>NC_071402.1:12700569-13016958 GCF_017976375.1 Cuculus canorus
TTAAAACTTTTTAGACTTTGAGTTTTGCTTGGTTTACTGTTAGTAAACTGATTCTGAAAAGCTTACTGGAATAAATGACAAGATATTCAGGAACTTTCTTCAATGTCTGAAATCCCTTTTCCTTTATATATATGTGTCTCTCTGTCTATCTGTCTGTCTATTTATCTATCTAGCTATCATTATTATTATTATGTCATCTACAATGAGATCCATCATATTTGTACTGCCATATCACAACAATTCAACCACCAGCCTGAGGTCTGGCTTGGGCCATGCAGGTATCTCTCTTTTTTTGTGAAATCTTGGGGAAGAAGCAAAGCTGATGAGCAGATCACCCTACAGGATTGTCCTTTGTCAGAAGGGATATTATTGAATCTAGTCTTTTAAAACTACCATAGGAGCATGCCAGCTATGTATTCTCCAGTCTTTTCTCCTTTTTCTACTGTCACAGGATGATTTATAAAGCACCCTTCTCTTCCTTAACAGGATTTTGTAACTGGTTCTTGCAGATCTCAAAACCAGGGATGTTTAATATCTTTCACAAGCCAACCCTGTCTCCCAGATCTTTAGGTGTTGCTGCATCTTGGCTGACAGTTTTAGGTGTGGTACTCAGCTATTTTTGTAGATTTTCCAGGAGGGTTTAATATCAAAGTTTTACTATATTATCTGAACAATTTTCTGTAGGTTATGGCTTTGTCATCTGGCAGCGTTTAAGAGCCCTCTCTTCCTCTCCTCCCTTCTCAGCAAAAATAACAATAAAATAAAGTGGATTTGTCAAATACTAATGGTTTTCACAGTTCTGGTTCAGATCAGATGCTTGAGATGACCAGTTTCATCTTGTCTTCGATTATGTCGCATAGACCATTTTGATTGGAATGTAAATTGTGTTTGACTTCCTAGGCCTAAGTACAAAGGCCTGGTAAATTTTGGGGTAATATCAGAAAATAGACATCTGATGTTCTGATAGGTTGGATGATTTTAGTGCTTTGAATGTTAGATTTTAATTGTAAACAGAAGGTCATCTGCATAATTATTTGTGGCTTGTTCTTTTATTTGTTTTTGCATATAGTACTGTTTACTAATCATTTTAGTTATAGGACAAGTAATTGCACCTCTCTGTACACTGTTAGTGGCAAGGGTTTTACTATCACAGATCATGACAGATGGACATGTGTACAGAGCTTTGATTAACACCCCAGATTCTTTTTAAAACTGTGTATTTATTGAGCATGTAGCACAGATAGCAGAGAATGAGACTGACATCTTTTTCCTTTCCTAATATTTTAGGACCAGAAGTCAGTTTTACAGATGGCTTGTAATGGTACATATAATAACATCTTTAAAAGTACCTGAGTTACTTATGATCTTTAAGCTTTCAAGGCTTAACTAATCTTTCTGAAACTGAACATTCAACCTGTCTGAACTGATAAATAATTTATCTCAAGAACAATCAAAAATTTCTATGAGTTTTCAAAATTATTCAAAAGAGAAATGAAAATCACTCAAATTACACTGCCAGAAACAAATAGTAAAGAGAAAGCCATCAGTACTTGTAGGTCAACTTAGAGGATGTTTGGGTATCTATCTCAGAGAAGCTTGATGAAACTCTAATGCATCAAAATGTTTCCTCGAACTGATGCTTCACCAAAATAGAAAATAAATACTTTCTGCTACCTTGCACAGCATCCTGGTAGCACAGAAAGTCTTAGCATCTGTTCACCCCTCCCCATCAATCTGTAACCCCCTTGCCAAAAACCTCTTGAGCGTCCTACCTTTCTTCCTTGATCTCAGTGTGAAATCCAGTAACTGCAGGCTCTTCCACTGAAAAAAGGTAACCAGAATAAAGAAAGGAAGAGGAGAGCTGGGAGATGGTAATCAATTTTTAGTATGATAGCCTAAAGTGCTTTTTTGACCAAATCGTCTTTTGAATCACTGTACCTCCTACCCTTTGCAAATGTCTTTATGAAGGAAAGAGGGAAAAGACATCCCAGCTTACATTCATGGGAAGGTGCGCAAAGGAAGGGGCAGAGAATGGGAACAAGACTGTGGATCATGGAGCTGCAGAGAGCGCATAAGGAGGAAGCTTATCTTCCCAATCTTTGCTCTCCCTACTGCTCTGAGATTTTGCCTTGAAATGCTATCAGATAAATGCAGCATGCCTTTTTTTATTTACTTCATTCCTGACCACGCAGATCAACTCTTAAATGAGCAAGGGAGAGGGAAATCTGCCACAGGACTACCATGACAGAATTTTTTTTCACAAGTCTTAAAATCCATGTCGATATAAACCAAAATGCATAGGAAAGGAAAAAGACAAGCAAAATCATTTGGAAATACTTCAAAGCAGAAGGTAAGGGGTGGGATTGTTGAATCTGCACCACCGAGCTTGTTTTGGATAAACATGTAGAATTAGTGCCAATGATCCTTTTCCCTTAAGGGGTAACAGCTGTGCTTGATTTATCTGTAAATATTTATGGCAACAAGAACCATCTCAAATATCTCTTTGTCCTCCTAAAGCAATTTGTCACATGTGAAAGTTTGGAATCAGACTATTTGGAGATCTGGCTCTGATTGGAAAGGGGGAAGAAAACTATATCTCTATTTTTCAGTTTATTACAGGGGACTCTATTTGAACTTCATGGTTTAGGACCACATTAAATTCCTCTACAGTTTTATACTCACATAAATATAATCAAACAAAATGGACTTAGTTATCTTTTCCACCAGGTTATGGGCTGAACCTCTCTTAAAAGTTATTCATGACCTTTATCGGAAGAATCCAATACAATCATGACTCTGCTGGTTTGACCCTATATAATGCTTATCTTTCCTCAGCAGGTATAATCCTTAGACAATTTTTACACTTAAAGATGATCAGAAAGAAAGATATCTAGCCAGAAAGATTTCTGGCCTTAATCTTCTGGCCAAATATTTTTTGGACCTCACAAATTGCACCAGAAATCCATGTGTGGCCAAGTGATTCAAGTCTCAAATCATTCTAGTCAGGAGAACCCAAAAACTTCACTCTAAACTAAATACCTGCTGACTAGCCAACTTTGTTGATGACATCAGTCAATGGAGGAACGCTCGGTTCTGTTATCTAAATATTAGCATCTAGTACTATCAGGATATGCCACCTGGCCTCCTCCTGTTCTCCTGAAGAATACAGCTCTTCCTTAAGTCTCCTGCCATAGCTGCAAATCCTGTAGAGCACTGACAGATCTTTGTTATTCAGATACTTTGCGAACTTGCAAATGACAGAGATGACAGGGTTTAAGAATCTGCATGCCGCTCTGTATCTCCACTACCTGTAGTGGAAGTTGAAGCACTGGCAGCCCACAGAGACTCCTGCACACCAACATCCATATTTAGATGCTCTTGACTCCATATCTATAATTCTGCCTTATTTCGCCAGAATAAGGACAACCTTAGACTCTACGTGGCAGAAGTGCTGTGTAGAGATTGTCTCAATTAAGTACCAGAAGTAGCGTGCCCTGGTTTGCATGGAGTTTGCCATGAGTTAACTAGCCCAGTTTAGAAAGAATAACTGCTGTCTTGGCTGGAGTTTAGAGTTATTAATTTACTGTTACATGTTTTTGTGACTTAGGTATGTCTATTCAGCCATTTATTTTCCCTTAAAAGACTGTCTCCTGGTTCCTGGCCTGTGTTTTGATTTCATGACATGCTGTTCTGTATTGTTGTATTAAATTTGATCAGTGAGTCTAAGTGATAGCTAAGAGGAGATTTTCAAGGGAGATGCGTCAATCTGCCCAGTGAAGGCAGTGCTGAAATTCATGGTTTACATCACCAAGCCCTAATCACTTTCCAGATTACCTTTCCCCTCTGCAACACGATGTATAACCCTTTTGCAGCTCCTTGACTCCCGATTCCTTAAGATTATTTCCTCTCATGTCCCCTGCTATTCCATTTTCACTGCTTGAATTTCTTTCCCACGGCACTCCTTTTCTTCAGCTAATCTGAAGGTAAAAGATGCTTTGAAGACCATTAGTTTTGGCTCATTTATGTTTTCTCACCTCTGCTCCTTACCCTCCTACAGATGCTGCTCTGTGCCAAGAAAATGGGAAGGAGAAGAGTAGGAGGAAAAACTATTAACATATACTAAAGCACAGTTGTGTTAACGTGCTCCAAACCACCATTTTATTTCGGTTGAGCAGGCTGGAGCCAAGATGAATGTATTGTTGCGTGGCATGGACTCACCTTGTCTAGCTTCTGAAAAAGCTTGATTCTGTTTGATTTCCACAGCAGCTGTTATTGTGCGACCTGCAGAATTATTCAAGCTCAGATAGAGATACTGAGTTAGAGTAACATCGTGAGCTGTCCTGTTTCTATAGAGTAAGGTGAGCTCACAGTGAGTTGAAAACCAGCTCCTGCAGAAAACAAGCAGTTTTGAAGTTTAGTGAATAATGTCAGTCATTCCCCTGATAACTCGTACAGTCTGAAGGTGAAAGGTCATGCAAACCTGTGAAATGGTTCATCATTTCTGCACAATGCAATAGAAAATAGAGGGTTAGTTGAAAACTGGTGAGCAGGCAAAGCTCAAAAATTCCTTTTTAGGCTTCATAGATATAATGTTCTTTAGCTAGAAATGAAGAATAATAAATGAGGGAGAATGCAAGTCATTGAGTGCATGGTTTAGATATCTACACAGAGATGTCCTCTGCAAATTTAGGCACCACTACCCTTCATTTCCTGATACAGAAAGATGCTTTTTCTGATGCAACTCATGGCTTATTTGTGTTTCCTGTGCAGATTTCTAGGATTTTTTAACGGAATATTACTACACACCTTGGTTGAAATGTACTTCATGCTAAACCCAGGGAGTATAGATTAAATACCAGTCTCTTCAGTCTTCACAGAAAATGCCAGCAAAAACATTGCGGTTCCGGCACTACAAAATTATGTCCATTAAAATGGGACAGAGAACTTTAACGAGGTACTGAACAGATCTCAGGTTGTCACTATCTCAGGTTACTCTCTATTAGGACTATAATTCACTCTCCTTAATAGGTTTTCAATGACTTGTGATTGGCATGGAAGTTACATGCTATGTCATGCTAAAACTTTGTGTAAATCATAGAATCGTAAAATGGCTTCGGTTGGAAGTGACCGTAAAGATCATCTAGTTCCAACAGCCCTGCCATCAGCAGAGATACCTCCCAGTAGATCAGGCTGCCCAAGGCCCCATCCAACCTGGCCTTGAACACTTCCAGGGATGGGGCATCCACAGCTTCTCTGGGCAACCTGTTCCTGTGTCTCACCACCCTTATCCTATTGTCATATATCTGAAAGCTCAGAAGTCCTGTGCTCATCCTGTACTGAATGTACCCATGTCAAACGCAGATCCAGAAAACCTTTATTAATGTTAGACCATGATAAGATGATGACCATTTGCTAGGTAGATATTAGAGACAGAGCTGCAGTATTCTTGTTTATACAGAATAATATATTATTCCAAAACTGGACTTCTGGTGTCTATAAAAGTAAAGATTGCATTATGTGCATTTATTTGTTTGTGTGAATGTTGAAAACCCATTTCTTGAGTTGGTGATTAATCCTTTGATAATCTAATATTAATTTTGACCTCCACCTGGTATTAAAATTTTAAAATGAAATTATTTGTTTAGGATGGCAAATTAACATTTTCATAAAGAGGAATAATACACAAGCAACTGCTTTTCCAACGTTTAGTTTCAGTGATTTCCCTGTTGGCAAATATTTAAACTAGAAACACAACAGGTCAGTAGAAAATTAAAGAATCTTTTTTCTTTTCTGAAAAAGCCATTTCTGTTTCCTTCTTTGCAGACAGAATGAAAAACACAGAGTAAAAAAAGGTTTGTCTACTTCTTTTATTCCTAGGCTGGCAGAGAGATATAGAAATAGACATTACATGGGAGAATCACAATACATTCTTGTCGTTCTCCACAGATACATACAATCTAGCATAATGGCAGCTAGGAGAAAAAATATCTTTGAAAATAATCTAAGTGTGTGCATATTTGGGTGGATGTGGTTAGTGGCTTAAGCTTTCAGAGAGTTCATGTTTATGGGAATCTTTTATTTCTATATCAAGAGGCTCAAGCAAATGCTGGATAACATCAGAGTACTAAATAAATTGTTTTATTCTATCTTGCTGAAGCCATCAATATCCTCTGGTGCAGGAAAAAAGTACAGCTAGAAATACTCTCACATATTTTTGTTGGTAGTTCAGGCCAGAGGGATACGAAAAAAGTTCCAATAACATGTATTTTATTTCAAAAGTAATGGTAAGGTCACAGCTGTCAATTGCAACCTTAAATACCCCAGCAGCTCCTGAGCTGCCTAATCCTGAGAGAGCAATATTTACCTAAGGGTCAACACTGCTTGTAATTAATTCAGTGTTAAAGCTTGCCAGGGCTTCAGTGATTCAGGATTTGTCTCTGCAAATGTGGGCCCTGTACGTGTTGAGCTTTCTGCTTGTGCTATCTGTCTGTCTTATTACACCCATCAAAGAGAAAGGAATGGACTTTTTTGTACAGAGAAAATCCCTGATAGTCCCTTCCGAGTCCTCTCTTACATCTCTGAACCTGATCACCACATTTTAAGTCATAGAATCATAGAATCATAGTATCATAGAATCATAGAATAGTTTGGGTTGGAGGGGACCTTAAAGATCATCTAGTTCCAACCCCTCTGCCATGGGCAGGAATATCCCACTAGATCAGGCTGCCCAAGGTCCCATCCAACCTGGCCTTGAACACCTCCAGGGTTGGGGCAGCCACAGCTTCCCTGGGCAACCTGTGCCAGTGCCTCACCACCCTCATCATGAAGAAATTCTTCCTAATGTCCAGTCTAAATCTGCCCCTCTCCAGTTTATACCCATTCCTCCTAGTCCTGTCCCCACAAGCCTTTACGAATAGTCCCTCTCCAGCTTTCCTGTAGGCCCCTTTCAGGTACTGGAAGGTCGTTACAAGATCTCGTCTGAGCCTTCTCCAAGCTGAACAAGGTGAACTCTCTCAGTCTGTCCACTTTGCTTTTTTGAAGTTAGCGGTTTTTGAGCATGGGGTTGGAAGTAGACGACCTCCAGAGGTCTCTTGCAAATAGTACGGTTTGATACGATGATTTTTCAGAGGTGCTTTGCCAACTAATGGGAAAATTCAGAAGTTTTACCGAAAATAAGATAGAAGTATGATAACTAAAGTGGGTACCTTACTTGTATATTTTCATACTATGATGCATGTAGAGTGTAACAGTTGCCCTTAAAAACAGTAGGATCAATGAACATCTTGATGTTATTTACAGATATCATAACAATATTTATAAGACAGTTTAAACAATTTATTGCAATGTCACCTTGCTCCAGAAACCTCTTTAAGCCTACAAGAGTCCAGTGAACTTCAGCTCAAGAATCAAGATCTACAAAGTAATTTTTTTAGAGAGGCCTGTAGATGGGTATGAGGAGGCATAATTAAGTTGCAATTAAGGCATAAGTGGGGGGAGTAAGAATCCTGCTCATAGTCCTTTATAAACAGATCTGTAAAAGTATCATATCTCTACTGATCTGAATGGACAGGAAAATGGAGGAAGCTGGTTCCCATGTATTTTTCTCATGTGCTTGGCATTAAACCTAGCCTTTAGACTAACCTTACTCTGGTCACTGTTGACAAACTCTTCTAGAAGTAACAAAAATAACCATACGTCACTGTGCAGAACTAATTTTATTTTGGCAATTTATTAAAAATAATATAACAAATAACACTCTTCCTGCCATCTTTTTTTAACCCTATGCTTGGTCATGCATAAAAGCAGAAATTATTGGTACAAGCATCTTAAGAATAATTTTGCATTTCTGTACCATAAATAATTCTTTCTTCTCCCTTTTCTGCTCTGCAACTCTGTTCTGTCAGCCACTCAGGGACTGAAAGAAGTACCACAAGGGACCATGGTCCCCTCTTAAAAATCTTGCAACATTTCATTCGCTTATCCAAGGAATCCCTAAAGCTAGATCATCCCTAAAACTGACTAAAAATCTAACAGTAAAACAAGCGCTTCTTATAGATGAAATGATAAAGAGATCTGAGACAGAAACCTATAACTTTCACCTGTACAATTCGTGCCTATAATTTACATCAGTGGTCTACACACAACACAAGGATAATTACATCTCCACTATTTTCTCAAATTTAAAACTATTCCTAACACTGGTAAAGCTGACTGTTGCAGGTGACACTATTAAAAGTTGACAGTCAAACTCTGAAACCAAAGGTATAACAATATTCTAGGCTTCATTTAAAAGCAGAGCTGGTTTCCTTTTCATCTATTTACAGCCCAGTACACAAATTTTAAATATTTCCATGCTCATTTGTTTTATGCTAACTATAGTCCTAATTCTGACCCTGTTCACTACTTACTTTCCAGCCATACCATAAGGTTAGAGAAAAAATAGTGAGCTACTTGGATCACGTACATGTTTTATTTCTATAGTCTAGAAAAAGTACCACAAAAGTTATATCTGTTCCTCATTTTCTGATTCCTAATACTAAACTTAATCTTAGCTCTAAGCTTCCATATTCCTCAGTCATTGATAAGAATGATAACTCTGATCCGTTGGCTTCACAATTAAAATTATTTAATTTTGAAGATCTGAAGTAAGTAAAATAGCAACTATTCTCACTTTCTGAGAAAGTGACACTAACTTTGCTGTGGCTATTTTGCTATCACTAGGCATAAGTTGAAAGAAAAATATAATTATAAAATTGTGGTTCTTATGAAAGCACTTTCTACAGTATACAATCATAATTCCAGCACTTATCTCCCTCATTCCCATAACTCTAACCTTAACCCTACTGTGCTTCTCAGTCACAGCTAAAAGGAAGGAAAGATAATTCATTATCTCCAAAAGACACAGACATGAGTATTACTTTTCTTATGTAGTGTATACCTATATGATATAATTTTCCTACTCCTTTTCTTATTCAATAAAATGTCAAAGAATTTTCATGAACCCATGGAAATTGTCACAAAAAAAAAAAAAAAAAAAAAAAACAAACCAAAACAACAGACATTCCCCCACGCCATGTTCTCATTAACATCTACATTTATAACTCCTGGGTAATGCTCAATGCTACCACAAAAGACTATTGACATTTTCTCCAATCCAGCTCTAGTCCTTCCTATTGAAACATTAACCCTTATTTAACCTCTGAACTGTGATATTTAAAAAGCTGCACAGTCACCCTGGAGCAATCAGAGAAAAATAAAAGAATGTAAATGTCAATGCTCTTTCTAGTGCACTTCTCTTTCTGGATTGTGCCACACACACACTGCACCACCACAGATAAGTTTCAACTCACCCTTTTCCCAAAAGTGACTTAATCAAAACTTCCTCCCTCTTGTGATCTCCAGACTGACTTAAAAGCCTGTTCCTAAAGTTAATAGTCATGTTTGGTCATTAGTCTATGCCATCAGTCATTTTATTGTGAGGGTCTACTTATAATACAGCAGACCTTTCTTACACTCTTTTCTTAAAGCTCTCTTTCATTGAAAAGTTTGCAAAAAACCTTAGGTGATCCCATCACAGCAATCTCAGCAATAGTTTTATTTCTCATGCTGCACAAGAAATTTGTCCCTTCCCTCTCCAACCCTTAAATATACAAGTTTTGAAGCATCAAAGAGTGCCAAAGGCTCTGAAAGGAAAATCGTCAATCATCTAGCTGCCCCTAGAACTCATTCTGTCATGCTATGTAGTGCTAAATACTGACTGGTTTGCAGTACCCTACCCAAGATCCTTCCCCTCAATGCATTTCGCTCTATAACTTTAGTTCTTGCTTCTTGGCTCCTCAGGTCTCCTCCTTATCTCTCTGCAAGAAATAGCATCCAAACAAAAAGGTGCTCATTTTCCTTTCCTAGGGACTCTACTCTTTAAATCTTTTTGCTTCTTCTCTTTCAGAAGCTGTAACCCAATGCTAAACATAAACATATCTTTTGGAAAAAAAATCCGTGGATCTTAGGAACATAAAACCTAAAAAAGATATTTGCATGAATATCAGCATTCACTATATCCTTAAACTTTTGTCAATAGATCGTATTTGAAAACTTCTGCCGTTTTTTTTTTTTTATCCAAGCATCAACCTATTCATCCCTCTCTAGTAAAGTCTGTGGACACCAAGAGTTTACAGTGAAAATGGAGTGATGAGAAGCTTGGGTACAGATCAACTGCAAGAAGGAGGAATGTCTCGAGAGAGCTGAGATGTATGGACCATAGCTTTGAACATAAACCAGCTGTGGGAAAATGGAGACAAGAGAAGATGCAGAGGCGAGGCTGGGATGACTTGTAATAATTTTAGGACACATTTGCCATTGTCAAATGGCATGCAACAGGGCATAGCTCAGGGTTAGAGGCTGAGTTTTGGAAAGGAAGAAAGACTAGATGTTATGAATAAAGCCAGTTAAACTTTAGCTTGATATCTCTTCTCACCCTCAACTAGCAGTTACTGGCCAAGATTCAGTATGTAATAGGAAAACGGTATAAGGGCAAAATTGCAGCGGTTGAACAGGACTTAAAACAGCCAAATAAATTCACTACTTATCCATGTGTTTGTATACCCTAAATCCCACATTTAAGGCATTGAATGGGAGGATGTGACTGGATACACATGAAACTGGGAAGGAGTTATAGGTGATGATTATAATAATAATAATACATTTTCAATGGAGAGTTGCATAGAAACTGCTGTCAGCTATGCAAAATATATTTATTTTTTTGAAAGAATGGTGATGATGAAACTCAACTTACTTTCCCATTCCCACTTTCTTTGTTACTTCCTTTCATTTGACTGGAATGGACTGTGGATAGCGAGTTTTATCCTTAATACAGTGAAAGCAGCTGGAGTTTGTTGTGTGTCGAGAGACACAAATACTAATATCAATTTTTACTTGATAGGTAAAACTGACAGATGTAAAGGTAAAACTGACAGATGCTCAGGATTTATTCTGCATTTGCTAGAAAGAGGCTGATTAGGAGCGTATCTGTAAAGGAATTCTACAAAGACTGCCAGTTTGGGAAAAGCTTCCAAACTAATCCAGCATAAATTCTGATATGCTCCTCAAATGCTGTGACTGGACAAGCACTTGGACTATGTTGTGCTTGCAAAGAGATTTAGTTTAAAACCATTGCACACTGCTTAGAAATTCTGACATCATGTTTACTGGGGGGAAATCAAGGAAGAAGGTTTAACTGTCTCATAAACTGAATTTCTGTCATCTTCCTTTGCATTCCAGGCCATTAGTCATGCATGTGCAATTAAGTTTTCCTAGGTCTCAGTGTTGAGATGTGTAACCAAATTGAGTACAACTTTAAAGATTGTAAATGTCTTCCTGTAGGAAGAAAAACTATTTACTTCCCCAGACTTGCTGGCAGCATTAGACTGACTGTAGCACCATATTTGTATTTTAAAAATCCACTGCAAAATATTCAAGAAGAGCTCTCCACAGAGAACATTGCATAGGAGATTTTTTTCTTAAACATATGGTAGAAAGCATATTAGCATGAGTAACTTCTATGACATTTTTCCCTCTTCCCATCCCCAGAATTGCTGTGAGGCAAATACAGAGTGTAAGTAAGTGAGGATCTGGAAGAAGAAAAGAAGAAAGTAGGAGCTGGAAATAAGGGAGAGAATTCAAAATCAGAGAGTTCCTGAGGCACAGGTTTTCTTCTTAAACAGGCAGTTGTAAATCAGTAACTCTTGAAAAAAATACTCTCAAATTCAGGAAGTCCTAAGTCAACTGATGAACCTGTGAAGGGATTTTTGTGTGTATTTACACATCTCTGTAATTAACCTACTAATGAAATTCTTGTGACTGGGACTTTTAACATTCCTGTCTCTACCATAGAGCTGCTTTGGTAAATTATGATTGCAATGTGCCTTAACATTCTGTATGTAAAATTAGAATAGCAGTTCTTCCTTTCTGTAATCTATTTAAGTTGTGAGCAATTTGGGAAGGAAACTGGGTCTACCATTGCCGGAGGCTACCCTAGATCATCTGTGTCCACTGCTAAGAATGAAAAGCTCCAGCCACTTGCAAACTTGCAATATTAACAATAAATCTGAACACGGGGAAGCATAAGAAATCATTTTCATCCTCTCCTAATCTAGTCTTTGTGATGCTCCAGGGAGGCCAAATAAAGCTACAAACATAATTATCAAAAGCGATCTGCAAAAAAGAAAGAGGCAGATGATAGTAGATTTTCTGTCCCTCCTCAGTCATCTGGTATCACCAATGTGATAATCCTGAACTCCCAATACATCATTACACTCATGCACTGATCTTTATGTCATTTTATATAGCCATGCACATAAAGTAGGAAAAGCATGATGTAGCAGGTTTTTCTGTGCTAAAACCTTGATAGTCATCTTCCAGAAAATAGCAATCAAAACCCTAAGAGACTTCATCAACTTTATTTCTTTGCTTGGTTAAGACTTCATTTAGTAGTTTCACTTTTCTGCCCCTCTATCTTTGCTCTTCCTCACCTCAGATAGGAACTCTGTGTGTCACCCCAAATCCATGCTGACCACATGTGCTCCTGCAGTTTGTGAATCAGAGAATTCTAAATGGGTGTTAGCATCTAAAAGTCTGTGTCAGATCAACGCGAAGATTTGATTTCATAGAAAAAAGTGGAAAGATGATTTTTTAGACAAAAGGCAAACAGCCAATGGTAGACCAGTTGCACAAAGTTTCAAGTCTTCATTAATAAATGTGCTAAGGATGAAAACTTTCTACTTTGTGGAACTGTCAAGAAAACAGAAAGTAAAAATAATTATTATAGTGTACTATTTTCAGCATTATCACATGATGGAAGCAAGAAAAACAACTAAAACAATTGTTTAACCAGTAAGTTCTGCCTTTCGGTTGTGCAATTAGTGGGTTCCTCTAGTAGAGTTCTCAGACTAAGAGAGCACTGAGATTTCTATTTGGGCTTTCATAACTGGGCTTTCATAACTGGAACAAAGTTGTTCTCACTGCAACTGACAATGGAGAAACTAAGAGGGTCCTAAGAGTAATTTTGAATAAAGAAGAAAATATCAGGCAGCACTCAGCTTCAAAAAGTTAATGATGCTCTAGACTGAGATCTTAATACAACAGGAAGACAGTCAAATTATCATCTCACCAAGACCCAAAGAATGTGATGCTTTTGGTTATCATCATGTAGATTGAATAATTCAACACAAGTAAGCAAAAGAAAATGCTGCAGACATAGCAGGGCCTTCTTGATCACTTATGAAAAGGTCCTAGGTGCCACAGTCAGAAACTGGAACAGGGTCCAGAATATGTTATCACTGCTTAGAGACAAAACAGGGGTAGGCATTGTCACACAAGAGAAGGGGAAAACCAGGACAAAAAAATTGCAGGAGGATGGATTTTTCAGTTTTAAATATTTTTTCAGAACACCCCTGCATTGGTGGTTGTTTCCAATCTTGCATTATGTCTTGCCATTAAGACATTTGTGGCATTTTGCATATCTATTTAGCATGAGTTCAGCTTTGAGGTGCAATAGGAACTGGAAGTACTGTTACACCAACAGCATCAGCAGCGTATTTTCAATAAATATTGTTACCAGTTATTTAGATTATAAAGCAATTTGCATAGTTATCTTCCCTCTCAATATTTATCTGAAATTCCTTGATAGTTTGTAGTATAAAAGTCAGAATAAAACTGTGTTTAAAATGCTAATTCACTTTAAATATTTCTGCACCCAAGCCCTTCTAAGAAGAACGTGTAATAATCTGTTCAGCAATGATTCCAGATAGATGACTATGCATGTCTTTCATTTTAAAGAGAATTTCCTTACAAATTTTCAATACAATTGATTTCCACTCTGAAAGAGAGTATGAAATTTTAAAAGCAGAATAAGATGGTTTAGGATGAAGAACAAGGGATGGATTTTCAGTCTTCAGAGGTTTTTGTAATCAAGATAAAAAGAATACATGGTTCTCCTGTTTTTTATCCATCTCAAACTTTTTAATAAAGCATGAAGCTGATGGAGAGTGACAGAGTACTTCTCACCCACAAAACCTCAGATTATTTAGTATACATAATGCCTTACAAAAGTAAATCCAGATCACCACATTTTTCAAGCTTTACACATGAGTAGGTAGATTGTGTTTCTATTGCAGTCTTCACTCAAAGAGATCAGACTTCACAGGTCCTGGGCTAATTTGCACAGAGGGCAAATCAGAAGGACTTTAACAACCAATCCAAACACGTTAATAAGGCTTATGTAGTTCATTAGCTGGTAATCAGGAGGGCAGCGGCCTCGAGCAGCTACAGACTCACTGACCCGAATTTTTGTGTAGTAATCATAGCAAAGTGGCAGATGTTGTTTACATCCAGTATTGGAGGATTCCCCTTGAATGCAAGCTCAGATTGGACTGGAACAGACTGATTTGGCGCAACACAGCACTGTGCTCCTTTTTAGGTAAGTTCAACCAAAAATAAATCCTCTCAATACTCACAAACAGCTCTAGCACTCAAATAATTATGTCTCTCTTCGAATTTTAAGTCCCTATGTCAGCAAGTGTAAAGAGAATGACAAGAAAAGCACCCTTCAAAAGTATAATTTAAGTAAACACCCAGCATTAAGTACTCTTTCAATTTGATAATACGTTCTCCACCATGTTCCTTCTCAGAGCATGGAGGGGGCAAAGATACACATGCACATGCTTATTTTTTATAACATGCATGATATAAAGGGTAGTGCCTCAAGCAGAATTCGTAGAAGGAATTAGGAATGCAGCATCTGATCTGCATCCTCACTAATTCCTGTACTTGGTGATTTCCAGGACTTAAAATTCCTTCAAAGAGCCCAAGTTGCCTATTCCAAACTGTGGCTAGGGTGATATCATGGTTCACACCTCACAGGGAAGATCCTTCCTCTATGAATTTTCCTTCTTCCCTTATTTTATGCATAAGGAGCAAATTCTGCCCTTACACAGATCTACAATAACCTTATTCTTGTCACACATTTCTCCCTATTGTTTCCATCAGTCCAAGTAAAGCAGCTCCACTGGAGTGCATGTGATATGAGTCATAACATTGTCACAGGTCCTGCACATAGGTCAAGGCAATTCTAAGCACAAATGCAAGCTGGGCAGAGAATGGGTTGAAAGCAGCCCTGAAGAGAAGGACTTGGAGGTGCTGGTGAATGAGAAGCTCAATATGACCTGGCACAATATGCTCAGAGCCCAGAAAGCCAACTGCATCCTGGGCTGCATCAAAAGAACTGTGGCCAGCATGTTGAGGGAGATGATTCTCCTCCTCTACTCTGTTCTCACTAGACTTCACCTGGAGTACTGATTTCGGTTCTGGAGTCCCCAGCACAGGAAGGACATGAACCTGTTAGAGTGAGTCCAGAGGCAGCCACAAAGATGATCAGAGGGCTGGAGCACCTCCCATATGAGGACAGGTTGAAAGAGCTAGGGTTGTTCAGCCTCGAGAAGGGATGGGGAGGAGAGAAGATATCATTACATTTATCATTATATATATAGAATATATCATTCTATATTTCTATGATATAAGACTTGCTGCAATGCACATACACACACCAGTTTCCAGTTCACAGTTTTCAGGCCCTATTTTTGTGTTTTGGGTTTGGGTTTTTTTCCAGTAGAACCATAACTATCAGATATGCATGTAAATTAGAGATGCAGAATCTCCTGTAGAAGTAATGACACCTGTGTGATATGAAAATTCAAATGGTAATACTTCAGCTGAATACCATTCCTAGGATGTTCTTTAGAAGAGGAAATACAGGCATCTTCTTTGTCTGGAAAATGCAGATTCAGAAAATTTCATCCACGTATTTGCTAAGGGCTCAGTTATGGAAAATTTAATTTCGGAACCTAAATTTTCCTGAAGTAAGACTATATTCACATAGAGACAAATTAATATTTGTAATTAATGCCCGTTACCTGATGGGAAGACTTCTTAAATATTTTAAAGCTCTCCCCAACAGATGGATAATATGCCTGCATGATCCAAAACATAGTGTTTAAAAATGATAGATTTACATTTAATTTTTAAATGAGATTGATGTATTTAATATTGTCAAATCAAATGTCATATCTAGGGCATAAAAATATTCCTCCTTCTTAGAAGTATCTCCAAAAGATAAAAACAGTTAGGATGCTCCTGACTTATATATGAATTATATTTCCTGTTTTATTGTAAGTCTGAACTCTCTGAACAAGGTCTGAACAAATAAAATCATTTTACACTTGAACAATAATAATAATATAATTAAAAACTCATTTTAAAAATAAAAATATGGTGTTCCTTTCTAAAATAAAAGGTCAGTGTTGCAATTTCTGAATTATTCCCCTGATTATGAAATCAAATCTTTTAAAAAAATAAATTGTCAAGGAATGTTCTCAATACACAGCAAACAAGCATTTTCTGCAGTAACTTCGAACAACTTTCATGAACTGCAGCCTATTAAAAAGCATCTATCCATAAATTTCTATTTTAGAATTTTACACGAGGTTCTTAAATGCTCTGCACATAATATTCCTTCCTCCAAAGATTTATTTCTTTCTAGTATAGCTTTGTCTTTTTCTATGTCAGTAGAACTCATACCCATATGGAGGAATCTCTTGTGAACTAATTTCTTCCCAGATTTCCAAGTCCAGCTCCAAACTGGAGTAACAATGGTGTTTAAAAAAGAAATAAAAAGCCTACCACAACCCCTATGCATACACTGTGAGATAGTAACACTTCACCTACAATCCCTTCTTGCATTATTGTTTTTTTTATAAAAGTTACCAGTCCACCAAATACAAACCTGTTCCATCCTGGTATTAATACTACTGTAAAATCTGAACATCTCTAACTGCTTGGAAGAAAATCAATTTTCTACCTTATCTGATTTCTTTGAAAATTGCAGGAGAAAAATCTCTAAGGAAATGGAGTTTTGTAGTGTTTTTAAAATAAGCAGAAGTGTGAAAGTCATTGAAGGAAGGAAAAATCAGGAAACAGCTTTTTTTCTGTACTTCTGGGAATCAAAAATTCTAGTTTTCAAACAAAAAGACTGTAATCTAACCTTGCAACTCATTTATGGCAATATCTTTTAAAGCCTTGGTGTTCTTAGGTATTCTGCCCCTGGATAGGGATGAGGAAAAAAAAGTACCTCACAGCTTTCTATAGATGCTGGCACAAAATTTCAGTCAGAGCAAGTCCCAGCAGACTAGCTGTTTAATCCTCTGGGCTTCCAGGTATGATACGTCTGCTGCAGGAGGCAGTAGGAGGGTGCGATTGCGTAGAAACAGTAATTCTTGGAACATTTTAAAAATAACAGGTTAAACATTGAAAATGTGCTTCAGACAGAGGGGAAGGTTATGGCAAAAAAAAAATATACATATTGATAATTTATCCTATTAAACACCTTACATGGATGAAGTAGTCTACAGGTGGGGTAAGAATAGAAGTCATTAATGCTGAGGTTTCCTCTGTAGCACATGCATTCAGGCATAGGGAATGACATAATATGTGCCAAGGACAACAAAACTCAGAAGCTGTCTCAAAGTGTTTACTCCTTCCCAGGTGAAAACGTTTATTGTTTCTTTCATTCCTCCTGTCTGCAAGAAACTAGTGCATCAATGTGGATCCCCAAGAAAAACACAGCAAAAGTGTAATATTTGGAAATACGAGCCAGATTTTAAATCATGACACTGAGAAAAGCTGAGGGAAAACATAGAAGAGACATTATTTTCTCTGACAATGTAGTTCCCCGTGCCTCACAAAATGAGAACGGTACTTACTCTGTGTAAAAAATAAGAAATACTAACAGAGTACTTTACATTTATATAGTACCTTTCATCCCAAAGAATTCTGAAACACTTGACAAGTTTAAACATCCACCCATATTTATACACAGAAAGAAATTTCTTTCACTGCTGAAAAAGATAACTTTCATAAAAAGCAGCATGTAAGTCAGAAAAATAGTTAATCTAAATGAATCCATGTATGAAATCTTCTCCGTTTCCTTATTGTGTTGCTGTGTGGCAGGTCTGACAGAAAAGGAAGGAGCTAGATTCTGGTCTAACTTGCTTCTTCTAGTTTTAATTCTTTATTTGTTGTGAAGTCTCCACCTGAAGCATTTGATATACAAAACCCAAGTGGACATGATCCTGGGCCACCTGCTCTAGTTGATGCTGCCTGAGCCAACACGTTGGACTAGATGACCTGAGGATGTCCCTTTCAAACTCGATGAATCTGTGATATTCCTGTATAGCAGAAGGAAAAATTTCTTGATGGTACATGGAAGCGATCATACAATTTCATCATAAAATACCTGTCTGCCTATTTACTCTTGATCATTGGGAGAACTCCAGTAAGAGTTTCAAACTGCATCAGATTTAGGACCAAGGAAATATTTTTCCAGTGATATCAAAAACTCAGCCTTGAAGGAAAGAATTTTCTTTAGTACAAGGCAATGGAATTTTTTCCTCCAAGGAAAACTAAGAAAAAGCTCAGCTGCAGGTCTGGCAATGTAACCAGCTAATAATGGTAGCTGGTAGGGAATGCAGAGTCTGCAATGCTTTAAATCCTTGGTCTGGTGACTGGGATAGCAAAGTTTTCCTATGTGCAGCATTGTTTTTCAACTGTATTGCAGACCTGGAAATCGTACTGTGCCAGAGACCTCAGCAGTCTCACTGAGGGCATCACGTCTCCTAAGGTCTCCTAAGGTTATCACAGAAAGCTTCTGTTGCATAGTGAGATGGAAGCTTTTACAACTAGAAGTTATGAAAGCTTTAAGGTAAATGGTCACCCATCCTAACCTAAACTTATGAAGCTGTAACAGATTTCAAGCTCTTAGGGAAGTTCTCAAAAACGTTCAGATTAAGTACTTAAGCAGGCAAGAGTGTTTCAACAACTCACAAAGGTCAGAGATGAATATATAAAATATAAAATATAAAATATAAAATATGAAATAACTAATTTTACACATGAGGTAGGTGTATCAGGGATGATAAATAATGGTCCCTTGTTGCACATAGCACATATATGTATATAGACAAATGATATATATATTGTTAAAGTATTGTACACTTGAATTTTAGAGTGGTGAATTAGCTTAAGAACCAATTTTTAGCCAGATTGCCCTGAGAAAGTATGTAACTGCTTTAGATAAGTAAAGCAGTAAATTAGCTCAAGTAATAACTCTTAGCCAGTTTGTGGTGAGAAAGTATGTGACTGTTTGTACTTAACTAGGCAGATAACAAGCAGGGAATCGGATAAAAAAATGAGAAAAGAGATTGGAACTGCCTGGTATTGACAAGACCTTGAAGCAGAGCCCAAGGACCACGAGCAGCCAGGAAAGGTGTTATGAGAACAGCTCCTGGTGTCAAAATCACAGTTAACATGGGACAAATAAAAAACTGGCACTCAGTCTGCTCACGTGCTGGCCATGCAAGGGACAGGTGATGCTGCTAACCCTTTTTGCAGTCCCTGAGAAGAGGACAAAAGGAGCTGGGCTGGATGGGTCACGTCGAGAAGGAATACATGCAAATCTTCGAACCAGAGGACACCCTTAGATTGCAGTACCTATCAACTCTGACCGTCCCAGCACCATGCTCCTTCTCCTTCTTGGTGAGACAGCACCATCTGGCAGGTTGGTGAGTTAATAAGTTTTAATGTAGGTGTAATAGGTTAAGGTACAATAGTGTGTTTGAACAATAAAGCATATTTGATTTAACTGTGATTTAATGGTCCTGTCTTCTCACCCTGGTATCTATAAATGGACCTAATACAGTAGGCAAACAGTGAAACCCAGAAAAATACTTCACAGGACCCAAAACAGTTAATTGCACAGCTAGTTTTTCTGCAATAATTCCTGACAACTAATCAAGGGTTTGGCATATTATAAATAACCTCACCTGAAATCCAGTGTGAAGAAAACACCAGCGAATGAAAATGTAAATCTCGATAAATACACATAAACATGCGCCCGCGCGCACACACACACACACTCCTGACATTTAAAGGGCAGTGCTTAGCCAGCTGTGTTTCTACTTTCTTTCATGATTCACAAAAATATGATCCAGGCTAATAATAACATAGAGAAAAATACCTTCTCTGTATATTGCTGTGCTTTATGAAAAGCTTTTTTAAGAAAACTGTGCCAAAGATCCAGGTGGTAGCCAGGTTAAATCGATGTTGGAACACATGGAAGCAGTATTCCTACCAACAAATATCATCCTGGTCTGGTTCAGTGCTGCATTTTACAGAATAAATGAGGCCATAGTTTTATATAAACTAGCAACTTGAGCTACAAAGAAAAACTACATAGTTTTGCCCAGTTGAGCAGTGATTTGGGTATCTGTAAGAATCTGCTGCCACAGCAAAGAAAGGGTCAGCTCTTAAGCACTGTGGAGGCTTTATGCAGTGGAGAAAAATCCGAAATGCTGGTGACCAAGAAACCTGCGTCTCACACACTAGAGCTCACATCAGTGACAGATCCTCTGAAGTCTTCCATCATCTTTTGACATGATATGGACAGACAGAGTTCTACTGGAACAATTGCATTCTGGAAATTAGTAGCTTACAATCAGGGATTAAGTGCAGTACCTAAAATCAAACTAATCTTCAGCTTACACCACCTGACCTTGATATTGAAGTCTCTAATTGGCTTCTGTAAGGTGAAAAAGGAAGGAAAAGAGCTGCAGCATGATATGGGAGAAGGAAAACAAGTACAATGGATTGATTTTACCTATTTTTTTACAGTTAATGAGAGTATAAATATACTAAAATCATTTTTTCATATATGTTATACTGAGTCTTTGATGGCTACCATCTCAGAAGGCTCAAAAAAAATAGGTATATTTTGGAATATTCACAGAGCAGAACAGAGGAACTCTGCAATGATCTTATGTGCACAGACCACTTGAGCCAGCCAACTTTCACCGATACAAGCCTGGGTAGCGCAGAAATGTTGCCATGGACACTAAAACTGCTACTAGAGTCCACAGTATTGTGCACAAGAAACAGTTCTAACTAAGCATAGAAATAAAGAAGTAATCACAAGTGTCATTAATAAACAGAAGTGCACAAAGTATGGCAAGTAAGGGAATCTATGTTTTCAGCGGGAACATTTTCTAGGTTTGGTTTTGTGTGGTGGTAGTGTTAAAAGACCTGCAGAGCATGTTCTGTTCCCTCGAGGCAATGGACGTGCTGCAAATAAGGAACAGTGCTCCAGGTTGCTTTGTCTGCTTCTCGGCTGCTGTGGGAGGAGAACCAGGAGTGAATCAGATCTGCAAGCTCCTATCCAGTGGTTGCCACTCTGTCAATGTGCCAGAGAAACTTAGTTTTAGAGTGTATTCCTGTTTTCTGCAGGGAAAGGCATTTCTGTTTTGGCTGTATCAGAAGAAAATAAATAACCTTTCGCTAGTCCAGTGTCAAGATCCTAAAACCTACGATTAATGTGCTGAGCAGCATCGAAAGACACTACTTAGCCTGAAGAAACAGAAAACGATTTATCCTCAGTTAAGAAGCAAGAGAAAGGCGGCCTCCAAAAAGGGGTTTGCAGGGCAGTGCCATGTGCACACTACAACATATGCGCTGTGTAGTCATTGAAATAGTCTGACATCCACATTTTCCTGATATCCTGTCATGAATTCAGGAGAGGAGTTTAAAATCTGAAGCAAAGGCAAAGGGATAATTAATCCGTAAAGTACTAGTAATATATATTTTTTAAAGGACCAGATATATTCATAAGTAATATAAGTAAAAAGAAAAGGAGGAAAATGCACCGGATATATGGTATAGTGGCAAGAGTAAAGTATGTGACAAATACCATCACCTTCCTGACATTTAAAAAATACAGAGGCAAACTGTCTGTCGATTGGAATAACTATTCATTCCATAAAAATATGTAATGAATAAGTAAATGAGGTTCACAGTCCAACCAGAAGTCAAATGCAGAGCAGGAAGGTTAGAAATCCTTAATAAAGCTGCAAATGAGCCTATTGCAGCTGTGTATGAGTCTCATTCAAAAAGAAAGTGGAGGCAAATCTTCTGTGGATCACATTCCCTTGTTATGCCAAAACCGAGACAGTAGGAAGTACACCAGAAAGAAAATATTCCGTGACTTGGGAATCACAGAATCATAGAACAGTATGGGTTGGAAGGGACCACGAAGGTCATCAAGTCCAATCTGCTGCGGTGAACAGGAACATCTTCAACTAGATCAGTTTGCTCAGAGCCCCATCCAACCTGGCCTTGAACATCAGTGATCTCCATCCCTCTGCCCACTGCAAAGCTTTATCTACCCCTAGAAATCATGGTCAATGAAGGTGGTTCATTGCATGAAATGGAACTGAAAATCAGTGCTAAGGACAAATATAGTAATTTCCAAAGGTTTTCATCAAAAAGAACTTCAAAGTTTAATCTGAAAACATGAAGGACTGTAAAGTGAAGCCAGGTAAACTCCTAATGACGCTTCATGTGATGTTGCCTGGGGAAGCTGCCAGTGAAGACATCAGCCTATAGCAGGAGTTAACTATGTATATTTAGAAAGTCTCAGTAAAGGCCTGCTTTGAGAGAAAAGAGAATAGTAGTCACGACTTTTAAATTCAACATTCTGAAAAGTTTGGCTAACAACTGTTATACTATCATTTTTCTATAGATTATTTCACATACACAATCTTTTTGTTTCTCTTGATCAATTCCTAATCACAATGCCATTCAGAATGATCACTTTTACTTTGTCCACATTTTTGTTACAAACAGACTGATTTTTTAATTCAGTAGTGCTTCAAAGCTTGGTGCAACCCCTAAGGACTACATTTTCTGCAACAGCATGTGTGTGTTGAAGGAACATGTGCCACTAACAGAGCAAAGAGGTGTTTGAGTTCAATTTTTCTAAACTTACAGTATCAAAAATTACACAGGGAAGAGCCCAAAAAAAGAAGAATTTGCAGGTTCACAGCAGGTCTCCCAGACACTGTTGGATAAGATATCAGTGTGAAAGGAAGAACTGAAGCAGTAGGGACCTCATCAGTAAGGGAAAGTCTGCATCCTGGCTCAGTGAAACATATAATCTTCTTCTGTTTGTGAAAACAAAACAGAGCAAAAATACATTTCTGAAATCAGAAGATTTGCTGCAGCTTCCTTATGGAGGAAACACGGCAATAAGCCTGCTGTGAGATGCCGAGTTGCTCAGCCGCTGTGAAGTGAGCACAGATCCAGACCGCAATGTTTGATGATCAAATTGGTGCTTACTTCTTTTCGTTTTCTTTGCTTTATTGTATTATACTTTCATGATATTCCTCAGACAGATCCGTATTCTTTATACAAAACCATAATGCCTGAGGCTTGTAACTGTGTGACCTCTCTCGGTGCAGTCATAAATCTTGCCTTTAGTTGCCTTTTCTCAGCTTTAAGTTGTCTTTTGTGTCATGTTCTCTTTACTTTCTCACCTCCAGCAGGTTTGGATGGGGGTGAGATTTTTGTTGAGCTTTTTCCCCTCTCTAGTGCTATAATGAGTTGTGGGCTTCTTGGTTCTGCTGCTATTGTGAAGAAACTGGATGGATAATTACCAAGGGCCAGTGGCTATGGCTGGCAGAGGTGAGCTCTTCGTGTCTCTGATGACTCCCTATCCCTGCAAAGGGATTTTTTAACTCTCTTGCAGTAAAGTCTTCTGTTGTTCCAGCCCCACATACTAGAGGGCACCTCTAAAACTCATTCAATGCCCTAGGTCTCAGAGAATTTTTATTTGAAGCACCTAAGGACTATGCAGTTTTTGTTATTGCTTCCTGCAATACTACGGAGCATATACCACTTGGCTAGGCTCCCTTACCTTGTTCCTTCCCGCAAAGCAGCTTGTGCAGAGGCACTTTAATATTTGTACTAGCAGGCTGGGTGTAGGCTGTCCTGAAATTCTTACTCTGCATGACATATCAGCACTTACCACCCCTTCAATTAAACTGCTTGTTTGTTTGGTTTGTTTGTTCATCTAAATCTCGCTGTTGGATATTAAACATCATTTGCAGTTACACACAAACTGGGCACACATGGGTTTTAGAAAGTGAAAATTACCGTGAGTGAGAAACGACAGATTATTATTTGTGTTCTATTATAATTAATTACTTTGCACAGCTGGAAACCATGTTACAAGTCTTAGGTGTTTGCAAGAATGAATGGCCTTGTAAAATGTAGCTGGCAGCTAAATCCATTCTTGTCATCCATGCTCGTTTTTAGTGTTTTCAGTGCGGGATGGATGTGAGTGCCAAAGGCTCTCATAGGCCCATTAGTGTCTGGAGTGGCTGTGCTCTTAAACAGACATTTTTATTGTTCTCTGCCTTTTGAGTCACAGTAGTTACAGGCACCTGGGAGATGTATGATACACATAAAAAGGTAGGGCAAGCCAGATAACCAGGCCTTGCACAGAAACTGCACACTACATATATTGATAACCACACATCAGAAGTCATCTGTTGAAACATAACTATTTTTCATATCACTTTCTTAGTCTGCTGGTATGATTCAGAATGCCACATGGCTGTTCATGAAAAGAATCATTACATCTCCTTTTTTATTTGTGAAGGAATGATGAAAAGAGATGCAAACCTAAATGACATTTTCTCCCATTACTTTTCCCACAGTTCAAGGCACTCAGTCCTGCAAAGCAGTGTGACCAGATGCAACCTCTGAACCTTTGGTTAGCTCATGTAGGGGTCCCAGTGTTAGGTGGGTGGCTGTGCAGCACTTGAAACAGCCACAGGCCTTGGCATATCTGCAGCTATAAGCCATCTGACAACTAATGGAGATGACAGAGACCAAATAGTAAGTCTGGGAAGCAGGTGGGATCCGAGCATCCTAGTATCCACCACAAAAAGATGCAGCTCCCATAGCTGGCTCAGGATGTGAATGATGTTATCACTGTTGTAATTAAAAAGGGCAGAATATAAGATTCTTCTCAATATATCTTGTTTTTTTCTGCTACAGTGCAGGATAACTGGGTTTTATTCTTAGGCCAAAGACTAAAAGTATAAGTATAAATATGGTAGAGTCACCGAGCTCCCGGTAAGGAATTGCAGAAACAGTTACTGTAATAATATCTTTTGATTTATGTGCACTGGACAAACTTTGCATTATGTAGTCATTCAAAGGTGAGGGTATATTTCCTTCCATGATGACTACTTTCTCTTTCTTGGGAACTCTTTTAAGCACAATTTTAAAGGAGGTGTTTAAGAGAGGGAAAAGATGAATCTAGGTGTTGTATAAAATGGAGGGAACTTTAATCTTACAAGAGAACTAGAAGTCATTCAAGCCTTTCTAAAGTATACTTAAATTCAGACAATGATAATTGATAACTGAAGTAGGTTTGCTGTTCAACATAAAATGCAATTAATTTATCTAGGAGTGAACTCTAATTTAGCTATTATTTCCTCCCCAGAGATAAGCTGCTGACTCAATATCCGTAAAAAGCTCTATTAGGATAGGGAAGCAAAGCTCAAGCAACCAGAAAAAACAGCATTAAAAAATATGCTTATATTTCTGTTGTCACAAAATTTCACAAGGCCCTTTAAAATTAGAGATCATCAAAAGCGTACTGCGTGTTCAAGCGGAGACACAAATACCTTTTGACAGGCTATATATGCAGTGTGGGAAGATATTTTATGTGTAGTCTAATGTATGAGTCACTGGGAAAATAAACATGTAGTAAAGTGAAAAAGAAATATTATTAAAGAAAATCCACTGTAGAAAAGAAAGTAGTGGGAGCAGTCAGTGTCATGAAGACTTGAGTGTCTTTGTACTTGAGAGGAATAAGATCAGCCAAAGAATACAATAAGTTTAAATAAATTCAAGAAGTAAAATGATCCTCCATGAAACAAAGTGAAAGTGGACAAATGTCTTTGATGGCTAAAAAGTGACCCAAACTTACTGTCAGTCAAGTCCAAAAATAGCTTGTTTCCTTCAGATTTCAATTAAATAAAACAAATCCCTCGGTATGGCCATTCTTAACAATGCCTAGCTGAAGAATAAAGATTATTCTATTTAACACTAATTTTAGTATTTAAAGAAGACAATCCAAAGGTCAGATGTGATAAGATTTGTTGATCCTGGTCACTAAACTTCCTGATCATGAAGGCAAGCATATTGCACTATTAAGTAGTACTATTCTACAGGAAGCTATTCACTGAGATATTATTGTCACTGATTTCAAGGTACAGTTTTAAATACACGTACAGGCATATTGACCTCAAAAAGTCTTCATAATACTGATGTAAAGTGCACCAAGTAATAGAAATTATTAATTTACCAGAGGTGATTCTGTCAAGAAGTGTCTTCTTTCTGTCCTCAACCCTTAGCATCCTTAAGGCTTCGTTCCTCTGTTGTTCCTCTGCGTTGTACATTGCCTTTCACTTGCTCGTGGGTAACTATTGATGGGTTAAGAAGGCATAATGATTCAATCTACATTGTAGCCTCATTCAGTTGTGATGTTGAAAAGAGACATCTGGGGGGGGGGGGGAACAATCATAGTCTGAATCAGCACTAGAGATAAAACACAAAAAAAAGATGCCTGAAGTGTAGGCCCTGCTACTTCAGCAATATCCCGTCTGGGAAAACATTGCTGGTTCATTGGAGAAAACATGGCATGAAAGTAGGGATTAGATTCAGTTCACTTAGTTTAGACATCTGCTCTGTAGCTGTTATCCGAGTTATCCAGGTTCTCATTACAGCAACTGTAGAATCATAGAATTATAGGATGGTTTGGGTTGGAAGGGACCTTAAACACCATCTAGTTCCAACCCCCCTGCCATGGGCGGGGACACCTCCCACTAGATCAGGCTGCTCAAAGCCCCATCCAACCTGGCCTTGAACGCCTCCAGGGATGGGGCATCAACAACCTCCCTGGGCAACCTGTTCCACTGCCTCACCAACCCCATTGTGAAGAATTCCTAACGTCTAATCTAAATCTTCCCCCTCCAATGTATAGCCATTCCCCCTTGTCCTATCACTACATGCCCTTATAAGAAGTCCCTCCCCAGTTTTCTTGTAGGCCCCCATAAAGGTATTGCAAGGCCTCTATAAGGTCTACCCAGAGCCTTCTCCAGATTAAACAACCCAAACTCTTTCAGCCTGTCTTCATGTGGGAAGTGCTCCAGCCATCTGATCATCTTTGTGGCCCTCCTCTGACCCATTCCAACCCTTCTATATCCTTCTTATGTTAGGGTAAAACTAACCTCTTAAAAAGAGGAAGTTTGTTTCAGAATGAGGTCAGTTTCTTCCTGAATTATAAGCATAATATATTTGGAAACACTGGTTTCTACCAACTGATCCCAAGATTTGTTCATAGAATCACAAAATTACAGAATCACGAGGTTGGAAAGGACCCACTGGATCATCGAGTCCAACCATTCCTAACACTCCCTTAAACTATGTCCCCAAGCACTTCATCCACCCTTTCCTTAAACACCTCCAGGGAAGGCAACTCAACCGCCTCCCTGGGCAGTCTGTTCCAGTGCCCGATGACTCTTTCCGTGAAATTTTTTTTTCTGATATTCAGCCTGAACCTCCCCTGGCGGAGCTTTGGGCCATTCCCCCTTGTCCTGTCCCCTGTCACTTGGGAGAAGAGGCCAGCTCCCTCCTCTCCACAACCTCCTTTCAGGTAGTTGTAGAGAGTAATAAGGTCTCCCCTCAGCCTCCTCTTCTCCAGGCTAAACAACCCCAGCTCTTTCAGCCGCTTCTCATAAGACTTGTTCTCCAGCCCCCTCACCAGCTTTGTTGCTCTTCTCTGGACACACTCCAGAGCCTCAACATCCTTCTTGTGGTGAGAGGCCCGGAACTGAACACAGTACTCAAGGTGTGGTCTCACCAGTGCTGAGTACAAAGGGAGAATAACCTCCCTGGACCTGCTGGTCACACTGTTTCTGATACAAGCCAAGATGCCGTGGGCCTTCTTGGACACCTGGGCACACTGCTGGCTCATGTTCAGTTGGCTGTCAACCAACACCCCCAGGTCCTTCTCCTCTGTGCAGCTCTCCAGCTATTCTTCCCCCAGTCTGTAGCACTGCATAGGGCTGTTGTGCCCCAAGTGCAGGACCCGGCATTTGGCCCTGTTGAACCCATTGGTCTCAGCCCATTGGTAGAGCCTGTTCAGATCCCTTTGCAGAACCTCCCTACCCTCCAGCAGATCGACACTTCCTCCCAGCTTAGTGTCATCTGCAGACTTGCTGAGGGTGCACTCAATGCCTTCATCCAGGTCATTGATAAAGACATTGAACAGGGCTGGGACCAGTACTGAGCCCTGAGGAACCCCACTTGTAACTGGCCTCCAGCTGGAGTTAACTCCATTGACCACCACTCTCTGGGCCCGGCCATGCAACCAGTTTTCAAACCAGGAGGGTGTGCACCTGTCCAGGCCAGAGGCAGACAGTTTCTGAAGCAGAATGCTGTGAGAAACTGTGTCAAATGCTTTAGTGACGTCCAAGAAGACTAAATCCACAGCCTTTCCCCCATCCAGTAGTGGAGTCATTTTGTCATAGAAGGTGATCAGGTTAGTTTGGCAAGACCTGCCTTTTGTAAACCCATGTTGACTAGGCCTGATCACCCGGTTCTCTTGCATGTGCTTCATGATAAAACTCAAGATTACCTGTTCCATGACTTTCCCCGGCACTGAGGTCAGACTGACAGGCCTGTAGTTCCCTGGATCCTCCCTGCAACCCTTCTTGTAGATGGGCACAACATCAGCCAGCCTCCAGTTTAGTGGAACATCCCCAGTCAGCCAGGACTGCTGGAAGATGATGGAAAGGGGTTTGGAAAGGACAACCACCAGCTCCTTCAATACTCTTGGGTGGACCCCATCCGGCCCTATAGACTTGTGGGTGTCTAGCTGGGCAAGCAAGTCTCTAACCACCTCCTCTTGGATCATGGGAGCCTCATTCTGCTCCTCTAACTCCTGGGTTTGTACACAGAGGGAACAACTTTCCTTGCTATTAAAGACTGAGGCAAAGAAGGCATTAAGTACCTCAGCCTTGTCCTTATCCCCTGTCACTGTTGTTCCTTCTGCATCCAATAGGGACTGAATATTCTCCCTAGTCCTTTTCTTGTTAATGTATTTGTAGAAAGATGTATTTGTTCTCCACAGAAAATGGAGAAATGACATGAAATGGAGAAATACAGCTATTCTAGCCAATACAATGCTATTTCAGTCAATATAAACATGTTTTGAGACCTGAGGAAAACTTTTTTTGTGCGTGTAAGAACTTAAATGAGGGGTCTGCTTAACCTTACTAAAAGAGCCTTTGCCAGTGCAGAATCTAGTCTGCTAGATTTGAGCAAAAGCTACTCCATAAGGATTACGTGACATACTTGTCAATGCAAGCAACAACGTTTTTTCTCTTTTCAGTAATTTCCACAATATAATCTCTCTCCAGGGACTGACAAGGACTCACCTTTCTGGGACAAAATGATTGGTCACAATCTATTTCAGTGATAAGTACAGGACAGTTTTACTAAAGCAGGCATAAGTTTTGACATATGTTATAAAGGAAAGCAAGGGGGGGTTTTATTTTTTAATTTGCATACACATGCCCAGAAAATTTCAGAGGTTCATGTATTTCTCAAAGAAGCATCACAAGACGTCTAGAAAAGTAGTCTGTCATTGGCATGAATAAGACTAATCAGGTTTAATTTGCATAATTTAATCCATATAGACACTTATTTACAGGGTGTTTAGGGAGACAATGCCTTTCAGTTTTCATCCACAATCAAACCTAAAAATTATAGGGGAGCTGCATACCCAGACAAACCCAGAGTCTGCTAAAGTTGTATATGTTGGATAGAGAGGGATATGGAAGCGGAACAGGCAGCTAGTTCCAAAGGTTTGAATGATAGGCCAGGATAATCTCTGGGAAGGGCCTCTCTAGCACATGGTTCAAGACAGACTATAACATCCGAATAACATCGGTGAAGAAATCTAGCTATTAGAAGATTGGAGGGGGGGATAAAAAAAAAAAAAAGAAAAAAAATCATGAGTAAAATCCCGGTAAGCTGCTAAATGTAGTTTGTAGAGCTACAAAACACCTCCCAATAGTCTAAAAGAAGCAAATAGCCCTAAATGACAGTTTGTAGGACTTTCCACAGAAGAAATCCCACCCATGTAGCTCTGCAGATTGTATTGCCAGCACCCATCCTGCTCTGCCCTAACACAGCCAAGCCTTTCAGGGCAAATTTTTCCTGTGTTCAGACACAGTTGTGATGAGCCTGCACAGAATTGTACCCCTTTTTTCGAGGCAGGGAAGATATCAGAGAAGAAAAGAAATGTTAGCAGCTGTTGTGCTGGTAGTTTTAGAAAGTCTGACTGGGAAACTGTTTGGGCTGTACAGGATGCTCACGCCTCAGCTCTGTTTAAATTTCCTTGGGTACTGTAGCAGCCGGTTGGCACTCAGTATGTGGTGTCTCTGGAGCTCCTAAAACAGGGAAAACTAAAAGAGAATAGATGGAGGTGGAAAGCATCCTGAAGAACAGCTAGAGCAGCAAAGGCTTTTGCTGTCAAGACAAGAGTATGGTGAAAGGAATTACAGAAACTTAAACACATGACTTGGCTTCTTCTTGCCTACTGCTGATCCCTGCACTGGGTCATCTCTACTTGGACCAGTCTGGGTCCATGGTCCTGTCCCACTCCACTTGTGGCCAAGAAAATTATACTTCAGCTCAAACAAAGCAGGAAAGGAAAACAAGCCTGTCCTCCGTGATCTTCAACATAGACAGGAGAAGGGAAAGGAAATATCATTTTTGTGTAAGTGACAGGCAAAGGCACGACAAAAGAGAATTTTCATTTTCCTTGTATGTTTTACATTATAGTCTGAATTTTCCCCAGGCCAATATTTTGCACATAAACATTGATAAAGCTGACCTCCAACTGCAATATAATGCAGTACTCAGATATGCAGTGCTGATGCAAGTACTTAGCTGATTGTTACCTGTACAACCTAATTAAAATCAACGAAAATTTGCAGCTGGAAGCCCATGTTTTATCAGATCATGAATTTTTTTTAAAAAACAACTCTCAAGAACACTGCTTTGTTTTTCCATTTAGTCTTGCAGATATGTTACAGCAGTGTATGAACAACCTTCACTTCAGAGTATTTATGATAGACTTGACCAAAGTTTATCTGCGAATCCTGTAGGAATACTGGCATAGTTTACATTTTCTTCATCTCTAAGCCTGTCATGTGATTAATACTGTGCTATTTCACTGTCTAGTGAAAAGAAGGAAGGGAATTTTAAGCTAGCACCAGTGTTAAATTCTATAATAATCCTTCTAATGACATAGCTCTTAGGCCCATCAGCTTAACTTTCATCCAGAAATTTTTAGCTTAAGAAAGCAATCATCTTTTCCCTGGAGAAGCCCTAAACAATGCTTTTAAAGAGATGTAAGGGAAGAAAGGTCAGAATCTGAACTGAGATCTGATGAGTTGCCTCTTCACAGCCAACATCTCTAGCAGACATTTATCAAGATGAGAAAGATCTATGGTCCAAAACTATGTTTTGAGATCATGCTTCTGGCTGGTGTTTCTTTATTCCTCTTTCTTTAAAATATCAAACTTTGATCAAATGCAGAATTCATAGGCAATATCACTGATAGGTATCATAATAGCATTTGGTCACCGCAGTCAAACCCCTGTTTTACCAGTAAAATGGCACAAACCATACCAAAACAGAAGTCCGTCTGGGTCATTTTACACAGTCCTCCGTGTACAAGGCTTCTGAGCATCATGGAAGACTTTTAAAAGAGAAATAACAGCAGTGGTGCTTCTTTGCTTGCCTGTAATGTCTCTGAAAAGCTTGCAGAGCAAGAGGCAAATAAGAGAACTTCATTTTCCATGTAGTTTTGCACATAATAAGTCCCATTGCAGAAGCAGATGAGCTTTATTTTCCTTCCTCAACTGTAAGCATCCATTTCCATTATTGAGAAATAGTAACCAGTTTGCAGAGGCTTCAAGTCCATGTCCCTGCAAAATCAGCTAGATATTTCCTCACTCATGAAGAAAACTTAACCTAACAAAATTCATGGATTTGCATTTCTTTTTCTGGTACTCAGTATTGGGTGCAATAAGCACATGTATCTTTGGGATAAATCTGGAAGTCTCCCTCAGCCCAACTACACAGGGTAAAAAATCGACTCATCTGTTTGTAGGATCATTGAACTGTTGAGCTCATGAACATGGCAACAAATTAAAGGCAAAGCAACCCAGTATTCCCTGTGTGCAGTAGCTTTAAAACATGTGAATTCTCTTAATATTTGGTTCAGTAGTTCGCTACTGATTGTGTACTTCTCTAGTGGTAATGAAAGAATCATACCCCCTACTAATGTCAACAATATTATAATTTCTTAATATTTAAATATAAAAGTTGTGACCAAGTATTTTCTAATTCTTCTTGTTGAGTCATTTGTGATGGTGCATATTTTATTTCTACATTACTTGTGCAAAATCGTTAAGACCTGTATTTCTTACTTCTGCTACTGTGAGGTTCTGCCATTGCTTCCAGCAGAAGTAAGGTTCTGAGTGACTTTTAAGACCAGAATGATATCAGATGGAAATAAAGAGTCAAATGAGTTTCCCATCTCCCAGTTCTCTGTCCAGAATATTCAGTTGTTGCTAAGCACCTTGCATTTTGATAGCAAAAGCACTAGAACCGCAGCAGCTCAATACACTTGGTATTTAGCAGTGCTTTACATTTTGAAAGGGTGGGGGAGGAAAGCTTAAGCTTTTACTTTGAGCACAATTTTTGATGTATTTCTAGAACTGTGGCAATGGGATCACCTTGCAATCAAACTGACAGATAAAGATTGCTTTTGGCTTTAATTCATTATTCCGTCAAGGATTAGCCATGTCAACCAATTAAAAAATATGTGAGTTGGAAATAATTGCACTTGCTACTTTTTTTACCAATTACTATGTTGTCAAATCCTTGAGAGAATAGCGATTTCTGGGCAATGCCAGTTGTTCATGGATTATTTTTTTCTTTCCAGCTGTGTATTTTATCTTCTTCTGGTGTTCTTTGAGACACAATGCTATCCCTTTATTTATCAGAATACCACGCCTGGTTTTTGATATGTAGAGATATCCACAGGCTCCCCTAACCTTGCTTCATGTTGCCATGTTGTATGAATTATTCAGAAAGTTTAGCTTTTGAAGTGGTAACTAATTACATAACTTAACTCCCAGATAAAAGAAAGAGAGAACGTGAAGAGACATCACATAACACATTTTCTGCCCTTCAAGTAGGGCCTTAGTGGATAAATTTTAGAAATAATGTGTAATTAAATCAGTATATGTAAAGTACTCATTGGCATTTTACATTTTCTACATTCAAGGTTGCCCCCCCGATGCTTAAAGAACACTTATCATCTCTGTTCCTTTACGCACCTACCTGTTTTTTTAACTGCTCTTCTTGGGGTTAATAAATCCTTAAGATACTGGATTATGAGAACTAAAAATGTACAAGTCAATTCTAGATCTGTCTACGACACTGACAGAAAGAGGTACTGTTTGAGAAGACCAAAGCCTGGCTTCTCTCCGTGTTTTCTTTCATTAGAACATTAGAACATTTAGAATGGTTCTGCTGGCATGTTAGGATCTTGTCTCAGTCTCTTTTATTTAGTATTTGATTTGGATCAGTTGTCCATTTATTTGCATTTTTTTAATATTCTGGTATAGTTTGCTTCCAAAGCCTCCTGTAGCAGCAAATAGCAGAAGTTGGACTTCTTTTTTTAAGCCCGTTTTAAGTTAATTCCCTGATAGTTCCAGCAAGTACTTTCTATTTCTAGTGTTGCAGGATTTGGGAGTTAGCAGTTCTGCATTTACTCTTCCCTCTGCCTCCCTAATTTTTTAGAGTTCACATTATGCAAGCTTGCTTTAGATTATTTTTCTCTGCATACATCACCATATGTTTATCCACACCAAAGCTCATAACCTTTTCGACAACTCAGTTTTCTGAAGTCCTAACGTAATCCTTTGTTGCTGATACAGCTTTTGGCTACCTGAAAGGTTTTAATACCATCCTCACTTTTTGAGATTTCATCACATGCTCCTATTTTTGGGTCATTGATTAAATATTGACTAAAACTAGTCTCAACACTGACCCATAGTAGGCCCAACTGCTGAGTCTTATCCAGCCAGAAAGCTACTAACTCATACTCCCCTCTTCTTGACCTTTAACTAACTTCAAACTCATGGGAGGACATTCCTCATTCCTTGCAAACTTATAGCTTTGTAACTTTAATAAACTTTTACTGCAGAACCTTATCAAAGTTCTTCTGAAAACTCACATTTCTTGTGTCCACTGTGTCTCCTTCACACATATACTTGCTGAAACCATGGTAGAGCAGCAGCAGGATGGTGAGGAATAATTTCTTATTAACAGAGACTTACTGATCCCTTCCCAACAGGCTGTGAAATCCATGATCATCTTCTTTATTTCAAACTCTTACATCTTATTGTTAATAGCAGTACTCCTTGTAAATAAGAGTCATGCTGGAATTTTTGACATACCTTTTAGGTCTAATACTCCATGTATATTTTAGTTCTTCCGCCTGATCTGCTACGAAGAATATATTGTGCATAGGAACTTCCTCAGCATCTTTCACAGTTAAGACCAATACAATGAATTTATTCAGCTTCCCTGCCCTAGCTTGTCACCTCTCTCTTCCCCTTTGACACCATGGTCAGCAAACAAGACCACCAATTTCCCAGCTGTTTTCCTTTTGTTCTTATATTTAAATAAAATTTTGCTTTCAGATGAAGCATCATTTGCAAGGTAGTCTTCAAATTCATTTTTAACTCTCTTGATTTCCCGATAACTTTTAACCTACCATGAATTTTCTTTTCCTTGGATTAGATTTAGAATTGTCAAATACCAACCTTTTTCATGGGACAATCTCCTTACATTTCCTATGAAGATGCTCAGCACTTTAGTCAGAGTGCTTTGGTTTTGATTTGCAGCAGAGAGTTAACCTGAGCTTCCAAAAGTATTTTTGATCAGATACACTGCTTGGAGGCTTATTACTCGGTTCACTTTTATTTTATTTTATTTTTTTACTAATGGCCTAATTTTTCTGTAGTTCCATATATGCTGTGTTTAAACTCTCTATCTCTGCAGCGGTATATCTAATCATATTGTGATCACTCTTACACTCTATTTCTTCCTTTCTATGTCTTAAATTCAGTCCTTCAAGACCAAATTTAAAACGGCATCTTTTCTTGAGTTCACTAAGTCCAGTTGCTGCAAGAAGCAGTGATTTATTCTGTCCAAAAATTTTGTCATCTTGGTAAGACATGGACACAGTCTATATGCAGATCATAGAGAACTCCGGCTATTACTAATTACTCTAAATCTGCTTTAAAAGAGGTCTAGCTGAAAACCTCCAGTTTCAAGAAGAACCCACGCAACATAGATAACAAATCTTAACTCTATGTATTTAAGACCTAGACTCTGTCAACTGCACATGACTGTTAAATCACACTAAGGCTGCAGCTGTGGAAAAATCTTCCAAAAACAAACAGAGGCAAACCAGGGTGCTGGACAACCAGGTGAGATTCACCATCATTTTGTGACTCTCCCATAGTTCTGGTGTCCTCTTTAGTGTTATATTTTGGAGTAGCATGAAGAAATAAATCCTGTCAATCAGAATACCAGCATTTCAGAAGTGCTTTCCAGAAAGGCAGCAAACCAGATTATGTGATAAAATGAATGCCTCTTGTTTCTTTCTGTACTGGAATGACTGTGTTAAAATGTTTTGGTTTGCTACACTAAAATACTACATTATGCCAAAGATAAATAATGAATATATGTTTAGATTTTTAATTAGGTGTCCAAATAACAATCAGAACAAGACAACCACAGTGAAATATCACCTATTTTGAGGAAAATGGTTTCTCCTCTGAAATCTGTACCTAGATCAGCACCTTCCTACAGAATGTTCCTAATTTGTCTGATTTGCCCTATCAGAAGCCTTTTTGACCATAACTGCTGCACATTTTCTATATCTTTTTTGCAGCTGTAACACTGAAAATATGTCCATGTGACTGTCTCCGTATTATATTCACAATTCAGACCCTTTGTAATTAAATTCAGGAGCTGCCCCTTCAAGCTGGGGTTATCTAGAAGGACTGCAAACAATTGCAGTTTTGATTGGGAAGACTGTTGTGTCTGTCAAGGGTAAGGACTCACCAGTTTCATTGAGAGCAGGTGAGCAGCTCCATGTATTTCCCAACATTTAACAGTGTCCCCCATTAAGTTCTTTCTTAATTTAGGCTTGACAAACTGCCTTCAAGGAGTTGTAATATCTTACCAAATATCTGGTGAGCAATCTGAATTTCAACAGTGAGGAAAGAGAAAAATTAGCAAGCCCAGAATGTTCTGTTTTAAAAGCTGTGGATGGTATGCCACCAGTTAATGACTTTAAGGGTCTCCTTTATTTCCATAGCATATAGATCCATGCTGGATATTATAGCTAAGCTGCTTGGCAGAAGCACTTATTTAGGCAGGAAGTCTTTAGAAATATTGGTTTTGGAGGTGATGCTGGTTTTATTGGGTTGGCATCTCACTTGCAGATATTCACTCATTAGCTGGATCTGTGCAGGCACTTTAATCAAATCCCAGCATCCTCATTTTCAATTAAAGAGGTTTTATGATCTGCTGACAACACTACTTAGTCACAGATCATATTGAAATATAAGTTCTGAGACAATTTTAAACAGGAGATTTCTTTTGCTTGGTCAGCTCTTTTTTAAACCACTCCAATTGGAGAAAATATGTCTTCATCTCAGACTGTCCCTGAAACAGTTCAAAGGAGTCCCTGTGGTACATTCATGCCCTGAGGGCAAAGTGTCATTAAGAATATAAGAGTATTGTAAAGGATCAATGCCTTTCAGAAGGTCAGGCAAACATTCTTCTGTTCATTTTGCAACAACAACAACAAGAAAAAAAAGAGTGTTCCCATGTATTAAATCTTGGTGTGCTATTGAAAAGGATTATTTATTCCTGCTGAAGCTGGTTTTATCACACACAGAACCTCATTCTTGAGGCCATCAATATTTTTTTTTTCTTGTTTGCAGCTACAGCACTAGCAAAACTCTGAACATTTCTAAACGCTCCTTTGCTATTTCCATCATTTTATAGAACACTCCCTTGAAACTGATAGTGTTGCTTTTCTGTCAAGATGGAATATCTCTTCATCGTGTTGCAGATTGGCTCCTCATGACCCTATTAATTGGAGACTGTTATTTTCTGGAAATTATGCTTCAGTATCTGCAACTTAACTCACTTTGCCTGTGTTTACCCAGACCTGGTAATCATAGAATTCTTGAATCACAGAATGGGTTGTGCTGGAAGAGACCTTAAAAGGTCATCTAGTCCAACTTCCCCTGCAATGACCAGGGACATCTTCAACTAGATCCGGGTGCTTAGGGCCCCATTTAGCCTGGCCTTTAATATTTCCAGAGATGGGGCATTTACTGCCTCTGGGCAACCTGTTCCACTGTTTACCACCTTCATCGTAAAATTTTTTTTCCTTATATCTAGTCTGAATCTATCCTTTTCTAGTTTAAAACCATTATCCCTTGTCCTATTGCTACAGGCCCTGCTTAAATGTCTGTCCCCAAGAGTCCTTACGAAACAGAGTGCAAAAAACTCAGTACTCCTTGCACCACATCAACCACTCTCAATATCTTGCTAATGCTTCCAGCTCTTCTTCAGATTTCTACTCAAAAGTCTGAATGATATGTATGAGTTATGAATGATATGAAGTAGATATGATTGCACAGGAGAAGAGAGATGTATGACACTGTAATGATCACAAGAAAATACAAGAATAGGGCAGGGGTCATAATGTAGCAATCATTCTAAACTAGTCTGAATTTGTCTCTGATATACTTGTCATCCACTCAAAGGAAGGGACAAATGTCCCTAAGACATATTGCAGTGGGAAGGGGATATTTTAAAAAATTATGCAGGAATAACAGATTCATTTGGAATTTGGATTGTGACTGCTTTTTCTTCAGCAGGTAGAATACCTTTCTCTACAAACCACAGAGAGCACCTGAAGTAGCTTTGTGTGGGGAGACCTTATGGTGGGAGGCAGGAGGTGAATGATGTTCATATTATTCATGCCAAATTCCCATTCTTGGATAGATTAATCTCATAATGTTTTTAGTGGTTAGAAAAAAGATGCTAGGATTCTGTTCCTCTCATCTAACTGTGTCTCCAACGCAAATACCAGTGTCCAGGCTGTTCAGCTCCCATTACAGTCAACAGAAATACTACTGTAAAAGGTAGGCATTTACTCTGGCATGCCATGACTCATAATCCAGACTCTATTGGCAATATCAGCTAGCTGTCCATTCACTCATAAGGTGACTCCAGCATGACTTGCTCAGATGTGCAGGTGCATTGCTCACAGCCATAACTTCCCAGATGTATCCCCCTCCCAGGTACATGTCTTGACCACCCAAATCAGCAACAGAGACTGAAAGTCATATCCAGAAATTATTCATATGCAGGAAATCTGTATTCCGATTTCCTTTCCGATAGGCTCAGAGCAATGATTAAATCTATGCCCCAAATCTCATCCTGACCTCAAACGGCACAAAAATATCATACATGATCAGCCACGTTTGGGGTATGATTCACAAGCAAGTTACTTCAGGATCAAAGATAACTGTAAATCAGTTGCTTTGTAGTAATTGTCACTATAGATTTTCTTCCTCAGTGGTAACCTATAGTAAACAAAGGGTAATATGAGGAATTTTAACCCTTAAAGAAAAAAGCCTTGAGCTACCTTGCACTTATTGAAGGCCATATGAGAAAGGCAAGTGGGAGACAACCACCAAGTGGCTGACATAGAGATTAAGATTCATCTGATCAAATATAGATATCTTTAACCTGTGTTTGCATTTAAGTCAGTCACCTAGGGCTCATTCACACAGCTCTTGTTATCCCAAAGTAGATCTCCAGAATGTCAGACAAAGTGCTCCCTAAATTTACTTATCTTTCTGTTGGTTGGAAAGGAGCAGTGACTAGGTCACTTAGAGATATACCAAAACAAACTCCGATAGAATGAACCTCTCTCATGGAAACTTTACATTCCATAGTAATTTAAACAAATGTAATAGTGTCCCAAAGTGATGTGTGCACATTTCCATGACTTTTCAAGAGCTGGGACAGAGATTAAATTTTTTCTCCCGTTGGGGATTGTCTGGCCCAGAGAGCGGTAGTGGTGCACAGCTGCAACAGAGATTTTTTATGAGCTTTTTTTTGTGAGGATCATCTTTTATTCCAAATCATTTTGGAGAATAGCATTTTTACACTAATTAGCACTTTTGTTTGTGTATTTATGGAAGCATTTCACAGATTTCATTTTTATTTATGAAAGCATTTCCTGCTGCCTGCAACACTATCCCTAGAAACCGGGGTTGTTTGCATCAAAAATAATAACAAACAAGAGGAGTTCATTTGAAAATAACGAGGTCTCTGAGCAATTTCATTGTGTTTGGAAAGACGGTCACTGCTGAAAGCACTTTCATTGAGGCTGATTAGATAGATCACGGTTTTTTTGCTGCAAATAGTTTTATTCAAACAAAGATTATGTTAACCATTCAAAGTCTGACATACAACACGGAGGCAGGAAAAACAATGATCATATTATTAACTTGGGCCCCATTTAACCTGCCTGGCACTCTTCTGTGAACTCTCCTGTGCCCTCTATCAATAAACACAGAGTACCAAAACCAGCTTTTAAATGTGAAAAATGTATGGGTGCTGTAGGGTAATTTTGTTAGAGTATAAGTTTGTCTCATAAATTCTTCATGCTATATGGCTCCAGTTTTGGGACTGAAAGAAGAGTCATGACAAATTAGGAGCCTTACCATTCAGACTGTACATGTGTGACTAATCCTTTCTATCCTGCCGTTAACCCCTATTGGAGGCAAATCAACTGAAGCCCCGCTCAACACCAGCTGCAACCACCCACACACTGTGCAGTGAGTCTTTTGTAGGGTGAAATTTATGGTTATGTTGAAACACACCTATTTCGCTCATATAATCAGTCGACAGCCCACCACACCGATTCTCCCTGAAGAATGTGATGTGAATTGTCTCTTGAAGGCAGCTCTGATGGCCCCCGTTGTTTTACTTCAGTAGTACAGATGGCTCTGGCTAGCTTCAAAATTAGAGAGAGAAGAGTTCAGGATGTGCAGGCATACTCAGGCTAGCTTCAATCTCCCTTCAGCTCAGACTAACCTCTTCAGTGCATTCCCAGATGATGACTTGTACAGACCATGCAGCCAGAGCTACCTCCTTGTTGAGGACAGTTAGTGTAGGTGTGTCTACACGTATTCCAGGCATACTTCTGGTTACTTACAATACAGGGCTGTCTGGCATTTGGAAGAGACTGCCTTGAGCAAGGCTAGGAGCAAGTCAATGCATATTCATGAGAGCAGAGCAGGAGCTGTGACAAGTGCTGTGGGGAAGTACCTTGAAAAGACAGAGAAAGAAAAATGGTCACAGGTTTTGCACTTCATAAAGCAAGGCACAGCTTTGTTCTGCAAATCTCCCTGCGTCACCATGCATTGTCAACCAGCTCCTCAGTTCCCCATCTGCACTGTGATGTGTGGTGAAAGCATCTGGCAGATGGAAAGGCCTTGCAGCAACAGGGAAAGGATGGTGGAGATGGATTACTGGGACATAGGTCTCAAAACGGTTAGAAGAGCCTTCTCAAAGCTCTGACATTTTTTGTTTCCACTTTTGAGAAGCAGAAACCTCTGGAAAATGTGCTTTGAGGAAATCTTGTGGCTGACAGACCACCAGCAGCTCCTGAGGCCAAGTGACCTCGGAGCTCTGCCATGAAACTGTATGAAACAGAAAAATGTTCAAACTCTTCTTTACAGTCATTTCCTTGGCAGATTGCTGGGAAGAGTTAACATAGGCAGGGAGATAAGAGGAGGAGTCATGTAGAGATGTGACTGAGTTGGGTGAAAAAACACTTCTGATAGCAAGCATAAACCCCATATCATCTAGAGCAGGAGAAAATGATACAGAGAGAGCAGGAGAAAGTAATAGAGAGCAGGGAAATGCATCCCTTCTGTCCCTCATGCCTAGCATCCGTGGAGCCAGATGGAATACACCTGCAATCAGGTATACAGTGGGTGCAACAGTAACTATTTTCTTCAGTAACTATTTATTACTGTGCATAAAGCAGCTCAGAAAACTTGGAGGGTAGAGGCACAGCATATCTACCAGCACTTGTGAGTGAGCAAGCTCCTCTGCTGCTGCTGTAAACAATTATTTAATTTAAACTTGTCTTAATTTAACCCTTCTGCTCTCAAGATCCTCTCTGCAGTGCCTAAAAGGCCTGCCTTCACTGCCCATTAATCCAATTTATGTTTAAGTCCCATCACCTTCCTTCCAAGCTGCCCATTATCCAGAGAGGAACTCCCTCTAAAGATCTGCAAAGCTTTAATATTTTCATCTGGAGACTGGCTCTTCAGACGGAGTGCTTGTAAAGCAGACCAGTCATAAATAAGGACACTAGTCTACTCTCTCTGCTGCCTCTCATATTGAACATGATGTTTTGATATGATATTCTTTTCCACTCTTGATCTGTCTTTGTCTGCTATAGTCAAACTATTCATAGTGTGTAGTATGTGTGCCATTGTGAGCAAGTGTAACAGCAAATTCCTTGGCTGAAGGGGCTGTTTTTTCTGTTCTTTGACCAGCATCTTAAGGTCTTGATCCCTCACAAGGACCTCTAGGCTGTCAAACAGATTACAACAAATAATAATGCCATAAATGATTTGGCTTGGGGCTGTCACTTTCAGCATAAGTAGGGATATTGCTTTCGATGCCTGGGTTTTGTTGCAGCTTTTTACTTCATTTTAAAAGACCATATTCTGATATATTCGGAAGAATGTGAAACACTGAAGCAAACTAAGTTTTTTTTCTTCACTCATGCTCTGGTCTTTAACCATTGAAGTATTAGCTAGATTAGCACAGTTATTCATTAATTATCCTTAAACAGACTTAAATAAAAGGTAGAGGAGAATTAGATGTCAAATGTCAATTCACTAGGCTACAACATATCTAATGCTCACAGTCATTAACGCAACGGATTGCGGTAGAGTTACCTCAAATTTCTCCAACTAAAGGGCTATCAGGCACTGGAAGAGGCTGCCCAGGGAAGTGGTTGAGTGACCATCCCTTGAGGCATGATGACAGGTAGATGAGGTACTCAGGGATTTAGTTTGTTAGTGGGTAGGTACAATTGGACTCAATTATCTCAAAGCTGTTTTCAAACCAAATGATTCTACATTTCTATGATTCTATGAAAGATACAGAAGTATAAACAAGAGCTTAGTTTGATGTTAAAGTAACATTTCTGAAGACTTATCAAAGCAGTGACTGGATTTTTGGTAGCAACACTTAAACACATTTCAGTCATGCAGTGTTAGTGTTGGTGGGAACGCTCAGTTGTACTTTGTCTCATTGTTTCTGAATAAGCAAAGTGGAAATAGTAATCCTATTAAAGACAGCTGGAACTGTGTTTACCACACTGGCAGAAATAGAGAGTCCTGTGTCTATACCATGTCCTATATGGGTCTTGGCTGATTCAACGAAACTGATGAATGGCCTGGAGAACAAGTGCTATCAAGAGTGGCTGATGGATTTGGTGTTGTTTGGGCTGGAGAAAAGGAGGCTGAGAGGAGATCTTATTGCTCTTTACAACTACCTGAAAGGAGGTTGTAGTGAGGTGGATGTTGGTCTTTTTTCCCAAGTAACAAGTCATAGGACAAGAGGAAGTGGCCTCAAGTTACACACAGGGTTGTTTAGATTGGCTATGGATATGAAGAAAAAATTCTTCACCAAAAGGGTTGTCAAGCATTGGAACATGCTGCCCAGGGAAGTGGTGGAGTCACCATCCCTGGAGGTATTTAGGAGACATGCAAGTGTGGTGCTTAGGGACATGATTTATTTGTGGAGTTGACATTCCTAGATTAATGGTTAAACTCGATCATAAACATGTTTTCCAACACAAATTCTATGATTCTATAGTTTAGAACAGAAATTAGTCAATGGACAAAAACATGGATTAGAAAGTGCTAGTCTAAAAATAACAATTATCCAATAATTATCTTTTTCAAGAAGGCAACAATTTTGTTAACTGCAGTGTATATGCAAGGCATGAATAAGCCTGTACTTCTCTTTAGAGAAAGAGTAGCAGTCAAATCATGCAACGTGTTCTTCTACTGTCATGTTAAATACATTAAATTGTGCTGAGCAGGCATCAGCAGAAAGCCTGTAGGACTTGTAAGCTTTGTGCCGTCAAGAGAAAACATTACATAGCCATTTACAGAAGAGATAACAGAATCTTTATTACTGGAGATGGGGAGGAGCTAGAGAGCTGAAAAGCTCTCTTATAGATGAGGAGCTTTCTTAGTGGAATTTTAATTCCAAACTTGGGCATGCTTAGGACAAAGGACTACAAATTCTATTCACATTTTATCTGTTCATTACTAAGTCAAATTGTTTACTGCATGAAGCAATACCAATTTAAACAGCTCACTATTTTGTGCAATAATCATCACCCAATAATTTCTGTTATCATTCAATTTAAAATGTTAGGCCTAAGGAAAAGAAAAGGAAATTGTGGGTGTTTTTTTATAGCATAGCACATGAAGATACTGAGGAAAGTAAAGCAATATTAGAGTTAATCATAATTTAATGATATCATTCGGTATAACCATCTGTTGTAAGAAAATGACCTGACAGTAAAGTAACCAGAGCCTGACAAGCCAGATTGCATGTAGACAATAAATCATTTGACAAATACAATCTGCTCTTTTTTTTCTTTTTTTTTTTTTCTTTTCGCTAACTAATCTATGGAACAATTCTGCTGAGTTATTGGATCTTAAAAAGATGCTCCTGACATGTACACATGGTTGCTAATGCAGTGAGAGAAAGGTTACGTTTTGCCTAAGGGCATACTAAATCCAGCTTTATTGACATGCACTGGTAGACGTTCTGAATATCAGTGGGGAATTAAAGATTCAGAACTATTACAGGAACATCAATACATTTTAAGAAATATCTGAAATAATTCCTTTTCAATCTGGATTACCATTACAATTTTAAGGAGCAAAGCAGATACTTATAGCTGAAATATTATTTTTATATTAATAGACTAAGAGACCAGGGCAGAACAAAATTAAATTTCCCCAGAAAGTAGTCCCGGTATGTGCCTTTTCTGGACTCTGAACTAGTTACATCCTGTGTTAGGACTGTGGTAGGAGCTTAAAGGTACACACAACAAAGGTCTAAGCCATGACAACGACCATGGCTCTGATTTTCCCTATAGGCGCAGACTCGTAAGTGCACAGAACTGCACCATGGGGGCATTGCAATGGGCCTAAGCCTAGAGGCAACGGCATCCACAGTCTGAGGGTGATTAAATGAGCTTGCACTTGATTTTCATTCAGGAGACAAAACCATTGGTCCAGCATCATGCTTCACTTCTACTTCCTAGTGACTCTGATGGTACCTTTCTTACTCCCAGAGAGAAGCAGTATTAACCATGCCACCATGCCAAGACCAGGACTACTGAGTGATGGCTCTCCTAATGTGAGCCAAGCATGTGTTCACACACTGTGAGGCCACTGGTGCATGGGACTATATTTCTCCATCCACCAGGCTTGGATGGATTGCACTCAAACACATTTCTCTTTGGCCTTGGGCTCATTGTCAATGGAACATTAATTTTTAGTATCCACCACCTGCTGTGTTGGGCTTGGAGTCCACATTGGAGCTATCAGCTGCTTCACCAGCAACTCTCAGTTCAACGCTTCACTCTCTTTAGGCTACTATGAGTGGTGCTACACTCATTTCAGAGGGCTGAGTGCCGTTACTAACTGCAGCCCACTGTGATACTCTCTCTTCTCCTTGTTAGCCCCCGTGCATGTTAGCATATTGGGTTACTGGTTTTCTCTATATTGGTCTTGACTTTTTCTCTGCCTAAGAGGAGTATGGTCCACTAATCCTATACCGCTAAATAAATGAGGGCCAGGGATGCCAAGAGGTGTGGGCCTGTTCATGTCTACATTGTTTAGAGCTAGGTCTTTGTAGAGGAAATCTGCCAGGGCCACACCACACAGCTTTTGGCCACGAGCTTTCTCTGCCCTGAACAGTTTCACTTGTTTGTTCAAAGCACCTAAGTACTTTGAAGGCTATGATGAGATCATCTGCATAGCAGATGTAGGACGCAAAACAGGAGATATGTTGCAGGACCCATGATACCTGTGAGGGCACAGCCAGCTGACTGAGGATGCAAAGGACTGAAGATGCTGCAACACCACTGCAGTGTTTGTATGATGGAAGGACCCAAACCTCATCCATTCTCATCTACTACTGCCGTTCAGGAGAGGTCTCTGAAGTAAACCAGGCTTTGTCTTGGAAAGAGAATCCTAGAGCAGCCTCCGACAGAGCTAGAGAACAAAGAAACAAGCCACATGGACAAATAGTTGTCCAGGGCTAAACCTCATAACCACATCTTTTTTTTAAAAAGTATAGAGAACCACATAAAGACAGCATCTTCTGTTCCAGTTTGGGTGGGTGTTTCACATCACATAAAGGACACACACTCTAACCCTTGTTGTGTGCTTGTTCGATGTCAAAAGACACATGCTCAGAGGAGGTGTGCACAAACTCCATTTCGTTCATACAGACTGTGCTGATCCATTTACACCTTGCAGGGCTTTGTAGGTATGCCTCAGAGTTGTGATGCCCCCTGCAAGTCTGCACAGGATTAACTGAATTGTGTGAAGATGTTGCCTGTTTCCTTTTTTATATTGTCAGAGCTAAATTACATCTTTCTCATCTTCAGTTACCAGAAGGGGAAAATATACAAAAAGATTTTTATTTTGCAGGGATTTCTCACAGGGAACAAACAACATTTAATATGCAAGTCTGATGGGGCATCCTGAGCTGGGGGATTTAAGGGGAAAGTAGTCCTACTGGTGTTGCATCCCAGAGTAGCATCATGGGAGTGCTCAGGAAACTCAGAGCATTATGTCTCAACATCTAGAAGTCATCAGGTCACAAGACATGTGCTCCAACTTTTCCTAAGCATGCTTCAACATCACAGGAAGCATAACAAAGCCGTCAGATAGGTTATCTCATACGTGACAGCATTTTACCCTGCCATATTGGTTAAAGCATTCTGTCTCCTTGTCAGGCTGTTTCATGCCTAAGGCAAGACGTCTGGAAGTGTAAGTTATGTCCTGCAAGCATAGGAAACTCCAATGGTTTTTCCTTTCAATATGTAAGAATCTGCCTCATTTATCTTTTTCAATGAGATTTGTGGATGATCAGCCTGAGGTTTCCCATATAAGAGTTTGCCAGAGCAAATTACCTGTAGAAGGACAGTTCATAGATGAGTTCAGTTGATACAGGAGCTTCAGTAGGCCACATTTGAATAATCTGCTGAATCAACTATACCAAGATAAAATGTAACATAAACATCCTAAAACAATTGATTATTCAGGATCTTGCAGTTCTAATGTCCACCTTCCACTCATCAGCTGGAAAGCAGGCCCTTGACTTGAGCACAATCAAAGCACCAAGATTTTCTACCCTTTTTTTTCTTTCAATGATGGCAAGAAAAAAACAACTGCAAGAACAAACACAACTCCTAACAGTGAAGCTCAGGTGTCTGCCTGTACCTCTGCTTATGTTTCAGTTCAAGTGGCCCAGCACCCTTTTGCACAATAAGAATAAAGACTGAACTCAATTAGTTTGCCCATCAAAATGAGAATGAGGAAATCTGAGAGGCCAAGGATAGATTATGGATTGCAGTGAACGCCCAATTACTACAATGAAAAAGAGTGTGCTTTATAAGGTCCCTCTATTGAATAAGTTATTTTGTGGAATTCCTCAAATAATGAAAACAGAGAGTTCTGACCTTTTGATGGACAAAGATTTAAGAGTCTTGCTACATAACCAGGACTTCTCCATAAAAGCACATCACTATTAGAACCTGAGAAATATCAAGTCAAAAAATCTACCACGTGAAGTCTATTAAGAAAATAATCAAGCATCACCAAATGAGGCTATGAACCAGGGACAAGATACACTGTGAGGATCACCGCTACTACAGAATAGAGCTCATGGCTGTGGCAAATAACATCTTCAGCTGTAATAGAATAATAACCTCAATAATATAATAATAGAATAATACTTCAATGTTTTCCTCCAAACAAATGAGAGAGAACATCCACACTGCAAGGAGAAAAAAAAAAAGCATAAAGTCATGATAAAAATACAACAGAAGAAGATTAAAGTAGCTGAAATGTAGGTCCTGACTTTGATCTTTAAAAGGAGAAAACGTTTATACTACACATGGTCTCATTATCTTGGAAAACAGTATTCATGGAGTATGCTCATCTTCCGCATGAGAAGCCTGTAAAAGCTTCTATCAAGTTCATTACTCTGTCAAATGCTGACTAATCACAAAAAATCTTCCCACTCTATGTTAAAAGAACCCCTGCCTGTGATGAAGGAAAGCAATACAAGCAGATATCACCTCAAATGATATCTCTATGATGAATAAAGATAAAGGATTTTCACACACATCCATTTATTTCAACTTCATTTCTTTGGGGCAATTCTTACTAATTCACTATTTTGTACAGAGGATTAAGCTATAAACGGGACCTATCTTTTATAACATAATATATTGCACGTATACTTGAAAGCCATGACCCCAACTGCATCAGTGAATATACATGAAATCTGTCCATAGTCAGTCTGAGGGCAGAAAATGGCAAGAAGGCAAACGAGTCTTTGAATATACCAGAGACATGGTCTCTCTGTGGCATTTGGAACACTGTAGATTAAGCCTGTGAACAGTGTGGACAATGTCTTTCATTGCAGTGAGGCTAGTTAACTGTAATTAATTCTAATTGAGTTGCTTTGCTCTGGATTTTGAAGGGAAAAAAGGGCCAGATACATCCATAATGTGAATAGAAAGGAGTACCCATGCAGTCAAGCAGCTGCTTACCCTTGTGTGGTATGATGCACACACTCTGAGAGGGATGCTAAGGCTTCCTTTGACTTGCTCTCCCCCACTGGCCATTTTCCTCCTTTTCTTCCTTATGAAAGTCACTGTTTGGATAAAAATTCATTAGTCCCCCTAGCTGTCTAGCATATTCTTAAAGCCTCTCTGTATAACCTAAAGTCATGATACTCGATATTATTTCTGTCTTCTAAGAAAGACTAAGCAGTCATAATGAGAGCATAAATTGCACAGTAATTTATTAAAAGTTTCATTTTTTCACGGTGGCAGGCTAAGATGAGTTCAAAATATTCTATAAATTCAACTAAATATTAACAAAAGCTAATTCTACATCAGTTTTCTCTAACTCTAAAAGCAAAACAAAAAAAAAAAAAAAATTAAGCAAAAGTATATTCCCTTTGGGGCATGCTGGAAATTAAGAGGAATTCATTAGCTACCAGTACAAAAAATAAACATTGACCAGTCTGTTTCTGTTGACCAAACTATTTCCAATTAAAAGAATAACTAGTAAAAATTAAGTCCTTTAATATTTCCTTTAGGGAAACCTCATCCTTTTAGAGGAATTTTAAATTTCAGCCAGGGCCCATATTTCACAGTTGTGACTATCTAAAGTCAAACTTGTGACCCTCTTATACATGTCCTTTACCCTTCTGCTTCACCTCTGTTCAGAAAACATCTTGTTTTGGTTTCAAATCCAAGTTAAATAGATTATTTTTCTGTTTCAACAAAAAGATTTCAAATCAAATGGAATGTTTTAGTATTCATAAAACATTTGAAATATTCACTGGAATGGAAATAATGACATACATTTTTAACATAAATAATAATCAGGAACTCTATTGCAGCTTACAACACGTGCAAAATTGGTCTCCCAGATTTTCTCTTCAAAACTGCAGTAAATTATACATACTGGGAGACTGTCCTTAGCACCACTATAAAAACAGATGTTAAATTACTGATGTAGCATCAATCTTAAAGAGACTTTTAGAACTTATTTACACTACTCAAGTGGTACCTAAACTAAAAGAGGAACTGCATAGTAACTCATATCATATACTTAGACTTGTGCAAAACATTTAACACTGTCCCGCATGACATTCTGGCCTTTAAATTGAAGAGATATGGATTTGATGGACGGAACACTCAGTGCATAAGGAATTGGCTGTATTCTGGCCAACAGCTCAATGTCCAAGTGGAAACTGGTGACTAGTGGCATTCCTCAGGGGCACTGAGACTGGTGTTGTTTAACATCTTTGTTGCAGACTTGGACAGTGGGATTAAGTGCACCCTCAGCAAGTTTGCTGACGACACCAAACTGTGTGGTGTGGTTGACACGGTGCAGGGAAGGGATGCCACCACAGAGACCTTGACAGGCTTGAGAGGTGGACCTGTACAAATTTTGCAGGCCTGCAGCATTTCCAAACTGGGCCACTGAGAAAGCAGACCAAGCACAACATGTTAGCCACTGTGCATGGTTGTCTCTGTGTTGTAGGATCACAGAATCACAGAATCACAAGGTTGGAAAGGACCCATTGGATCATCGAGTCCAACCATTCCTAACACTCCCTAAACCATGTCCCTAAGCACTTCATCCACCCGTTCCTTAAACACCTCCAGGGAAGGTGACTCGACCACCTCCCTGGGCAGCCTGTTCCAGGAGCCAATGACTCTTACTGTGAAGAATTTTTTTCTGATATCCAACCTGAACCTCCCCTGACGGAGCTTCAGGCCATTCCTGCTTGTCCTGTCCTCTGTCACTTGGGAGAAGAGGCCAGCTCCCTCCTCTCCACAACCTTCTTTCAGGTAGTTGTAGAGAGTAATAAGGTCTCCCCTCAGCCTTCTCTTCTCCAGGCTAAACAACCCCAGCTCTCTCAGCCGCTCCTTGTAAGACTTGTTCTCCAGCCCCCTCACCAGCTTTGTTGCTCTTCTCTGGACACGCTCCAGAGCCTCAACATCCTTCTTGTGGTGAGGGGTCCAGAACTGAACACAGTATTCAAGGTGCGGTCTCACCAGTGCTGAGTACAGAGGGAGAATCACCTCCCTGGACCTGCTGGTGACCCCATTTCTGATACAAGCCAAGATGCCATTGGCCTTCTTGGCCACCTGGGCACACTGCTGGCTCATATTCAGTCGGCTGTCAACCAGCACCCCCAGGTCCTTCTCTTCCGTGCAGCTCTCCAGCCATTCTTCTCCCAGTCTGTAGCGCTGCATAGGGTTGTTGTGCCCCAAGTGCAGGACCCGGCATTTGGCCTTGTTAAACCTCATGCCATTGGTCTCGGCCCAGCTGTACAGCCTGTTCAGATCCCTTTGCAGAGCCTCCCTACCCTCCAGCAGATCGACACTTCCTCCCAGCTTAGTGTCATCTGCAAACTTGCTGAGGGTGCACTCAATGCCTCCATCCAGGTCATTGATAAAGACATTGAACAGAGCTGGACCCAGTACCGAGCCCTGAGGAACCCCACTTGTGACTGGCCTCCAGCTGGAGTTAACTCCATTTACCACCACACTCTGGGCCCGGCCATGCAACCAGTTTTCAAACCAGGAGAGTGTGCGCCTGTCCAGGCCAGAGGCTGACAGTTTCTGCAGCAGAATGCTGTGAGAAACTGTGTCGAAGGCTTTACTGAAGTCCAAGAAGACTACATCCACAGCCTTTCCCCCATCCAGTAGTCGAGTGATTTTGTCATAGAAGGTGATCAGGTTAGTTTGGCAAGATCTGCCTTTTGTAAACCCATGTTGACTGGGCCTGATCACCCGGTTCTCTTGCATGTGCTTCATGATAGCACTCAAGATTACCTGTTCCATGACTTTCCCTGGCACTGAGGTGAGACTGACAGGCCTGTAGTTCCCCGGATCCTCTCTGCAACCCTTCTTATATATGGGCACAACATCAGCCAGCCTCCAGTCTAGTGGAACTTCCCCAGTCAGCCAGGACCTCTGGAAGATGATGGATAGGGGTTTGGAAATAGGATGTATAACACCCTTGTGTACTTTCTACTAAGAAGCCCAAGCACAGCAGCAGCTTCATGAAACAGCCTCGCAACCACAACAGGGTATAGATTAATATCTTTATAACTGCCCTATAATTAATGATCACATGGCTGGCAAAGACATATTGCAGCTAAAATGTTCTAGAGCTACCACTGGGCAGAGACCTGAACCTGCCCAAACCAGCTACATGTTTCTGTGCTCAGCAAAATCAGACCTGAATGTCTTTGACAGAGTGGCTTCAAGAAGAGCATTTGATTGAACATATATGGGAAAGGCCGAGTGGAAATATTTGGCTAGAGTATTTGTTATCCTTGGAGATGTGGGAATTACTCTTGAGCAGAAGTTTCTCTTTCTGCTCATCCAGAGTGATGGAGTTCTTCCAGCTTTAAAAGAAGCAATGCAGATGAACATTGTCATGGCATCTAGACTGACAATGTAGGTTCAAAAACATCTTTAGTATTGGTCTGCAGCTTGTTCCATAGTGTTACACTGTACACAGCAAGACAGCCGAGTGTGATGTCTCTAGGCTCTCCCTCAGACCTGGCACTCCAGGCAAAACACAGACCCAGGATACTGGTAATTGTGCAGCTTGAGCCAGTTGTGTTCCTGCATACTGTCTTGCATGTTGATGTCTTCAAGGACAAGAGGTCTAGGTATTTCGCTACTGCTGCTGTCAGGTGCCAGTGAGCCTCTTTAGTCTAGCTTGAAAATGAACCTAAAAATCTGTTACATCAGCTTATGGTCTGCTGCCATTATTAGGTACGTGGATTTAAGTTTACTTGCCTGCTCTGTGCTATCTCTCTTAGCCTTGATAGCTGGTGCCGAGAGGAATGACTTGATACCTTCTTTCTAACAAGCCTGATGAGCCAAATTCACTGAGGAACAAAGTGGGCTCCATGTTCTTCATAAACATGTGGGTGATGCCAGCTGTACTGATGGGGTATCAGACTGTACTGTATCCATGAATCACATACCAAAAGCACTGCTAAAAGCCATAAGGCATAAACCATGTATCTTAGAAATAAAAGATAATTAAGAGGCTCTTGGGGAATTCAGCAGTAGTCCCTCTGCTCCTGTTAAGCCTGAGGTTAGATTCATCATAGCCTTTTTTTGGTGCTTATATTTGTTCATTTCTTCCTTCTGCTGAGGGATAAATGTCCCAGGAGGCACAACATTAGCCCCATTCTACTGTGTCCCACTGCCTCAAGTGCAAGTGCTGCACTATGACTGAACTTGCCAAGAGCTGCCTGCGACACAGTCATTACCTGAGATTATGAGGCTTTTGTTGACAGATCCGTTCATCTCACACAAGAGAAGGTTTTGTGGTCCTGGGTTGGATGTACCTATTTATCATCTCAGGAGTCAGTTATTTCACTGTTTCAGTGGGATGACCATCCCCATCACTGTTCCAGGAGTGATATTTGCAAGTGGACCTGAGCAGAGGAACAATTATCTGGGTGACAGCAATAACTCGAAGAGAAGGTTTTGGAACACCTCTTGGAGTTTTAATTCAGCTCAGTCCAGGGACAGATAGAAAAGTACATCATATGTTTTAGAAAGCTTAAGGCAATGACTTTCAAGGAAACTTAAAGTGACTGGTTTGAATGTTAGCTGTGGAAGGACATCTCTGAAAATTTCCTGAGCTGTTTCGAAATTACATATTTCCAAGACTTGTGGTCCTTACAACACAGAAAACAGTAAAACCAGAAAATGTCCTGGTCCTTCCACATGCTGAGTTTTCCCTGCAACATGAAATTTACACCTGCAGCTCCCAAAGGAACCATCAAAGGTACAGGATCTTCCATGAGGGAACTTTACTGCACAGTCTCAAAAGCTTCTGAGCACTAGGACATGGAGAATAAGTAACTGAAATGTTTTGATTATTTGAGATTTGGCATTTATGACAATTTCTGTGTTACCTAACTGCTCGCTAACAGCATGTCTCCTAGGTTTTCTCTTGCCATTTGACTCCAGTGGACTCAGGCAGACAGCAAGATTTTACTGGGATTGGAGATGGCAGCCTGGGGAAACGCCACAAATCCTCAATGCTCAGTGAGTGTTCCTTTGGCATAAAGAGAATGTTGTAACACAAGGGAGGCAAAGCACAGGACATGCCTTACAGTCTCCTTCATAATAATTTTTGTTCATACCAACCCATTTAGAGATAATCCTTTCAGCCTTTTAAGGCTAACCATACTGAAAGATGAGTAGGAGCAGTTGTTATCCAAGGGAAAATTGTCCCTTTATTGATTGCACCACTGGCTTTTGTACATCTTGATTGATAAAATTCTCTCTCAGTCACTTAGAATAGATCTCACCTGGTTCAGCTGTGAGATATAAAAAGCACTGATTGTTTGGCTGATAAAGCTCTCAGATAAAAAAGCCAGAGAGGCACAGAAGGCTGTGGATTGAATGAATCGTAGTTTGCCCATTGCTGAAATTCAATTTAGCATGCTGTAATACAGAAGAACAGTTGTGAAAACAAGAAGGGGCAAAAGGTGGGGAACTGTCACATATAATCATTTAATCTCAAGCATAAAGAAATTATATCTTTTCATTTATATTCATCAAGCTAAATCCAGTGTTTTATTCATTATACGGCATTACAACAAAATGTTACCTTACAAAAATTACAGATCCCCGAGTCATCCTGTCCCTTCTCAAAATCATCTAGTGAAAGAAAAAAAAATCTTTGTATTCCTGGAAAATCAACCTTCTGAGTATGTGCTATAGTGATATGATTCATGCCTGAAGTGCAGCATGCAAGAACTTCTTTTGCATATTCTTTCATTCACTAACTACTACACACTACTCACCACAGCGGAGTTTTTTTGTATTCCATCTTAAATGAGACTAATCCTTCTCTGATTATTCCTTCAACTGGGATTTAGAACAACACTTAGTCCTTTTCAAACCATTACAGTACTAGGTATTGACAGTAGCATAAAACAGAACAAAGGTTAACAAATGCCTGTCACTTTGACTACAATAATTCATAATGTTTAACTTTCTCAACCAATGTCCTTTAATCACTAGAGATGACAAATTCTTCCTCTGCCCCCTGTTCCTCCAGGCAAACTATCCAATAGTTGCCCAGCCTAAGCCAGAGCTGGTGCCTTATGACAGGCCACAACCACCCCTATGTCATAGGATTTAAGGCAGCCATTAGGGAAAAAAGTTTCACTTGCAATTGCCATCTGCATCTGTCACCTGATTTTCTACAGACTGAAGGTCAACCCCTTTTAATTTTTGCTGACTGCATTGAGTCAGTCTCTGCTGGGTGATCTAGGACCTTAGAGACCTACAGGTAGCTATCTCAATACAGGTGTCTTATCTAGATCTGACTTCCACAATAAGAGCTTTCCTGCTTCAAAGCAGATAAATCAAATGTAAGAGTATAAGTTATTCTCAGATGTGTTACAGTGCAGTCTAAGACAAGCATCCTTTGTTTTTTCTCATGAGCAGGAAGAATCATGGCCTCTCACATCAAGCGAAAGATCACATCTAAGGGTCTGTAACAGAGAAGGTGTTTCAGGTCAGAGAGAGAGATACATCCCACTCCTCAACCAACTTCCTGGTTTCTTCTTTCCCCTCTAGACTGTGTAGTTGGCTTCTGCCTCCGCAGGTTTTTAAGGACACACCCCTCCTAGGGAATAGATTTTGAAGAATTGCACTATCTCACATCTATCCTCAAACTCTTTGTGTTCTTTAGTCCATTTTTCTTTACCCGGGGCAGCTTAAAGAAAGAAAATAAAGGCATTATTTTTTGTGGAACATGTCACGGTATCTAGGTGCTAAAAAAACATTAACTAAACTGTCATCCCTTGAAGTCCTTTGCCTCAATTTCCCTAACTGCCAATATGACTATTCATTCAATAGACATCTAGTTCTTCAATATAAGATTTAGCTTGCTTCTTCTGTCTTCTGTGTCCCATGACAGATTCACAAATTCTGAATAACTCACAGGAAGTTCATCTCCACTAACTTGTGGTTTTGCATATATTCATAATTTCTATCTGTGTGCTCCTTCCCTAATTCAGGGAACATTAAAAGTTTAGATGATTTTTACATAGTTACAATTTAGCTACAAGGACAAGAGTAATCGATTGCACACAAAACTGAAGTTTAGGAAAATAATCTTATATTGACATAGGAGTGGTGCAGAGCAAAATACAAATATAGTCTTATTCATTTTGTCTCATCCTCTGGCTCACTAATAGATAAAGGCAATGAGCTTCTGCTATCTAAAATCTTGGATTAACACTTTGCAATAAATGCAAAATAAGCAGCTACTTTAGAGACATTTTTACCTAGCAGACATAGCTGAAGACACAGGAAGAATATCCACCAGCCCACATCACCCTAGTGTCTGATAACTTTCTGACATCTAACATTTAATTTTAAAGTGCCCATAAGAATCTAAAAAATGGCATTGGTAGTGAACAGTTTTCCATTATTTCTTCTCTTTTCCCAAATCCAACCTTAAGCAAACTGGGGGGGAACAGATCTTCACAATTAACACTTCAGCTTCTCTGTGTCCCAGAGGCAAACCCTGAGTGAATATTGTTAAGATTTCATGTGACAATCTGAGGAAGGCAGAAATTTTGTAAACAGGAGGCAGAGGGAATCCTACCTGACCACTCACAGTAAGTCAAAGCAGATCTGCTCTGTCTTGGTGTTATATAAAAGAGCAATGCAGCCACCTTCCACTGTGATAGAGTATCAGAGTATCCTAAACTTTTATATATATTACATAAATCTGAATTTAGCAAAGCTTTCTCTGTTAGCCACCTTTATGTTTTCATAAAGAGTAGAGCTGCTATTTTTCTGCTGCTTTTTAGAAGAACTTCTCCAACAAAAGTTAGAGAATACCTGAGGCTCTGCTAACCTTGCCCTGTATCGCCCAGGCCAATGAATAATTTAAGAAACCTGATTTTTTAAGTGAACACTAATTAAATAGCCTAACTTCCATCTGAAAAGAGTGCAGTTGAAAAAATAGGACTCTTCCTCTGCTTGAGTTAAGACATAGGTGAGATGAGATTGTATCAGGTGAAAGTACAACCAAAGGTAGAGTGCAGCCATCAGTGGCCTGATAAAATATGAGCCTGGGTTTGTTTTTTATATTTTTTCCTTAGTCTTCTTTTGTGGATTTCATGAATGACCTCAGGCATAGCTTTGATATACAGCTGAAATTCAGAAGTGGCTGATGATCTTCTAGTGTTTGTGGAAGAGTGACCTTATGAAAAAAAAGGCACAGGAGAAACAGGTTCACATGTTTATTTGAATCCTGAGACTATATCTTCCAGCCACTTGTCAGGCAAAGATTCCCTCTCTTGCACTTTCTACTAGTCCACTACCAGAGTGCCATTTTACTCTCTGGAAGAAAATAGGCTTGATTGTGAAAATTATGTACTTTATGGAACAATTGTACTTAATGTCTCTGAATTCAAAAGGCTGCCCAGAACTGAAGCTGAAATCAATCTTTTTAAACTGCTTTTTTTTCTTTTATGTTGTCTCCGGCCAAGATCCTACATCCAAAAAAAAAACCTTTTACAAACATTGGAGGTGGAATATTTATTTTGTGACTTGGATTCTTCACTAAATGTTATGGCTTAAAGAGCATTTAGTTTTATGTTAGCATTCAGCAACTGTTTACTCTCCAGAATTACTAATCATTTCAGGGTTCTGCTGTTGGACTGTGCCTCTTATTTATAGATCATGCTAGCATGCAAATTTTGATTCATTAGAAACACTATTGGAACACTCATTGTACTGCGTTAAAAACAAGGCCATCTATATGCAAGCTGTAGCTAAAAGCAGGTGAAATTATTATATAGCATTTCAGTAGAAATAAGGTAAATTAGATTAGCCCTAAATATCTCCTTTGGTATTACCTGTATTAAGATGTAGATGACACTGCATCATAGACTCTAAATTGCTCATTCTTTGTAGCAAAACTGACTGAAATTTGTCACTTGCTCCACATTCACATTCAAGGTACTTTTGCTTCCCTGCTAAATTCTAAATTCCTGGACTCTGAATTCTGGAGTTCCATTAAAGCTTACTGGTGTCCCTGTTTGGGAGGAAGGGTATGTGCCTCATTCCCAAGACACATTTCGGGAAGGAACATGGAAAAGGTACATCCATTTCTGCAGTCAGTCAGGTTTTTGTGTAAAGGATTCAGTGCACTCCAGCACTTAAGTCTGACTCATGGACACTTTTTTTCAGCCCTGAATTAAGGACACAGTGTGGAAAAGCAGGGACTTGGCATAGGGACTGGCAGGGATGCAGGTAGAGAGAGGCCTCAACCAGCTAATGGAATTGGTCAGAAGAGGGGCACCTCTCTAGGGTACATATTCATCCTCCCCAGTATGCTTCTTGGTGGATATTCTTCAACAGACACTAAAGACCACATATTTCCCCTCTCCCCCACTATACATACTGAGGAGGTATCCTGTCTTCAAGTCTTAGCGTCCTGGCTTGCAATAAAACTTTGCTCTGCAAATTCAAGACAAGTTGTAGTAGTAGGGCTGGTGTCAGCTGTGTATTTCAACTAGTGATGATATTTTTTATGCTCCTTGAGGGAAACAAATCAACAATTCTTTTTTTAACATAACTATATTTTTTCATGGCTCTGTTAAAGATTAAATTATTGTCAAATTACTACTACTATTATGTCATTAATTCATCATCACTATTTAATCATTAGATTTTCTCAGTGTTGAACGAATTATTAGATTTTGTTTCAGGCAGGTGATAATTTTAAGTAGCTTTATATGTACAATGCTGAGTAAATATTCATAACAAAGTAAAACAGTCTGAGCAATGCTTAGTAGAACAACCAAAATCCTATTTAAATTTCATGGGAAACTTCAAATAAAACATTTGTGTTTAAAATGTAGCATGACTGATTTTCAAGAAATAAATTAAGTTCTATTTCAGAAAGCTGACTTCCTTCCAATAGGATGGAATTGTAATTAAATGAAAGTTTTTATGTTTGGCCTTTGTCAAAAATAATACAGCAAAAAATGAGATTTCTCGTGCAAGCACCCTCATTTTTCTTAAAGCAAATTTTCTTTAAAAAAAAAAAAAGCATTCTAAAAGTTTGAAGTAGTTCCATCTACAATAAAAGTAACAGATGACTGCTAATTTGCACCAGATTTCATACCACTTCAGTACTAGAATACACAAGAAGAACTATAAGGCTGGAAACCCACAGTTTGGAAAGATGCACATCAAATGGTCATGCAGGTTATATGTTCTCTCTACACCACAAGGAAAATACAGTGAAGGATAATTTTATGCTATCTGTGTAGATATTGTATCTTAAAATGAAAAGCTTTTAAGATTTCATAACATTTGTGCTCTGTTCTCATTTTTTCCTGAGTTTCTGAAATATCAGGCAGCTGTGTTACCGCCCAAAGCAATGCTTACATGTCATGCAGCTATGGACATGCCAGTGTGGTGTTAGGGCATATGGAAGTGTGTTGAGGATGCGAAACACTGGTAGGATAAAACTGGAAGATGACACAGCATAGAGGGAGCCAAATGTGTTGCAGCCTTGTCACAGCTGTCTTTTGGAAATCTTCCTGGTATCGGCAACTCCCCAAAGTGTGCACAGGTACTGTCTGGGAACTGCTAGCTGGTGCATATTAAAATTATGCTGGAGAGGGATTTAGTAATTAAGCAAACTGGGCATAGACAAGGTTTTTGCTCAAAGTGCCACTCCAACCCCACTTTCTTAACTATTATAAGTGCTGCCAGGGTTGCAGCTGACTGTGTAGACATAGAGCAAGGCCTTTGCCATAACTGGACCAGCAGAGCATCGCTGTGCCTCTCATTAAAAGGGAAGCCAAACACTATATAAAACTCAGGACAGTGAAACTGCCTTTGTCCAGGAAGGAAGCTTAACCACACTGCTAACTTCGGGCATGTGCTTAAAGCCCTGCTGAAATCCAGGACACTGAAGCACGCACTGTAAGCCCTTTCCCTAAAGCAAGGCTGCTGGGTGACTGCTGTAGGTGGAATGGCTGTGCACTGTCTTTGCACAGGGACCAAAATGTGCCCAAGTGAACTGCAAATGGTATCTGTGTCAAAACAGCTGCATGCATCAATCACAGTCTTCAGGGGAGATGTTTTCAACTCCTTTCCTTCAGTTCTGGATCTTAATGTAATACAAATGTAATGCAGTGGGAAAACAATGAGCTTTTTGTTATTGTATTCCAAGGCACTATTTCCTCACAAAGATCATTAAGAAATTTTCTGGTAGGCATCTAAAAGCCTCCTCCCACTCTTTTATTCCTCTTCTAAGGAATACCTCACATCATAATATCAGTGTTAATAGTTAAAAACTATTTCAAAATTCTTCCTCTATCATGCAAGGAGCAGCATGAAAAAAATTCTCTCTGGATTGATATATCAACACAGTGGTCTAGCAGTTTGCACTCTGTTGTCCAAACAAGATCAAGGCCTCATTATCTTGCACTGTATGAACACATTAAAAAACAATCCGTAACCTAGAGGGCTTTTAGTTTAGATAAAGCAAGCAGCCAGACAAAGGATGTATTTCTGTCTCATATCTCTTCTACTGACAAGGAAGTGAGGTACAGAGAATTGATAAGACCGATCAAAGTCACACAGGAATTTTATCATATAGGCAGAGACGAACCCAGGTTCCCAGAGTATCAGCTCCATGTCTTAATAACGCCAGGCTTTTGTATGACTGGTGTGCTGAAAATGCTTCAAGCCAAGAGAGGTGCCAAAAACAAACACAATGTGCCAACAGTGTAAACTAATTACATTTTAATAATTACTTCAGTTTCAGTCATTTGAACCATTATTAGCAGCTCAAGTAGGGAACGTGTGGGCTGTGCTTTTGAATTATATTATTTAATCTTGCATTCTTTCTTTTCACATTGGACAAAATTGACTTCTATTTTGTTGCATTAATTCTCTGTGTGTGATTAATGCCCAGCTGCTAACCTGCAAAGCACCACAGCAGTTGCAATACAGCTGTATTTCCAAGGCACGGGGTGGTGACTGACAGATACCTGCTAAAATCGTATTGAGCTAACAAATATGACAAAACTTGTTAACAGCATCCAGAGAGAAATTGCTTAGGAAAGGTTTCTGCTCTTCGAGACGACGCAGTGTTTGATTCTTCTACATCTTGTGTACCTGCCAGTTTCATCACCCCATGAAAGCAATAGGATCTCTGTGGGCTATCCGTACTACCTGATCTATTTACAGGATTTTTCCACACCAACCTTTCTGCCTCTGCCCTCCTACTTTTATCAGATGCAGCTTTTTAAGTTCAAAACTGGCTCACTAAGTTGCTTCTGTCTTTCCATGCTTGTGATGTGGTGGCACATTCATATCAACCAAAGTAAACAGTAGGATGCTTCACATTAAATATGAGGGTTTGATTATATCCTTGCAAACAGCAAGACAGAAACACCTTTAAAAAGAAACAATAGCAGTCCATGCAAAAGTAATGAAGTCAGAGTAACAGAAGCTTGCTGATCCACATAGAGAAGATCCAAAACATACCAGGATCCAGGGAAATACAAGAATAGACACAGCTTGTTGGTCCCTGGATCCTTTAATTTGAGCTTGGCAGACAGTCATAGATAGGGAGGGAGGTCAAGGGGTTGTGCTGCAGCCGCATTCATGCTGGGCAGCCAGGACCCCTGGAAGGATGATAGCCATGTGCAGCCCAAATTATTTTTCAGATGTTTTTCTTTTGAAGCAGCAAGATGATTTTATTTCCTTCTGTAAAGTAATTTCAAAAGAACAGAAAAACAAATAATATAAAATTCAAACAAAAAAAAAAAAAACAAGTCAGGTCTGACAGCTCAGCAGATGGTTACCCAGGACTAGCACAAACACCACCAGCAGAAACACAACTTTGCCAGCTTCCTCCCAGTTGCTGGCTGATTTTGCTTTCCTGTGCAGGCATCAGCTTTTTCTTCTGTATTTTAACAGTGACATCCTCAAATCTTTAACACTTCTTTGCTCTTACTTCTACTGCTGTCTGCTAGAGCCATGACCCTGGTTTCTCTCTTCCTAGCACATGCTTGCATTCCATGCAGGGATACTTGCTTAAGAAGACCAACACAGGTCACAGCACCACACTGTTCAACACATACCACAATGCAATATGCAGCTGGACAGGATGAAACAAAACAGGAGCGATGTGACCTTTCCTGTGTGCCATGAAAGAAATATTCCAGCCAGCTTCACATCTGCATCACGGAGGACAGTATGGGCGTGTTTTGTGGAAGGCCAGGCAATCCCCTCAGCGAGGAATACACTTAGCCGGACCCTCACAGTCACCCCTCTTGCATTTAGTTGCAAATCCTGACCAAACATGTTGGGCTTGTAGGGTGAGTGGGGGAGAGCAAGATGGCAGAGAGTAGGCTCAGCTGAGGAAGTGCCTCATAGTCCCATCATCCAAGAATTCCTGCTTTACTTCTCCCCAGATCCCACAGAGCACCTTATCTCTTTTCTCAGCACACTTGTCCCATTGCAGGGCCCCAGGCTGGCACAGTTTTGGGTTCAAGGTGAAATAGACTTGAGGCTGTCAGAAGGGTTCCTATTTGCAGGTGGCCTGCAGGCATCATGGGTAGCATCAGAGCTCTCTCACTGCCTTTGGATCCAGAGGGTCAGGATTTCACCTTTACAAAACCTAACAGAGGTATCTTACTGAACCATTGCAGTTCCCCTGTAGGGACCAAAACCTGGCAACTCTAAGGATCAAGAGGGTGAACTTCATTGATCTTTTGAACTTAGAAGGGATTCTAAGTAGAATTCAACTCTATAACAACAGCTTCACCCTCTATAGAGCCTCACATCTCTGTAAAACACCAAAGACGTATATGAGCACAGTATAGTGTGACACACTAGGATATTTTCACCTTCTATGACAAAGTGACTCAACTACTGGGTGAGGGAAAGGCTGTGGATGCAGTCTTCTCGGACTTCACTAAAGCCTTTGACACAGTTTCTCACAGCATTCTGCTTCAGAAACTGTCAGCCTCTGGCCTGGACAGGCACACACTCTCCTGAGTTGAAGGAGCTGGGCCCAGAGAGTGGTGGTCAATGGAGTTAACTCCAGCTGGAGGCCAGTTACAAGTGGGGCTCCCCGGGGCTCGGTACTGGTTCCAGCCCTGTTCAATGTCTTTATCAATGACCTGGATGAAGGCATTGAGTGCACCCTTAGCAAGTTTGCAAATGACACTAAGCTGAGGGTAGGGAGGCTCTGCAAAGGGACCTGAACAGGCTGTACGGCTGGGCCGAGACCAATGGCATGAGGTTTAACAAGGCCAAATGCCGGGTCCTCCACTTGGGGCACAATAACCCTATGCAGTGCTACAGACTAAGGAAAGTCTGGCTAGAAAGCTGCCTAGAGGAGAAGGACCTGGGGGTGTTGGTTGGCAGTTGACTGAACATGAGCCAGCAACGTGCCCAGGTGGCCAAGAAGGCCCATGGCATCTTGGCTTGTATCAGAAACAGTGTGACCAGCAGGTCCAGGGAGGTTATTCTCTCTCTGTACTTGGCACTGGTGAGACCGCACCTTGAGTACTGTGTTCAGTTCTGGGCCCCTCACCACAAGAAGGATGTTGAGGCTCTGGAGCGTGTCCAGAGAAGAGCAACAAAGCTGGTGAGGGGGCTGGAGAACAAGTCTTATGAGAAGCGGCTGAGAGAGCTGGGGTTGTTTAGCCTGGAGGAGGCTGAGGGGAGACCTTATTGCTCTCTACAACTACCTGAAAGGAGGTTGTAGAGAGGAGGGAGCTGGCCTTTTCTCCCAAGTGACAGGGGACAGACAGGACAAGAGGGAATGGCCTCAAGCTCTGCCAGGGGAGGTTCAGGCTGGACATCAGGAAAAAAAATTTCACGGAAAGGGTCACTGGGCATTGGAGCAGGCTGCCCAGGGAGGTGGTTGAGTCACCTTCCCTGGAGGTATTCAAGGGACAGGTGGATGAGGTGCTGAGGGGCATGGTTTAGGGAGTGTTAGGAATGGTTGGAATCGATGACCCAGTGGGTCCCTCACAACCTAGTGATTCTATGATTCCATGATCCTATGATTTTCTATCAGTCAGGAAGAAAGATTTCTCATCCAGACACATCCGTAGGTAAGACATGGAGGTTGTCAGGCTACATATGTTAAATTAGTTCTTAATGTCTCTGTTTTTAATGTGGAATGGCTGGCAGAAGCATTTCCAGGGTGGAAAAGCAGAGTCCCTGTATGGCCAAGAGACCTCAGGCAAACATGACCTATGTAATATTTTTGCAAACTTAAACAACTTAGTAAATTCCAATAATTCCAAGTATTTGATACTGAATATAGGTTGTGCTCATGCTTATGGTAATTGTTGAATTTCGCCCTTTTCATCATTTCCTGTGGCCCAAATAAGATGAATATTACCTGTGCATCTTTTTTTCAAAAGTCACTGCTGAAAGGTGCCACATTAACAGGGTGCAGTAATAAACAAGCACAGCAGGTGCCACATTAACAGGGTGCAGTAATAAACAAGCACAGCACAGCCCAGTGCGAGATTCCTGCTGCAGTGGTAGCAATGGTAACTGCCGCATAGATCCAAGCACAGATTTCTAAATCCTTACGCTTCCTGCTTTTATTCTCTTTACCTCTTTTTCCAACCAAAATCAGGTGTCTTGGACCAGGCCTTGGGCCACCAGTAAATTCATTGTGAGACTGAAGGTGCTCAAATCTCACACTCAATTCACAAATGCCAGTACGGCACAACCCTGGAGCATCCTCCTACTCAGTTACACCTGCTGCGCTCTACTGAGAAATCACGGAATGCCCAGTGATTACCAGTCTGAAGCTTGAATGATTCCTGCAGCATGGGTCTGATCACTCTGTAGTGACAACCAAGGGCTATTCTGGCACAGAGCACGGGACTGTGTTTGAAGTGCATCATTTTTGTTCTCTAACCCTGTATCTCCAACAACAGCTGCTCAGGATTAAGGAAATGACATTAAAGGCCTGGCTGACACTTCTAACACTGTCTTTTTATGTAAAAGTATAGTTACACATATGGCCCCTATTTCAGCACACCATGAGGCTAGGAATTATGCAACACCATAATTCAATTCTAGGCAATGGTAGAGTAAGGATGAGAATGGCAGAAAGAGAAAACAGAGTAGATCTTAACAGCAGTGAGTGCAGACACACCAGCCAGTGAGAAATTTTAGGATAAAGCTCTGAGGGATCTAAGTATGCCTCATTATAATCTCAGGTCAACATAATAACTTATGAAACTCCATTTACTTAATTACAATGACTACTCATTTTTCCTAATGTTCCAGAGATTAAACCTTAGTCCGGGGGCGGTTCATAGCCATATTGTTTTGATTAATGAGTGATCCATCATCAACAGTAGTCAAATATTCCACAAATAAAACCACGGAAAAAGCATATATTTGGATTTTTAAAATAACTGTTGTGTGAACCTCTGTTCTACCTTATAACAAATTATTAATGTGAAATCAGAATTATGGCCAACCTCAGCAAAAAAGGTTTTCAGAGTGCTACAGCCTCTTACCATTCTCTATGTTCTCCCATTGAAGTGCATCCCTGTGACAGTGGAACTTTCTTGCTCTTGAACAGGTAGATGTAAAAGGTATGTAGTTTGCTAAGCTACCTCTCAATCATGACATCTGTGATACCTTAAAATCTTCCAGTACTCTTCTGAAATCCACATATAACATGACATAATTAGAGATGTCCTGTCAATAACCGAGACAAATACTGGATATATCAGTCAGAAGTTCCTATTCTCAAACCCCTCTCACCATCAAGTCCAGCTGTGTTGTGTGGATCTCATTAAAAGACCTTTCCCTTGAGCTGGAATTTCTCTTGAAATGGCCACATTAGCATTCACAGCTGGGCTAATAAGATTTTAGTTTATCTCAAGTAGAGCCATACTAAAATTATTCAAGCCAAAATGGGATTGTCTCAGCTCAGATTGCCACTTGAATCCAAGTGGTTATTCTATCAAAATATAGCATGTATACTTTTCTACTGTTTCAGATTTCGGGGAGCTCACAGATGGGACTGTGTCCTGCTTTTTTTGTATCTCCTGATTTTCCCTTTTTAGGCATTCATCTCATGCTGCTCAACAACAGGAGGTACTTAAAATGACTCTAAGAATTTGGCCTAATGGGCATACCTGCACAGTTCATACACCAGATTTGGTAACAGCCAGTGCAGCATAATGATCCAAAGAAGCTAATCAGCTGGGCTAATTAATTCAGGCCCAGATTTACACCAAGATCACTTCCAGTTTGCCCATTCCTAACTCACAGCACAGCTCTGTCCTGCAGAAACATATCCTCACTCCCAGGAAGATGCTAGGAGACAGGGCCAGATGCATAGCTTGTCTGAATCCCCTGGAGCCAGCAGAGCTCATGCTGGGGGCAGAGAGAACTCTCTCCATGCACGAGTGCCTGTACTCTTTTCTGAGGTCCAGGTTTGATGGCTGAGTCCATGGTCTTTCTGCACTCCAGGAATGGCGAGTACTTTCACTCCATAAAAGCACTCTGAAAATCTAGGGCTGAATTATTTCATGGTGTTGAGAACACATCTTGGGCTCATCACTGGTGGTAATAGCAGTCCCTCTGGTCTCATGTACTGCAATTCAATAACCCATTATTAACAATTGGAGTTGATGATCTAGCCCTTCTGATTTTTCATTTCTGAATGCAGCTAATTAGTTATGATAATTAGCAGAATTACAGCTCTCCATTCCCCACTTGGGAGTACAATCGTCACAATCTTATAACCAACTACTTTACTCTCCATCCTGGCTTCCTGGGAAACAGAGTCAAACACCTTGATTAGAATTTGAGTCCCATGGGGTATAAAAGGCAGAACAAAACAGTAATTTAGCAAGGCAGGTTGTTAATATCATTTCACTTCTTTCTCCATTACAGCGCTGTTACAGTGCTACAAACTAAGCAAAGAGCCCACGCAGAACCCAGTCTTGCATACTCTGTGGCTCTAAGAGTCTGGCTCTAAGATTAGAGCCATTTTCAGGGAAAATCATGTTCTGAATGCTCACCAACCCTAGGAAAGTCAGAAACAGCTCCTCTCAGAGGCAAGAAAAGACAACAAATCTTCTTAATACTTGAATTTGATCTTTGACTGTTGAGGTGATTCCTTTAAGATGAAGGCTTTAGTTTCACTCCCCAAAGTTATCAAACATGATGTTTGACAGTGTCAGCCCTCTCACAATCCTCAGCACATGCCAGTTTTTATATCATGTGAAGTGGGGGATCTATAGTTCATTTTCTAGCAATCCTCACTTCAGTGCTGTTTTCTGCTTTAAAGCTGCCTTCCCACCAAAGCAGCCATAGTGGTTTACCCCAAAATCATTTCACATTATACTACTGAATCTACCTGGAACAATAAACCCTTGTGTCAGCTGGGGGTTGCTTTTACCAGCCCCAAGGATATTCCTCAGCTAGCAAAACTCACTCTTCCAAATCTATTGTGTACGTAGTTGGTAAGTGAACTTCCCAGCTCTTTAACTTTACATCCCACTAGCGCCTCACATAAAACTTTGAAAAAGTATGTTTAACAGCATTTTTTTCTTACTGTCCAAAATTTCATGTATTCTTTCCCTCTCTGAGGACATCAGAGAGGGAAAATATTGTAAATAACAATATTTATAAATATATTGTAAATAATTTATAAAAATATTGTAAATAACAAGCAATATTATTTTTCAGTCTGTGTAGTTTATTTTTTCCTGGCTTTTTTGCATTTGCTTGATGGTAGACTGTCCACCTCAGCTGGGACACATTTCTGTACCCCTACAATCAATTCTAATATTGTGGAGTATTGTTATAAATTGAGACAGAAAATCGGGGACAACAGAAAATATGTATGCATGACAGGAAAAGGCGAAGTTCTGTAAGTACTAAGTTCCAGCACACTCCTGTGAACTTATACAGAGGAAGAAATTAAGATCTATAACACCCAAGTTCAGAAGGTCCTGGAGAGCTGAGGGATATGCACCAAACCCACAGACACTATCTGGAAAGCTAATACAGCTTTTGCTGGGAATTCCTGGCTGCAATCCTACCTGCAGTAAGCTCCTAATGGGCTTCTTTCTGGACAGAAATTGTATGGATCATTAAAGATGTTCACGTGAATTGGGTGAAAAAATTAAGCTGAGGTGAGAGTACCCCCTTCCTGCACCAGAGCTACTGAAGATCCATGTGCTGACAGATGATGTCAGAAAGTCTGGGGAGTAGGAAATGAGACTGATTAAGGGCAACAGGATTTGGTCAGTGTCTCCAAGTGGTTCAGATTTGCTTAGGCTGAGAAGCTAGAGCTGCAATTTAAGTTTAAAAACACAGTACACAATCCCAGAAATGCCTGTCAAATCATAGATACTCAGCAGTGCTTGTAGGCTTCAAATAAAAATAGCTATTCCCTGGTGACACAAAGTGTCTATTCCCCAATTCTCTGAAACCCAGCCACAACAAATGGTAAACAAATGACACTGCAGATGAAGCTGCAAAACGTGTTATGTTATTTAACATCGACCATTCTATATAATTAAGGGAGCACAATTACTCAAATATGCTTGTGATGTAAACAACCATGCAAATTGCATTTCAAACTACTTTGACTGTACCCACAGCATAATTAGAAGTAGTAATTTATTACTCAATGTAATAATTAGAAGTAATTCACTAGTAGAAAGTAATTAGAAATAGTAATTTATTTCTTAATGCAATGAGCTGCTTTTGTAGTGTGTGTGTGTGCAAGCATGTATGTGCACGTGCACACAAATATTTAGCAGTGAATAATTACTTTTAAAATGCATTTATTCAGAGATTTTGATTCTGCTTTTTATGAAAATTTTCTAATGGATGGGGAAGATTTATCATAACTCTTTAATAAGTATCTCCAGACATTATTTGTTCAAGAAGCAAGTATCCTTCAGCCAGTATATTGGGGTTTTGAGTTTCTAAGGTCAAGTGGGACAGACTCCATGAAAAAAAATAACAATAACCACATCCAACATGTTTTGCGTTTTTTCATTTGCTTACAACTCTTCATGGAATAGCAGGCAAAGGAGAAGAACACTGAACAGAACCTATAGCTCATTAACAGTGATATATACTAATATTAGAAAAATTATGAAGGATCTGTACCCTGGCATAACTATTGCATACTTACTAGGATTTTAGAACATTCCCTGGTCTAACTTAATGGGCCAGAGAAAAATAAGAAAGCTATCCAAGAGATCTGGTGAAAATGTGTTTTCATTTTTGTAGACATTCAAAAGGGAATTGATAAGCTCTTTGAAGCAAGCTCCTCACTTCCTACCTCCAGGTGGTTGCAATCCTGAAGTGCATGCAGAAAGGAGCATCAATCAGCTTTCCAGGAAGCAAAGGGGGAAAGCACAGTTGTTTGCTAAGGAGACCAGATGAAAGACAAACACTGTGTCACTAGCCAGAAACATTGGGCCAGCCCCAACCCAAGGAACAGTGAGACTAGAGAATAAACAGTTACATTTATCATATTACTGTTAATTTAGTATAAGGCTTCCCTGAAAATCTTTAGGTCTTATTAAGTGATACTTAAAAAATAAAAAAATTGTCTGTTGTCCAGGGTTAAACCACACATTCAAAACCTCTCCTCTCCCTCCTACTTTCTCTGGCATAGGACCTTCCTTTGGTAACAACAGGGCATGGCCTGGGAAATCTGCAGGAATCTGCAGCCATGGGCAGGTAGTGGAGACTTCAAAGGCTCTCTACAGTCTGTTCACACACTATATTATTGCCACTTAATCTGAAACCCTCCCATTCTCTTTCATCAAGCTACCGTTTATGTTCATACTACGGTCAGAAATTCACCAGTTATCTTCTTTCTCAGCAAGCGTCACCCACAATCCAAATGGTACAAAAGTGTCCAGAATCTTGGCTGTTCACATGTCTATTTCTCCACCTCTATTTTTCACCCAACGAATCTTCTCTTCTTGCCTTTTAAACACTTTTTCTAAAGCAGATTCTCCCCCTTAATTTCTCATTGGACAAATCTGGCCGATGTTATTGACGACAATGTTGGAAAAAGAACAAAGTCATTCTCACTGCCTTTACGTTTCTACAGAAAATGCACCCAAGGCAGGTGATTATCATTTATCATCCAGAGCCTCATATCTTTGAAACCATGCATTATCTGTAAACATGCTTGAAGATGTGCAACTAGAAGATGCCATAAAATGGTGAGATGTGTTTAACTGCAGAAATGCTGACGCTTGAAGTAGCAGAGCTGTAAGGCAAAGGAAATGCCAGAGAGGACAACTCACAGTCATTCTCTGTGTTAAAAACACTTTCCTCCTCATCTCTTTGTGATACAGCATTATTCCCAAAAGTTATTTCCCATAGTTTCATCCCCAATGCAACTTTTTTAACATGACTTGGTATTCATTTCACCACATCAACTAATCCGTATCAGTGAGTTGTGAAGTTAGGGAACAGGCCATCACATAAATTACAACCATGAAAGGAAAAAGGAAAATCCATCAAATCAAAAAAACAGGAAAAAGACAAATCACCTTTTTATTTAAAATAAGATTTTAAATTACCATAGCAGAACTGGAAGACCCTTTCCTGATTGCCAAATCTTTTTGGCTTCAGTCCTATGTTTGGACACTGAAGATAAAACAATTATCTTGCCTTGAATTCTTGAAAGAAAGAAAAACAGTTAGAATAGATTTCTTTATCATAGTCCCTTTTTTGTTTAACTATTTCCATAGTCATTACTTCTGAAGCATGTTGTAACACAAGAAAAGAGAAAGGAGCCTCCACTGTTGTCTGTCGATTTGGTCCGTCTTGATTTCATTTTATTTACTGTACTTTCACTGTACTTACTGGTAACTGGAGAAAATTAGAAGCTCTGCCAAAGATGTCCTGGATAAGGCAACTTCCTGTCCTTGATCAGTCAGAGAAAGAACATGGTATTCACTGAAAGATCATCCTGAACTGAAAATATTGGTAAGGCTGTTACTGAAATGAAGAGCTGGAATCTGTTGCCAGACAACAGGTATATAGGTATATGGAAGAGTCATTGTTCACACCCCAGTAGAACTGACAGTTTCCAACAAGGATCATGGCATAATTATCCTAAATGCAGTATGAACAGATAATTCTTATTTCCTCATATGCAGAAGCCCAGAGTTAGGCTTGTTCTTGCTTTCTTTAATCTTCTGTACTTGTCTTCCAAAGGAATCTCTTACAGTCTGACATCTTTCTGCAAAACCCCTTGCTTCTACATGTGCTTGGATGTACTGTGTATCTACAGTCAAGCTCGTGTGTCCTTTCATGTGCAGAAGGAAGGCACATGCCAGCAGAAATAAAAATTATGTCACCCACTGTCAGTTCTCTTCATCTCTTGCGAAAGACCTCTTAGAGGTAAAAAACATGAATTTTACAGCCCCAGAGAAGTGAAGACTGTAGAGAGCATTGGGCCATCTCTGCAGGAGTTACTCTAGATACTCAGAAGTCTTCTAATATACCATCAGCATCCCTCAAGATTTGTCTCAGTTGTAGCAACCTGCAAGAGCTGCCCTCTGGAGAATTTTTCCCTCTCCTAAGATTCATCTATTCCAAATCCAGAGTTGTAAGGGAACTCTAAAAGCAGTCTCAGCTGGATTTCAAATTTTAGGCCTTTTATGCGATCTAACAAAAGCAAGAGAGAAATTTCACCCCCAGCCTGGTAATTTTTAGGTCTCAAGTTATAGTGAGAGGAATGGATAGTAGAACAGCAGTCAACCATGCAGTCAGCACCTGAATAAGAATCTGAAATCTCAACTGTGGCTTCATTTTATTGTCAGTGAAGATGTCAGTACCACAGACAGGATTCTTCTTTCTTTGCTGGAATAGTGAGATCAGGCAGAGACGGACTTTGGCAAAGGCTTAGTCAGCATGAGTTGTGAAATTGACTCTTTATGCACTAAGCTTGACACAAGACACAACTAAAACCACCCCACTTATTGACTTAGTGGCAAAACGTAAGAACATGCAATGGGCTGCTAAAATCTACGTATTCCTTGGTTCTTACTGGTGCTGTTCAAGCAAAGAGGAAGCAACATATCTGTGTGAAAGGGTTTCCAAGCACTCAAGACACTGAGTTCTCACAACAAGTCAGAAAGGTTTGGGCTTGTGCAGCTGAATACTCTTTTTTGGTGTACAGGTCCTGAAGTAAACATCAAAATTCAGGTACAATGCTAACACAACAAGGAGAATCCTTTCATGATCTCTGCCAGTTAAAGAAGGAAATAACTGCCTGTAAAAACAGATTGGAGTGAAATAACTATATTTAACTCATTTTACCCATATTTTGGTTTATTTCATTTATATTTTCTTTTGGAATCGTTGCTGGCATACAATTACTTTTGCAGTAGTGTATACTCTGCCAACAAATGCATGAAGTATATACCAGGCAAACTTAGTGAACACAAGTTATTTTATTTTAAATATATGTCCAAGATGTATTAAAGCTGACAAATACCATGGTGGAGGTGCCAACCTAGACAGAGCTTTGGGTAGTGGACACAGCCCTGGAAGCTTTTGGCTGCGAGGAGTGCCTGACACCTCTCCCTAAGGCTAGGAGAAATGGTCTTTCCCAGTGTGGTGGTGTTGCAGAGCTGTGCCACCAAGTGGAGGAGCTAGGGGAAAGAGTCAGCATCAGAAATTATGAGAGAGGTAGACAGGATCATCTCAGAGACCTTGTGGCTTCAGGAGCCCCAGACCCAAAATTCGCAGCAGACACTGGTAGAGTCTATCCCTAACAGGACAGTAAGTGCAAACTCTGAGGTAGATGAAGGCTGAAAGCTGGTGACTTCTGACATCAAGAGGAAGGCTTCTGCTCCACCACCTGAAGGCTCAAAGTTCATGTCCTTCATAACTAAGGAGGAGTCAGCTGTGATTTCAGGTGAAATATGTGGGCCAACGGATCTAGAGACATTCAGGAGCACCAGGTGAGAGTGGCAAGTGATACTGTAGGTAAATCTCTGCTGTAGGGGACAGAGGGCCCATCTGCTGAGCTGACCTGTCATCTAGAGCAATTTGCTACTTGCCAAAACTGGGATCTGAGATATTGTGGAAAGACTCTCAGAATTTGTCCAACCCTGTTTTTCTTCTACAAAGGCACTAACAGTAGTCTAACCTGACTACAGAGCTGTGGGAACAATAGTCAGGGGGATGGGATTCCTGATGTTTTCCTTGATCCTGCCAGTAAGAGAAAGAGTGTGAAGAACAGGGACTGATATTACGCGTCAACAAATGTTTGCATAGCTGATGTTGGCAAAGAGTTTTGACTTCTGCTGCCTTGGAACTCTGTTTGAGGACCATTATCTGCTTGTGAAAGATGGGATCCACCTCACTAGTTGGGGCATAGAGCTCTTTGCCAGCAGGATGCCTGATCCAGTAAGAACAGCTCTAAACTAGAAATAACAGGGGAAAGAAAGAGTTCCCAGCAGCCCTGTGAGGGAGTGACAGACAGGGCTGACAAGTAAAGGGCCTGAGGTGATGTGAAAAAAAGAAGATAAAAATCAACAAAACAGGGCTTCAGTGAGGGTTCGCCTCAAACATTTGCACATAAGCAAGGAAGTGCATGCAAGATGCAATTATGGGAAAAGTCCCACATGTTTTCAGGAGGAAAGGGAGCTTACCTCTGTACATCAGCAAACACCTTTATACCGTGAGGGTGACTGAACATTGGACAAGTTACCCAGAGAGATAGTGCAGTTTTCCTCTTCATAGATATTTAAAAGCCTTCTAAACATAGCCTTGGGCAACCAGCTCTGTGTGGCTCTGCTTGAGCGGGAGGGGTTACACCAGATAACCTCCAGAGGTGCCTTCCAGTCTCAACCATTCTGTGGTTACGTGAGTCATAACGTAATCAGAGTTTCAAAAGCTCTGTTGTCCTGGGTTCAGCTGGGAGACAGTCCGTTTTGTTTAGTTTCTCATATTGGCCTGACAACAAGAAGGCAGGGAGTGCACAAAAAGTTAGGAGGCAAAACACCCAGGACAGCTGACCCAAACTGTCCAAAGGAGTATTCAATACCATGTGACGTCATGCTCAGTACATGAACAGAGGGATCTACTGCTCAGAAGCAGGTGAGGCATTGGTTTCCAGGTGGTGCAATTGCACTGTGCATTATGCTCTTTGCATTTTCTTTTATTATTGTTGATTTTGTTTTCTCTTTTGCTGTACCATTAAAGCGTCTTTATCTCAACCCAGCAGTTTTACCTTTTTTTTTTTTACGAGTCAAAGGCTTGATGTCAAAGTAATACCAGTACAAGTTAAAAATAGGTGAATGCAGGTGAACACTATTTTCAATTATACATGGGTTAATCATAAAGCAAAGCCATGAGAAGAAACAGGCACACTGTGTTTAGCCAGTTTTTCTATAACATGGAGGATTTAGAAACCCACCAATCAAATTCAACCACACTTACGTAAGTAATGGACTCATCACTGAACACTGTGTTCCTAAAAGTTTTAAAAAACAAGAAAGCTCAAAAGAAACAGGAGGAATATTCACAGATCCACTCTAACAGCTCTTAAACCTCTCAGCTAATTTTTATTATCAAACGCAGTCAGTTATGCATCCACAACAAGAGTCCTAGAAATGATGGTCATAAAGGATGAGATTAAAAAGATGCAAAGACAGATGAAAGATTAAAAAAAAAGTTAGTATGACTCAGTTACCAAGTCACTCACCTGAATGAAGCAAATCCATTCCAAAATTGGGCTTCAGTAGTCTACAGCTCAAAAATTATTTCTGTCTTATTGTGAATAAGATCATGAGCTTAATTAGACAGAATATTTACATTCATGTTTTATCCAAGTGATTGCAATGGGCCCTTCACTTTTACTAATCATAAAGTATTTTACCAGTGCAACTTTTAGTAATGCGGTATGGAGATATCATATTTACTACTGAAAAACAAGTAAATGAGTATTAGTAGAAAGGACTGGTCTTCTTTTGGCAGACACTGGATCCTGCAAAGACCTAGGCATTAATTTCTGTGGGGCTTGAATGAACCTGAATAGACGCTTCAAAGTGTGAGTTTGTGTGAACATTTTAGTTTTAATCAGAAGATAGTTCATGTAATGAATCTCCAGGTCAGTCCGATTTCTTTGTTTTCACTACAACGTAGATTTGTCATAGAGCAGATAAACTGGGTTACTGATGAAACTAAAGTGGAAGGTGTGCTTTAAGAGTGCACCCAATGTTCTCCAGCTCCCTATGGACATGCAGACCATGGAAACAGGTGGGAACTAGTCCGAAATAACCTCTGCACTTTGAAGAACATATAGGGTGAATAGCAGGTCTTTGGCATCCAGTGTTTCATTGTACAGCTCTTCTCCTATTGCACCAAATTGCCTGATAATATAACTTCTGTGATACTAGTACATACATACTGTGATATTAAGACTAGCCTGCCAGACTAAGACATAAAATGAGACTGGTAATAGAGCATGAAAAAGAATATTTACAATCTATGTGCCATCAAAATGTATATAAATGGGATGCAACTTGTGCATACTGCAAGCATCCTGGCTTTTTCTTTAGAAACCAGGTTTACACTTGCTGTTTACACATAAGAACATACAACTCCTAGAGATTCCTCATCATTCAAAAGTTTTGTTTTTAGGAAGTGCTCTCTCTTTGTCACACACACCCACAGACACATGCATGTTTTCATAAACACATTCAAATATTTATGTAGGGTGACATTTAAAAAATCATCATTGTTGTTGGCTAGATCTTCTACTTCAGTTTTTAAATAGCTTCCTACAACATATACACCATGTATGTGTTTGTTTTTTTTTTTTATTTTTGTTAATGTCAGTTTAAGGTTTAAACACTAATCACTACTTTAACATTCTGTAACACTACTTAGCTAAGTGCAAAAGAAACTCCTTCCTAAAGAGGATTTTTTCTGCCCCTTCAAGCACAGAATAATTTTGTTACCAATCCACCAAGGCCACTATTTTGATATTAACAACCCTAAAACCCATTATTTTGCTAGAAAACAAAGAGGACACCAAATGCTGTATAGATTATAGACTCTCAGATTTATTTTCCATTGCACAATTTGATTATCTTATCTCAGAATCTGTGAGAAAACATATCTGAAGTGTTTTCATGAAAATCTTAATGAAAAATGCCCTCATTGTCACCTTGTTCAAACTAATTGGTATAGTGGGCTGTGTGAGTGTTTTACTCCTACTTGTGCCTACTGGTGGGAGCTCATTAAACTTTAGTTAAAGATGGCTCCCGGAGAAAAAAAAACAGCAAAATTTTAAGGCATCATAATTTTCAGTTCTATTCCTATTAGAAACACGGAGTACAGCCCACACAAGTGTTTTGTTGTGGTTGTCACATCATGGTAGCTACTCTGAAGTCACCAGCATAAAGTCCTGAATCAACTGCATCCTCATTGGTAGGATCTTTGGGGCTTGCAGGGGGTTGCAGACCCACCACTACTATCCCCACTACCCCATACAACATCATCACCCAAACATGTAGTAGGACACAGGCAAGGCAGCACCTCCTTCACCTCTGTGTCATGGTAGAAGCTATTCAACATCCTGGGAACGGTGGCATTTGTCTCTGAGCTGTGTGGCCACAACCACATCACACAACATGCACAATGCACAGTACACAGAGGCAGTCAAAGGGACAAGCCTCCATCCAGCCCTTCTCTTCCTTCCTCCCCAGAATCATAGAATGGTTTGGATTAGAAGGGACCTTAAACATCATCCGTTCCAAACCCCCTGCCATGTGCGGGGACAACTTCCAGCAGATCAGATTGCTTAAAGCCCCATACAACCTGGCCTTCCATGCCCTCCATAACCTCATAACTGCTGGTTATTCCAGAGAATAGAGGGGGTGCAGAGTTGCTATTGCATTTTTTGTTGAAATTTTCTTGTTTATAAATGAAAATTTAGGTTTTCCAGGAAAATATTTCCAATTATATGTCCAGGTTTGTATCAAAAAAACACATTTTCCTGGAAGTAAAAATATCCAAGGTTCTCTGTTCTACAACAACAACAAATGCAGGGGAAAATTTACTTCTCTCAGTGGTGTTGGATTTTGCTGGGAAAAAAAACCTGCAGCAATTCTGAAAGCAGCGTTAAGCATATGCATGTAGTCTCAAACTGGCACAGGTTCTGACTAACTCCAGTGGTATTTTGCAATAAAGGGAGAATCCAGCCTTCTTTCAGGCATTTGCAGTGGATGGGGGAAATATTCAGTCAAAAAGTAAATCAAAGGTCAAAGGATTCTTTAGAGCTAAAGACATCTCTAAAACTTCACTAACACTTCTCAGAAATCACTGATTGTGTACCTAACAGGAACTTAACCACAGTAGCCAGATAAGCTCAATATTATCATGTCAGTTTGTACGTGAGCTAAGGATAAAGTAAGGTCTCAACTTCTGTGTAAGCTTTTCCCATTCTGCCCCTGGAACTGTTGCTTTGCACAGCTGACCATCTTCTCCACCTGATCTGACCATTAAAGCAAACTTTAGGACTACTTGGCAGAGATCAATGTGAAGCTACAACAGGAACAAGTACCACACAGAATAGACACCACTGCCTTTGGGAGATATGATTTGTTTTATTGGAAGCCTTATTTCTTTTGTTATACTTTAGAAAAAATGGTAAAGCTTAAAGTTCCAGTACCATCATCCCTGGATCATTATTTTCTTGCAAATAACAGTTTATCTTGGACATAGCCCAAGTTAGGAAAGTGCAAGGTACCTGGAGAATTCACTCCCGTTGTTTTAATTGTTTACAGGAATATTTGTTCTTGCTTTTCTTCTCTCTGTTGTGCTGTGTACAACTCAGCAGCACCTGGGTTTGACTCCAACAGCATTGGGGTTTCAGAAAATAAGGAAGGGCATATTGTGCCTAAGGTTTCCAATAACTGATTTCTTAGAGAAAACACAGTAGTTTTCATCCATCTCGACTTCTGTAAAGCACTACATATTAAATTTGTGACAACAGAGATTAGCAGAGGAACCCACCCTTGTAGGTAAACATCTAGCAAAATTAGAAACCGCTCTTGCGAGAAGGGGAACTACAAGGCTGGAGAGTGGCATCCTGCAAAAGCAGGTCATGAATAAATTTAAGCTATAAATTAGAAGTTTTCCAACAAATGGAAAGTAGAGATTCTGGAACAGTCTTGCCACAGCTGTATCAACAGTAAAACGTTAACTGATTTTAAAATAAGAGGATATTTTTCTAACAAGGCAAGATATGTCATGGTCGCCTTCAATAACAGAGGTCAAAGGTAGGAAACTCCTACACTCCCTTCCAGTCCTGTGTTCTCATAAATCCTCAGTAATTATATTCATGTGATTTTTATTGTGGCTGGGAACCTATCAAAAGTCTATGTTCTGCAAGCCCTGTAAACTGCAGACATAAAATAGGAAGCCATAGTGGCTCTTCTGTGACTTCCTTTTTCCCTGTGCTAAGACCTCAAAATTGTCCTGCCTCAAAATTCATAATTCACTCAAAAAAAATGTGCCAGGGAAAAATTTCACAGTACCACATAACCATAAAATAATTCAGGCTGAAAGGCACCTTAGGGGTTCCCTAGTCCGAGTTTTAGCTCAAACCAGGGTTAGCTTTAAGATCAGATGAGGTTATCACGGATTTATCAGTTAGTTCTTGAAATCCTCCAAGCAGAGAGGCTACACATCATCTATGGACAACCTGCTCCACTGCTTGACTGCCTTCATGGGGAAACAGTTTCTCCTTTATAACAAGCATCAACCTTTCCTGTTTCAACCTACGTCTCTTGTCTCTCATCTTCCCATCATGAATCACTGTGAAGAGTCTGGCTTCATCTTCTCGATAACGTCCACACAGGTAGCAAGGGTCTTCTGTTAGCTCCCCTCAAAGACTTAATTTCTTCATGGTGAACAACACCAGGTCCCTTAGCTTGTCCCCATATGGCACACACGCTATCTCCCAGCTATCTTCATGTCCCTTTTTCTGACGTGTTGTTGTTCTGAAGATCAATATGGACATGATAGTCACCTCCTAGAAGTACCCCTTACACATAAGGTGAAGAGAAGAAATTCTAAACTGCATTTCTACACCATCCAAATATTTGCCATGCATCAAAGGGTGAAGGACCAACTACATGTCCTGTCCTTCCAGAGATTGCCCTGTAGCTCATATTGCCAGCATCCAAGTGGCCTTCCTCACAGTTCAGCATTTCAACATTACCTTGCATTACAAAACAGGCTAACATTGTCACACCAACAGCTTGTGTCCTGTGTTTTCCTAGAAAACAAATAACAAGCAAAGAATTGCAGCTGAAGGGTTAGTGCAGAGAATGAAGCTGAGGAGGCAAACATGGGACTTGGAAAAGGTGCACATTTTAAGCATCACTCAGTTAAAGCTCTAATCACATAGGCTTGTTTCCTTTGAAAATAAAAAAAGATCAGCACTGAATTCAAGAGAAATTAAAATCACATTTCTAGATCAAATCAAGTAATCCAATATGCTTGTATGTTCAGAGTCAGCTGATGCCAGTCACATGGCTATGAATGATGCTGCTTTTTGGCAGAAGACAAAAACTATCAAGGCTTTAAAAGTATAAAATAGGGAACCTACAAAATAAAATCACATAGATTTTCCTTACCTCTGAAATAAAATCTAATAAACCTCCACATTCTTCTAAATACATAAGATAGGAGAAAACACAAAGGACTCAAAACGTCTCATGTCACAGTCAGTACTGACTACTCCATACTGCGTCAGTTCTGTTCATTTGGGTTCAGCAGCTTCTTCTGGTTTAAATATTTCAGCTGTTCCTTTGCTGTTGCCTGTTACATCTACAAAGACACTGCAAGACTTGAAGTATGGTGTGATATGTTAGAGCTAGTTTAAAGTGATGGTGACTGGTAATTCTGAATCCAGAAGTGAGACCAGCTCAAGCTGTTCCTGTTCTGCTCGAGAAAGCTACAACTGCTTCTGCCAGGGATAGGAGGACTTTGGTGAACATTACAGATGCAGTACAGATATTGCCATCTGCACAACCACAGGTGGCTGCACAATTAGCCAAGCACATTTCCAGCATTATAAAGAGTCACCTACCCACTACCTCTTTCTCTAACATACATCTGTTCATTGCTACAATTAACCAGAAACAAATCTGTTTCTTAGCTAAATATGTCTGTTTACTTGCACCAATCCCATCATGCAAATACTTGGAGGATACTACTCATGATGATGCCTCACAAATCCTAAATTACAGACCAGTATTACTTCAGTATCATCCTTGCTTTTGGAGATTGAAGTCTAGGATGTGTTTCTGTTAATAATCCTCATTAGCAGGGGTTTGCAATTAAAAGACATAAAAAGTGACATAAAAAAAAAAGTCAGAATATTTAGACAACATGCAAAATGATCCACAGCAGGACTTTTCTATCCTGAAGTTCAATGTAGTCATTTTCAATTTCTTGAATTTTCCAAAATATTGCATGCAGGAGACGAGGAGAAGTCACATAATACAAATAACTATGCAACAGCAAAAGTTTCTACCTTCCAAACATTCCTGACATCTGATCCCACTTCAGATTATAAGAACAAATGAAAGCCAGAAAGTGAAAGCAAACTTGTGTATTGGGTTTGTGTGACTATATTTTGGTAGCGGGGAGGCTACAGGGGTGGATTCTGTGAGAAGCTGCTAGAAGCTTCTCCCATGTCAAATAGAGCCAATGCCAGCCAGCTCCAACACAAACCTGCTGCTGGCCAAGGCTGAGCCCATCAGCAGTGGTGGTAGTGCCTCTGTGAGAACATGTTTAAGATAGGGGTGAAAACCCCGCACAAGTGCAGCTGAAGAGAGGAGTAAGAATATGCCAGAGAAACAACTCTGCAGACATCAAGTTCAGTGAAGAAGGAGGGGAAGGAGTTGCTGCAGGTATGGGAGCAGAGATTCCCCTGCAGCCTGTGGTGAAGGCTGCGGTGAGGCTGGCTGTTCCCCTGCAGCCCATGGAGGTTAACTGTGGAGCAGAGATCCACCTGTAGCCCATGGAGGACTGCACACCGAGCAGGTGGATGCACCCAAAGGAGGCTCTGACCCTGTGGGACCCGTGCTGGAGCAGCCCATTCCAGAAGGACTGCACCTTGGGGAAGGGACCCACGCTGGAGCAGTTCTAGAGGAACTGCAGCCTGTGGGAAAGACTCATTGAAGAAGTTCATGGAGAACTGTCTCCCATGAGAGAAAGCCCACTCTAGAGCAGGGGAAGAATGTGCAGAGGAAGGAGCAACAGAAACAATGTATGACGAACTGACCGAAACTCCCATTCCCTGTCCCCACACGGCACTTGCCCGGGAGTAGTTAGTCATTAGAAATCACAAATTGTCTTGGCATGGCATTCTATTTTAAGTAGCAGACTTCATTATCAGTATTAAAGGACCAGTGTTCTTGAGTAAGTCATGTTCTCTATACAGAGGTTTAGTATGAACTATGCTTTCAGGCAAGGTTAAAAAAAAAAAATGTAGTGCAATATAGGCATGTAAGAGAGGATGTTATAGACAGGCTGGAGGTTCCAGAGCTACAGGAGCACAGTCTGTGCTGGGAAAGACATGGTATTATATTAATTGAGTTATAGGAAATATCAAGATAACTGAAATGTTGCCCTCTTCAGTGGGGTTTTGGCAAAACAAAACAAAATCCCCACAGAACAGTGGAGATTCAGAAAATAAAGTGTGATTCTATACATCATTCTCAACCCCAGCCCCTAACTGACCTTGGCCTCAGCTGTCCTCTCTATAGCTGCAGTATTTGCAAGTCTTAAATCACTCGCATCACGTGGACAGAGACAAAGGAGTGAATGGAGCCTCAGTCATGACCTTTTCTGCTCCATTTTCAACAGGACATCTCAGCTTCTCCTGTCCCCAGGGACCTATATCTGAGGGGTATGAGACTGTACTTACCGTATGCAGAGGGGAAGCTTGTAAGAATGCACACACGAAAGCGTACAAGCACCTGAGAGAGGCAGATGGGTTGAAGATAAGAACTCAGCAAGGTCCATCTCCTCAGCGTGCAATGTCAAGAAGCAGATCCCCAGAGGTGGGGAGGACGTTAGGGAGATCTCAGTTCTTGAGATCTCTACAGCTGCAGAAAACGAAAGACCCTGTGAATGAGCTCACTGTCCATAGGGGTGTCATAAGCATAATCGAATGCCTCCTTTGATACAGGAGGACAAAATGTTTCAAAACAAATCAAAATTTACTTGTAACAGTACTGCTTTTTGCTGTGTTCTACAGATACTTGGCCTGAAGATATTCATTCTTGGGTTTTAATATAAACTTTCACTCAAAAAACGTTTGCTTCTGAGTTAAGTTGTAATCAACAGGATGCTGCAAGCAAGAAATAGCTAACTTTAAAGATCATATTTTCACATATTTACATTAGATAAAGCTCCCACCAACAAAGGAATACTCTTCTGCTTCATTACAGTCCTCAGAAGTCTACAGTGTAACTGTGGCATCCAACTGTGTTCAGAATCTCTTATGAGACCACAGAGGTGAAAACTCAGATGATGAAGCAAAGATCTCACCTCACATCCAGCTGCTAAACCAAAGTCTGAAACTAAATCTGTGAATAGCAGTGAAAAAAATTCTTCCTGGCTCTGGGACAAATTGCAAGACAGTAGCATCTTTCACAGTACATTATTTATCTATGAAGGCTCTGCAGATTTCTCCTTTCTCTGTCCCATAAAAGTTACACTGCCTTCATCAATGCTCCTGTAGATGAAAAGTGACAATGGTGAAGGAGGAGGCAAAGCTTCATTTAGCACAAAACTATCCCTTGCAAACTGGAAATGTGAAAACCAGAGGGAGTGAATACATCCAAAGGAGGAGGTGGTGCATGTCTTTCTTCTTTCCATTTAGAAGCAGCATGCAGTATTGTGTGGGCTAAATCAGAGAAAAGAATTCTCACCCTTACAGCCTCTTCCAGGGAAATTAATGGCCCTGGGAGTGTCATTCTGCAAGCAACATGAAAGCCAGAAATACGAGAACAACATAGTCCCAACCTCAGAAGCATGCCGCATTCATCGCAACAACAGGCTCTCCTAAAAAAACACTGCCTTTCCCCATTTACTAGTTAGTCCTGGTCAGTCCAAGAGGAACTAAATGCATGGTTAGAAGTACTGAGTACTCCCAAGTCAATACCTCAAATGACTGGATTAATGAACCAATGAAAGCTTAAATATCAGAGCAGTTTTCCGACAACAATAGGAGATGAACAGAAACAGTAAAAACAAAATTTATTGAAAAATTACCAGACAGAGCAGGGCTTGGCAAAGGATCTAAATAATGCATATGTTGAAGGTGAGAAGTTACCTTTATTCCTGAAACTGAAGGAAGGGAAGGAAATAAGGCCATGTGTGTGCTGCCACACAGAATCAGCTGTCCAAGTAATACAGGACAGAGTCATGCATTCAGACATGTCTCCTGAAGGTTACATGGACACTCACAGAGTTTGGAGAAAGGTGTTTCTTCTCCTGGAACAAGTTTGTCAGCTGCTTGACACTTGCTGAAAACCAGTACATTTTAAGGGAGAAATTCAACTGTTTTTTCTCTATAACTTCAAATAATATCTCTGGTGATGTGTTGGAGGCAAGAAAGGGACCCAACCAAAAATCTAAGGAATGTTCCATTCTTCCCCAGAGAAAGAACAGGAGCAGGGGATGCAGAGATTACTATGCTTCTAAGAACTGCTGGGAGAAAAAGACTGTCCTGGCCCAAGTGCAGAGACAGAGACAAGCAAGCCCTGTCCTCTTCCTAGAAAAAGGGATGAACACCAGGAGCAAGGAGTGTTCAACAATTTGCAAGATGAGGGATGTATCTCTCTCTGTGGCTGCTCAGCTGATTGGTAACTGAAAAGCACATAGTAATTTTCTCTTTTTTTCTCTGATATCTTCCTGAGATTTGTTTATTTTGCAGATGCAGCTGCCCCAGCTGAGCTCACTCCTGCACAGAAGCTGAAAGATGAGTTTGAATGAAAGCAGAGCAAGAAAAGAGTTGGAAAGTTTCATGACAGCTCATCATGAGCACCAGATCCTCTTTCCTTGGAGCAAACTTCACCACATAGAAGATGTTCCTTGTCATACTTTTTTCAGCAGGCGCGATCACATGAGTGACCAAGACAACCTGCTATGTATTACCCCCTACCATTCTGCTGATGGCAAACTGACCCCAGAATTTCATCCTGAACACTAAGTGGCAGCTTTTCTCTGAAGTCTGAGTGATTCCCTGTTCCACACCCTGTGCCTCCTCCTTCTGCCTGAACTGTGAAAACACATACAGCAATACCATGTGTACAAAGTAATTCCTCTGGTAATTTGCTAGCAGCCAATCTATGATTATTCAGCTAGGCATTGCCTTTGTTTAACTCTTACAGCTTTCAAAGTCATGGAGCCTGGTTAGATCCACCTCCCCGCATGAAATTATTTGGCAGTAAATAACACTCACAGGGTGTTGGGTATCCAAGGGAGGGGACATAACCCCACCAGACATCTGTTTTTTTGAGCTGGCTATGATTGCTCAGAAAGTACCATCCCAGACTGGTAAGCAAGTGGTATAAACAGCAGAAGGTAAACCAATTCTGTTCTCATGTTTATTGTGGCCATTTGAAGACCATGGGCCACCTTGGGGATTCTTTCAAAACTACATATGAGGTGCTGTCTAATCAGAAGCTCCAGTGTCAGATGAGAAGTTTTAAAATAAATTGCTGACTAAAAAGAGAAAATGACTCTTCCTTACCTTTTCCTTGGGCAGATCATCTCCCCCTTCCCCCCAAAAATCTCTTGTCTCTCATGCATCAGCAAGTTTTACCAATACCACAGCTGCTGGAGCTGCTGTTTGCTTTAAACTGGGCTTAAGGAGCAGACTAGGTTGACAGAGTCATCCCAGAGTATCTTGTTTTCCAGGTCATTTTGCAAAGGGTGGGCCATGTCAGCACCTCACACTATGGCACCACTTTAGGCAAGTAAACTCAGCTGGAACCAGGTCTTATTCATGTTCCTTCCTGGATGACCGCAAAATATCTCCTCACCTGCAAAGTTTGAGCAGATGCTCAGTTCGATCCCTGAAATTTCTAAGTAAATGCTTTTCTTGTCTGCAATATTCCTTCAGAAGCAGCTTGAAAAAATTACCAAGGGTCAGAGCTAAACTCCTTCATCTCCTCCTAGCACTTATTCTGATTTGGATTTTATCAGTTAGACACTATTATGGCAGGGAAAATAAAAAGGAAACCATCAAGCAGAAAAACCTTTCAGAGACTGAATTCTGGGGTTTTTTTTTTCGTTCGTCTGTGTGAAGACATTAGTTTCCATAAAACACTGACAGCAGTCACTTTGCACCAGCTCATGAAGAGATTTAGATCACCATGAATTGAAGAAGAATTTGAAAAACAAAGTTACTTACGAGTATGTTAATAAAGAGTATCCAAAACTAACATAGAGCTCTTTTTTGTAATTAAATTGTAAGTGTGAACTGAAAGTGACTGCAATGAAGCTACCTCACAAACACAAGGTTTAGATGATCCATCCTGTGATTCTCAACAGAAGACTTAAAAAGCGGAGGCTTAGAAGATGCCACAAAAAGATGGACTTGAAACAGTTATGAGTGTTTGACAAGCCACAGCCTGTGAAATGCAAGGGGTCATGCTAGGTAATCAGAAGGGACTCTCTGGCAGAAAAATGTATTAATTTATGATAACATTACTCTTAGATTAGACACAAGACCCATCAGGTCATAGGATATGTCAGATAAACTTGACAAGTTGTCAGAATATGTGATTATTGGATAAGATTCACAGTAGTTAGAAATGAACCAAAGATGCTCATACATGATAATTGAAGACTTGGCTTTATGACACCAGATAATTAAAGCATTATCCATTTATCCTTTACGGCCAGTATATTACTGTTTATTTTTTCAAATGTTTGAAGCTATTAAATATGATGTGGTAGTAATAATAAGAAGTAAAACAGTAAGATAAATCTATTTGACCAGGTCTCATATACCTAACTGATGTTCATTTCATTACCAGGGCCAAACATTGCTTGTTTCACTGAAATGAATAGCCCCATCTGTATGGTTCAAGTACATCAACAAAGCAGGGCCCAGCCACCAATGCGATGAGTATGTGATATCCCAAGCTTGAACAGTACTGTGCTATTTTTATCAGGGACTGAAAAATATAAATGTGACCCTGTTACTTTATAGAACTAAAAAATTGAACAAGATTCAATATTTAGAGTGCAAGGACTTTAAAGCAACAGCCATTATTAGAAATCTTTACCAATATTTCTCAAAGAGTTTGTTAACTACACTTGGAATGTAAAGCATTCACAGATAACTCATTTTTCTTTGGCTGAAGAGTAGCCTTGTAAAGTAAGTACACTCCTGAAAGTTTTTAAATTATACTAAAGATGGTAACCAGTGTCCTTTTTGGAGAAAAGAGTAAAGATCTGGACTTGTTGTTGTTCTTGTTGTTAAAATCTGATCCAGTTTCCTTGAAGATAAAACAAGACAAACTACATAAAATCAGGGGAGAAAAGATCGATGCTGCATCTATCTCAGTTAATGGCTCTTTCTTGTAGCTCACTCTGTTTTAATAAGTTTGAGCACAGCATTCCATTTTACAGGCCAGACTGAGACTTGACATAATTGTTGCAGTATCAGACTCAAGCAAGTGTTGCTTGTCCAGGCTCAGTGTGATGAGCTGGGCTGGCACATTCAGGCTTATAAACAAAATCAGAATAAGCAGAGGAGATGAAACAATGCATGAGCAAGAAGGTGACGAGGGGAAATGCAAATCCTGTGTTCTGGATGATATAAATTAACAGAACTTTAAAGTCTGTGAACGCAGCATGTAAGTCTCAAATAGAGCATCTGGTGTATGTCAAGGCTGTGTGATACCCACTGTTGTACAGAAATTTCCCAAGTGACCATATTGACTCTGTACTGCAATGGAGAACTGAAATCCAATCAACTATCCAGGGTCACACCACAGAGACATCCTTCTTCTCTAAATTAGAGGAAGAATATGAGATTATGAGTTACTCCATCCATCTGTAACTTGTAATACCTTGTATTTCAAACCACGTGTCCCAGATCAGTGGAAAGCTAGTCTGAAGGACTATCTGTGTATCTTATGGAACTATTCTAAAAAATTTAATAATTAGCTTTCCTAAGAGTGTTCTCTGAAACAGCAATGGCTGAAAGAAGCTGTAAACTGTTCAGACTTGCAGGCACTTTCCAGAAATATCAATGGGCCATGTTTTTATGCCTGATTAGGAAAAACTCTTTTTGTGCTCATTTCCTGATCTTCATAGTATAGAATCCAAATGCACTGTTCAAATGGGCAGCATGCACTTGAAAAGGGATGCAGAAAAGCAGAGGTCTTAGACATGTCCTACAGGTAGGTGAACAGGAGGAAAGCTTAATTTTCACTATTGTTTTTTTATTCCTTGACCCCTAATCTATCTGACTAAAATCAACTTGATTTCAAAAATTCTGAATTCTCAACATTGCCCCTGCATTTCTGTTGTAGCTTTCCAAGATCTGATTTAAAACATAGAAGACTCTAAGCCTAATTCTCTAGTATCTGCACATGGTGTGACTGCTCTCAGTGCCAGGAACAGGGTTCAGCCAGTTCTTCAATACCCAGAGCTTGCACTTAGTCAAAGATTCATATTTATGTTGAACTCCATAACCATATCCTCAGAATGCTTGTGATATGCTGAGTTAGAAGGGAAATAGATGCTTTTCCTGCTGAGTAGGGAAGTAAATCAAAAAGAAGCAATAAAATGAATTCTTTATTGCTATCTAGCAAAGCTATTTCATATTAAGAATTTAGTATATAAAACTGTAGTCATATTGTGCAAAATGTTTGGTATATTTTGATAAGAAGCCAGCTGTAACAGCTTTCTTAAACAACCTAATTTACTTTTACTGGTGTCACAGGCAGGGATTTGACTACTTAGATCATGGGACTCACTTTAAGGAACCTCATCTTTTGGGGGCTGATGGGATCTATCTGTTGGAGAAGAGGAAGGGCATTTTCAGTCATAGGCTTGCCAGGCTGGTGAAAAGGGCTTTATACTAAAGCTGCTGGGGGAGGAGAACATCAAACCATTTTACTCTTACTAGTTTGATGCCAGTGCTAGCAATAGGTGCCCAAAGCCCAGAGAAGGATCACAGGTCAGCAGGAGAGCACCTAAGGAGCAGCACAAAGGAATACCAGCTACTCCAGCCAGTAGAGCCAGCTTTATGGGGGGCCCAATTTAAGTAAGAACCTCATAATGTTCAACAAGGTGAAGTGCTGGGTCCTGCACCTGGTTGAGGACCACCCCAAGCACAATTGCAGCCTAAGAGAAGACTAGATTAAGAGCAAGCCTGAGGAGAAAGACTTTAGGGTGCTGGTGGATAAGAAGTTCAACATGACCTGGCAATGTGTGCTTGCAGACCAGACAGCCAGTGATATCCTAGGCTGCATCAAAAGAAGCATGGCCAGAAGGTCAAGGGAGGAGATTCTTTCCTTCTACTCCACTGTTGTGAAAACCCACTTGAGGTGCCGTGTGCAGCTCTGGGGTGCCCACATAAGAAGGACATAGTCCTGTTGGAGCACAGAATCACAGAATCACCAGGTTGGAAAGGACCCACTGGATCATCGAGTCCAACCATTCCTAACAAGCAAGTCCAGAGGAGGGCCATAAAAATGATCAGAGGGCTGAAGAAACTTTCCTATGAAGACAGGCTGAAAGAGTTGGCGTTGTTCAACCTGATGAAATGAAGCCTCTGGAGAGACCTTATAGCCACATTCTGGTACAGAAAGGGGGGCCTACAAGAAAGCTGGAGAGTGACATTTTACAAGGCCATGTAGTGACAGGACAAGGGGGAATAGCTCTAAAGTGAAAGAGGGTAGATTTAAATTAGATAGAAAGAAGAAATTCTATGCTAATAGGGTGGTGAGGAACAGGAACGCATTGCCCAGAGAAGCTGTGAATGCCCCATCGCCAGACATATTCAAGCCAGGTTGAATGAGGTTTTGAGCAACCCAGTCTAGTTGGAGGTGTCCCTGTCCATGGCATGGATGTTGGAGCTAAGTGACTTTAAGGTCTCTTCCAACCCAAGCTATTCTGTGATTCTGAGATTCTATGATTTTAAACTTATTGCAAGACCTAACAAAACCACAAATCCTTGGCTTTGCTTCTGCAAAAGAAAACATAATGAAAAGCTGCAAAAGGCCCTGTGAGTTTTCCAGTATCTGATTATGCTCAAAGAATCCGTCAACAGCGAAGAGTCTGAGAAGCCTGAGGAAAAGGATGAGTACCTATAAGAAACAAAGTATGGATACTGACAACATTGAAACTTGGCTAAAATTTGTATGTGCACTGGGGAAACTACCATCTGCAGCATGTCTTCAAGACATTTAAGAAAGAATTTTGCCTTGCTGATGAGTTATATTCTTTCTATCATGATAAACAACAACTTAATAAACTTACAGCAATAAGTCTATCTGATCTCCTCACCTTTTTCAAAAGACAATAAACCACAAGCCTCAGGCAAAGAGTCCAAAGGATGCCATCATAGCAATTTCTGTTACATTTCTACCAGATAATAACAACTAAGAGCCAAAGCAGGAATACATTCTTGCCCAAGGGCTCATATCCCAAGGGCTCACTTTCTCAAAAATTAATTCATAAATAATTTTCTGTTTCTTTTTTTTTTTAATAGCATCATTGGCTCGTGTGAGCAGAACCTGATGCCAGGCATTTGGGCGTGGTTTTCCACCTGATATCACACTGTATTCCTCCAGTAAATAACTGCTTTGACACTCACACACACACAGAGGTTGCTCTATCCAGCCACAGATCAAAGGGTCAAAGGGTGCAGTTGACTTGTTCTGGGATTTCTACCATTCTGTGCACATTTAGGGAAGAAAAAAAAAAAAACAAAAACCACCTCCTGAGATTTTGCTCCAGAGAAGGTGAAGAGTCTTGCAGAGGATCTGGTTTGCTTCTCATTCATACAGCCATAAATCAGGTGTAACAGCATGAAAGCACTGATGAGTACAGGAAGGAGTGGGATCACACCCTGATTTTGCCTCAGTATATGGCAATCAGGATTCCTTCAGGTCTTTCCATTTTATTAATTAAATTTATCTCTGTCAATATGACATCATAAAACACAATAGCTTTTTACAAGAGCAGATAATAAGCTGGTAGTAGAAAAGGCCTTTTGTCTTCGTGATATGAGGAATATATTGTTTAGAAAAGCACCTTTACTTCTTAGGCTTATAAACACAACACCCAGAGCAGTTTCAGAACCCGAAACACCCTGTTCTAGATCTGCTTTTCACTCTGACAGAGCACAGCCACTCAGATCTTCAGATCTGTCTAGCAGTAAATACCTCAAGGCCCTTATGAACCTCTGGACTAAACCAATGATGTGATGTGTTCAGAGATTTATCTCAAGAATGTAGTCCAGACAGCATCTTTGCCTAACTTTCCTGCAGGCCAGTCTCCCAATTACCTTCAAAGCAGATGTACCTTGTGGAAACACATGCTACGAAAACCTACTCGAATTTCCTTAATAGTTTAGAACCCTGTACTATGGCAATGAGAGACTTGTAAACAAATCTTTGCTATGCCCAGGTTGGAAACAACATTGGACCCAAAGGAGTCTCTTATCACTAGTCTATTAAGCATTTGCAAGCAAAGATTTCTAAAGCTCCGCTGAAGCTATTAAAGTTTATCAGAAACTTATTCTCTGGACCAGAGAGGAAGGAAAAGTAAATGGCCAGGAAAAGATGACTCAAGACCATGCCCCGGGGGGATAATGAATTATTTAAGAGAATACCTTCAGCAAGCAATATTTGTCATGAAAGCCTCAGTAGTTCTCCTTTGCCAACAGCAGAAGACCCAGGGTTGAGTTTCTGAGCAGGGTTTCAAATCTGGGTCTTTTAAAACTCATAAGGCCTGTACAATCAAAACTTATCTCTCCATCCTCCAAAGATCCTGAGTTGTTTCTTTCCCAGTAGCTTAATTGATTAGATTGATATAAAGATTAATCCAATAGCAACTACTAGATCAGGCTACAGAAGATCACAGAGGAGGGAAACAAGGGAGGTAGCCGATCAGAAAGCCCAAAGGGGCCGTAGCTCAGTGGTGCTGGATACCCACAGTGGGACTGTGGGTGTCTTGGGATGTTAAAGACCAATTTGTAGCTGCAGGATCTTCGGGGCTTTCAAAAATGCCAAAGCACTCAATTTAGGAACTCAAGGTGTCTTTTAAGTTGCTAACCTCATTTATGGTCCTAACTTTAAGTAATTTCTCCTGAGATCCTGTAACTCCTATACCTCCCAGGCCCTTTTCCTTTAGTTCCCAGCCAAAAGCAAGCTGTTAGAACAAACGGACGAAATATCTGACACTACAGGCCTTTTCCAAGTGAAAACTGCTTTATTAATTTAGAATATGTTTATCCAGATGACTTATTTGACTATACGTAGACTTCATTTCTTTGTTAAATGCTAACAAAAATAACTGCAGCATTCATGTAGAAACAGACTTTCTAGAGTAGTTAAAGAACATTTTTAATCACTGGACAAAATGGGTTGCTTTTTCTGCAACAGTTCAGGTACCAATCCAACAGAGGTAAGAAATAGCTTAAAAGGAGTCAATGGCTACCCCTTACTAGAACAGATGGAAACATGGCTCTCTGTGTTAGAACATCCAGACTCTGCAGAACCTTATGCAGGAATTGTTAAATCTGTGAACAAAGCTGCCATAGAGCTTCTACTCTCCCACTCTCTCTCTCCCACAGGTGTGGGATTAGCAATAAAGCTGCACAGTGACTTCTGCTTGCACCCCCCACAAAGAAAAATCCTTTAAAATGCTGTATTTCTGCTCCTCCCCTTTTGGGTAAGATGTCATATCTGCTGCATATCCTGATGCCTCCTTAACTACACCCCAGCTTTTAAAAGAAAGGGCAACAGGTGCAGGTCTAAGGAACTGGCTGACAATGTTTCTATTTCTCTCTGAAGCAAATGTGAACAGCAAAAGCGCTTTAAATAGAACTTCAGAGCAGAAATCCTTCAAGTTCACTGTAGAGACATTTTAATCACAATTCACCAAGACTTGGGGGGGGGGGGGGAGAGATCAAGTCGTAGACATAGGTGTGGGCTGTTTGGGGTTTAACAGCTCTCTAAGGACTCCAGACTATAATCGTGCACTGCATGGGGATCAATAATGGCTGAGTGCAGTTAGTTGCCCTTCCTTAATGGAGAGTTTGAGCTCTAAGAAGCAAGATAGAACACAGTAGTCGACAGACTACTTGTTCCATAGAAGACACCCAAGGAAATGTCAGAATTTTTACGTTAAAATAAGCAACTTACATGCTACTGCCCTGCTAGGAAATATTTGCACTTCAGGCACTGCCCCAAGCAAAAGTCTGAGGAGCTCAGACTTCTAGCATAGGCCACAGAGGGAGGCAAGCTCAATTAGAAGGGAGCATAATCCTTATATGCTGAGCAGAAAGACAACCCAGTGTATCTAAGAGACACTAGGTACAAAGCACTAGTCTTTCTCAAGCATTCCAATGCTTCAGCTCCCATCAGCGCTGGCAGCAGGTGCCTAGAAATTGCTCATGGAAGTCAGTATTTTTCCCAACATGTGTTTAGTGCAGCCAGAGCTGTTACTTTCTGGAGGGAACATGGCTTCAGAACCTTGCTCTAAGGACAATGCATTAAAGGATCACTGGATAAAACATGAGAACAGCCTTTGTAGCAAGTAATCCCCATTCCTGTTAAGAACTACGAACCAGTAAAATTCATGTCGTTACAGTTTTGCACCTTGGCCTTGGCCAGAGTCATTATCTGAGCATCTCAATCTGTTCCCTATAACTTCTTTGTTTAGGCACTGTCCTCATCCTCAGGATAAGTGGGTTTGGATCCCCTCAGGGAGTTACCCTGCCAGATAAGAGTGCTCTGACTTTTCTCTAGCAAACAACAGTAGGAATGATTTTAACCCCATTTAACTATTTGACCGTCTGTGTTCTGCGATGGGCAATTTTTGAGAAAACACTTTCAGTGTGAAGCCTTCCAGCTAACATTGAGAAATAAGGAAATGGTCTATGGCTTCCCACGGCACCAAGATGGGAGATAAACAGTGAACTTCTCAGTTTTGATGAGATCAAGACATTCCTGGACAAGACTTTTAGGTGGATGGTTGGATGGTTGATTGGATGGATGGGTGGATAGACAGAGATGGATGTATGAATGGATTGATTAAGTGTTCAATCAGTCATAAGGACGGAGCTTATAAACTTAGGGAGCTGAAGTTTAGAGTGTCACTTTTCAGATAAAGGCCTTCCAGCCCCATCAAACTGCATGGCATTGGGGTTGCTTGGTTGTATAACACCAGGAATTTGGGAGAGGAAATTAAGATGAACAACAACATACTCAGGTGACAAGTCACCTGATGACTAGACCAACCTTCCTTTTTTGGGGCAGACCCAAACCCAAAATCTTCTGAGTCACAGGCTGACCTATAGTTCTCTGGGTCCCATGACAAAATAGAAGATGTTTGTGGAAAAGACCAGCCCCCGGTGAAGTGGAATCTTTCAGCTTTACTGTATTCCTGGCAATAAATAGCTCTCTGGCCACTCTGTTGACAACATGCACCTCCCTAGACATTCTTAGAAAGTTTAGAGCACCAAATCTAGTAGAGTTTTCAATCCACATCAAAAAAAAACCCAAGCTTTTATTTTACCCCTGTTCATTCTGTTATCAGAAGGTGGTAGCAAATGCTGCAGTCCATGGTCTGCCTTCAGGCTAAACAGAAAAAAAAAGTTGTCGTCTTGGTTTTAGAGACAATGATTTGCTGTTCTAATTCTTTATTTTAACTCCTCCTTTTCATTAATCTGTAACAAAGTAGGGGACATTTCCTCTGCCTTTAGTATGCATGCAGTGGGTTGAGGAGACAATGCATCTCACCTTGATCCCTAAAACTAAAACAGCTTCCATTTCTTCCTAAAACAAAGTAGGGGCTATCTCTTCCCATTAAGGCACTATCATTGATGTTAGCAGTGCTACTTTTCTTCAAAGTCACCTTGCCCACCTCTTCAGAGAAAACTTCCAGACCTCTCTCTGCTCTCCCTGTTTACAGCCTCAAGCTACAGGGGACTAACTCAGTTTAAGAACAACTGGTTATTTTTTTTCCACGTGGCCGTTAGCATTTCATTTGGATTTGAGTTCCCACTGTTCAAAGAGCCTTAATTGCTAGACTGCTTTGGCAGTCTCATTGTGGTCCCACCGCAGCAGGTATTGGATTAATTACCACAGACCTTCACACAGGATTTGAGTCAGTATATTTTTTTAAAAGCATCTTTGTGTTGTGGCAAATCTTCAAATTACAAATAAGAAAAACTCAATTCCACCCTCCACATTCAGTCTGAAGTTTCTGACTTACCTACTTCTTATTTCACCTAGGGACAAATTCCATGCTGGGGGAACCTGCTTCTCTTTCTACTTTGCCTGCATAAATCTCAGATTATATACATTCAGTCCAAGTTATCTTTATGCTAGGGACTTGCATCAGTCCTATTTTCTCTAATTTTCTGCAAAATTGAAAGGAAAGTTTGGCCTGTGGAAGCTCCCATGTAGCACTGCATGTGCATAGGTTTTGGAGATGATCTGAGAACATACTTTCAGTGACAACCCTGCCAGAACATATGGAAGATAACAGTAGAAAGGTTCAGTTCTCTTTTCAACCCAACCCCAATGCACCTTGAAATGCACCACATAGTCCTCTGAAAACATCACCCAGTTTGTCATCATTCCTACAGAAGTATATTTAAAATGTCAAATCAAGCAAGTGTTTTAGGCCCTCTGCTGCTATTTTCCTTTTTTTTTCTTTAATTTTCCATGATCACTGTAAAAGGAGCAAGATGCTGACTTCCTTGTTTGCAAAGGCCACAATCAAAAGGGTTATCTGAGCTACCATCAAAACAAGGATACTGCTCCTAGTAGTAGACATTCTCTGGTATGAACAGCAGTTCTTTCTTGCTCATATGGATGCTAGAAAGTCCAGTCTAGGTAAGACAAACTTTCTCAGAAATCCTACTTCAAGAAAAACAATGTTCTTTTTTAAGTAATAATCAGAGCAAGTAAATTCAAAAATCATCTTTGCTTTTATTAAGTTCTGGCTGTTAACGACTAAGACCAAGGCCCTCACAGTTCCTGCTTTTTCTTGCCTGTGGATTCTGAATCACTCCAGGTACCCATTTGTTTCAACAATGCCATTCAGGCAGCAGGTTGTACTTCTACTCACGCTATAAAAATTATTGCAGCAAGGCAAAACTGCACTTGTATCTATGACTATGAAGATATGAAATATCTTCAGCTCCCTCATAAAGACTTCAACATTGCAGTTGTATTTTTCATTTCCAATGGTTCTGAAGCATTTCCACTGGAAAAAAATAGCATCCACGTTTCAATTTATTTATTTTTTTAAGGAACCTCCATACAGGAACAACTGAAAGATTATTTACGTTTTTCCACTACTATGAATAAGAGAAGACGGGGACAAGGAGGGGGGAGCAGGAAGGTATAAACCATCTTCAAAGCAGCTGCTCTGAAACAGACCCAAAAAGGAAGACTCTTCTGTCACTTGAGAGAGTGTGGGTCCAGCCAGTCTCCACATGTCATTATTCTGTCATTTTATCACCATTGCATTTAGCAGGTTAAATTCAAATCCTTAGAGGAATCTGAGTTACATAGCTTAGGCTTACATGGTGAAGAACCAGAAAATGTTTTTAAAGAAGACAAAAAAAATATTCTAATAGAAAATTAACACCCAGTGGTAAAAAAAAAAAAAAAAAAACCTTTTATTTCATTGTTATAAAAGAACTGATGCAAAATACCCAGATAGGGGCTGAGATGCCAGGCTCATCTCATCTGCTGCTGTCATTGGGCTAATTATAGTGTTTTCTGAACCTCTGTAGTTAAGCAAGTGACAGGTTTTCCATTATAAATCTAATTTTTAGAACTCATCAGTGAAAAAAAATCCCTGCTTTGGGCTAAAACTTACAAGTTTGAAAAATGCTTGCATGATTTTGCAGATATAGAAACTTTATTTTATGGGACAGGAATAAAAAAATAATGCAGCTAATAATTTTGATTTCACTATTTAAAAAGTAATAATTAGCTACAAAACGTCTCCTCCGATGAATTTCTATTTAATATCTTTGTTATATTTTTTGCTACATAAACTAAATATTCGCATTTCAATACAAGGAAATGAATGCGTTTTAAGATGCTTGAATATAATAGCTGGGGAAAAACAAACCAGCAAACAAAACACAATTCATTCCAGAAGATGTAAAGAGATCATATTTAAAAAAATGTTAAAGCTTACACAATGGGCCTCTAAGGCATCCACTGTTATTTTTCAGATTTTGCATTCGGACCATTTGAAAATATCTCCCTAAGTGTTATTCCCAGCATATTTACAACTAGTTTCTTCAAGGAAGTGTAATACAAATATGATAAAAACCCCTATCTGGCTGTGCCTTCCAATATTGGTATAATTTTGCTGAAGTCAAAAAGCAAAACTCTAAAGCATCATTACCTAAATATATGCTGATGCAGCACCTTCTCAACAGCAAAGCTCAGGCTCTGAGAAATGCAGTGAGGAACACACCTGCCTTTTGTAAAGGGAGATTATCTGTCGGATGCTCCCTTACTGGATTTGCCCCCTCTTTTCTTTGTCATGAACAAGCAACAGGGAACATACGTAAGCTCAGCTCTCCCTCATCCATTGTATGTTTCACCTTGACTTGAAATTCATTTATCTTATTGATGAGCTCTAAATTAATGCTTGTAATTATTTCTGCAAGGCATCAAGCACTAACGTATTTCTGATTTGCAATTCAAGAAAACAACACAGGACTATTTTTTAGCAAGATTTTGTCTTTGAAGGAGATGTGTTGTAAAATGGAGGTTCACCAGTTCACAACTTCTGACTTTTCTAAAAATAAAATAGTAAATGTAGATATTTTACTTGTTGTTCTTGTGTTGTACTTTACACCAGATTGCTCCTTTCCTATGCAAAACCTAAAATTTACTCCCCCAAAGAATACTCATTTGCACCATCAGTCGGCCTGTTCCTGAAATTCAGATATCTATTAATCCCAGCAATGACACAACATGAAAGCATTCCCCTAGCTGCCTCCACCAAATGAGCTGGTGTTCTTTGCAAAGAGAGCACCTGGATTAAAAAACATTACTAAAGGTCTCTGTAAGCTAAAATAACATGATATGTATTAAGTATTCATCTGAATACAAATATACATTTTACTTTAAACTATTATCAGTACATTTATCAGAAGTGTTTTGTGAAGTAAGACACACGGAGCCTGCTGAGACTTCAAAGAGTTTAGTCTATAAATCTCAATAAATCTATTGCTATCAGTTCTTATGGTACAATATAGTGCTTGTTTTATCCAAGTAACTACATGAAGAGAAAGTAGGACAAAAACAAGGGACCGGACTAACAGATCATTCATCACAAAATTAAATATTATGAAAATCAAGGTTTACTTTTAATTGCAACACCAGCCCAGTGTATGATTATAAGTGTTATTTGTGAACTAACTTATTTAATAATTATGCAAAAAAAAAACTGGAATTATGCAAGTTCAAAGCTATTTTTCTTTAACCTCTGCCCATTATGTAAAGTAAGAAAAATTCTGGTCGTTGTGCATTTTGTCATATTCCCTGAAGACTGTATGTTCTCTTTTTCATGCTGACATTAAAGAAGAAAACGTGAACAGATGTTATAAATAAAGAGCCCATATTCATGTAATAAGTTGGGTACTTGCATTTTCTTGGTGCCAAGTTGCAACTGCTTATTTCTTTTTTTTTTTTTTTTTTTATGTGAGTACTCTAAGGAACTACTTTCCATTCTAAGATGAAGAACTAAATCCTTAGTGACAGGTGTCTGTCCCACACTGAAGCAGGCTGCGATGTGACAGAAACTTTTCTGCTTTTTTAAGTTGTACTGAAAAATTCTGTTTTGTTTGAAATATCCTCCATTCAACAAGCTCTCTCTGCATCTTCCCAGATTCTTTGTGACTTGCCAGGACTAGGGATTCTTTGGTCAAGAACGGATTCATCTACCAAGTCTGCAGAGCAAACAGGGACTTTAGAGGTCCTCTAGCTGGTCAGGTTTCTGATCAAACAGATATAAAATATTGGGATTTGGTACAATTAATCCACAATCTAAGTTAAAATAAAATATTCATGGGTGATGGCATTCTTGGTGGGTAGCTATTAGCAGGGGGTGGAACAAACTGCACCTTTCTGAGATGGTCCATTGCTGTCATCCTTCTAGTGACGATAACATGCTGCTGTCCTCTCCCACAAACAGAGCAGTAAGGGTACATGAAGTGTGCTGGACTTAGAACCTAACAGAGCAGGTTGAAGATTTCTCCACAGGACACTCTCGTACTGGAACATACTATTTTCTATAATCCTGAGATTTCTGTGGGGGAGTGCTGATTTAAAAAAAAAAAAAACATTTTGAGAAGGTGAAATAATCCTGTTAAACTTCAAATTGTAATGCCTACTTTTAACTGAATTTTCTTCTTTGGATCTTTCTATTATAAAGTAAATCCAGTAATAACATTCCAGTAAGAATTAAAAGGCATTTATTTTGTTGAAACAGAATCTTGCAAGTATGAAATATATACAAAATTTCCAATCTAATAGAAATGTCAGAGTACGTGAGTTTTACACCAGTTTGTAAAAAGCTGTGAACCTGCACCCTTTCCCATAATACAGAAATTTCTATTTTTGCTCAGATTTGCAATCTTGTCCTTGAAATAAATAAGAAATTTACACACATGCCCCTTTCATACAACAAATTAACATGGCTGGAAGATCAAAATTAAGACATTTGTTTTGCAGGTACCATAATTGTGTTCAAAACTCCAGACTCCAACCGATCTCCACTGTGCTTGATGCATTACAAATACAGGGGGAACAACCATGCCTGTCCCTGAAGAGCCATCTGCCAATTTAAGAAAAGACATATCAGCAGAGTAAAACAAGCAGAAAGGGAATATGTGTTGATGATGGCATACAATTGAGTAGCTTGGTTGCTCCAAATACAGAGAGTAAGAGAAAGGTAAAAAAGAAAATTAGACTATGAGTTAACAACAGGCTACCTAAAGGAAGAATCTTTTGAAGAAATAGATGATCCTTCCCATTTGTGCCAGGAGAGTTTGAACATTTTTGAAACATAAGTGTTGAGGATAAAAAGTTGGATGAGGCACTGGAAAGCGGAAAACAGAGAAAAATATGTTGAAAGGAGGCAGAGCAAAGGAGGCAGGGAAGTGACCAGGAACTACAGCCTGCAAAACATCAGTCCACCTTTAACACCAGAACAGAATTGTGTGTTGGGAGAAACTCATAGCAGATGAATTATCCAAGAGTGAGCATTTTACTAGTGGCTGGGCTGTGTGCCTGTCCAGGAAGACTTCCCCTACCATCTACATGAGCTTCTCAAACTCAGAGCGTGGGTGAGCATACTCCATATATTCTCCCAGATATGTTATTCCCTGAACTGTGCCTGACATCTGTCTGGAGAAGTGCTGGTTGATGCCACCCAAAACATCCAAAGAACACACAAACAATCAAACAAAATGGGTGGTTGTGGACCAGTGCCCAGCCCCATAATCCTTTCATATTTGCTGGTCACAAGCAATGAGAAATATTTACTCCTGAAATTAAGAAGGTCCCAACAGATCAGCAAGAGATAAGTAACAACAACTGAAAGAGGAATCCCCCAATAAGACATGGCCCTGCCCTAAATGAGCCACAGGCCCAAGGGGTCCTATCTCTCTCTGGGAACCTTCCTGTCGCTGGTTATTTCAAGTTATTTGACAATCATAGAATCATAGAATAGTTAGGGTTGGAAGGGACCTTAAAGATCATCCAGCTCCAACTCCCTTGCCATGGGCAGGGACATCCCGTTAAATCAGGCTGCCCAAGGCCCCATCCAACCTGGCCTTGAATAATGATATAATGATACAATGATATAAAGATGAAGAAACAGCCAAATATACTGGTGCTAAATCTGAACTCAAGGATCTCTCTCATTGGGGCCATTTTAGAGACACAAAATGGTTCCTTGCTCCCCTTCAGTGGTGGCGATGCTCTTACTTAACAAATACACTATTCAGAAACCACAAATCTTGAGTAATTTTAACTTACTTGAGTTTAACTAACAGATTGGACACAAGATGGGTGAAGCCAATTCCAGCATATGAATATTTGCCACCTGGATCCATTCCATTTCTGATTTAAGTAGAGTTTTCAGTGACAAGAAACGGAGCTGCAACTTCTGTATCTTTGACTTCGTAACCATGGAAACCAGCACTAATTATATGTATCACTAAGTTTTAAATATATTCAAATTTAACACATTACTCTGAAAATATTGAGGTTGTTTTCCTTTTTCTCTCTCACCTTAATATGTTACAGTTTGCCTTCTGGCTTATTTGGCTTATAAGCAGTTCCACTCATAAAAAGATGAAAGTAGGTAGGCGAAAATTACATTCATTTTCTTTTATGTAACCAAGAGGTAGAGTCATGTAAATGTTTGATCACACACTTCCTACCACTGCTGTAATCGAATGTGAGGGGTTACATTTCATGTTAAGAGGAGGTACCATTCCCAGAAGTGAGAGGGAAAGCAGAGAAGTTCTGCCACTGACATTACAAAAGATCAATATCTCTGTTGGGTACACAGTGATGGCTCATGGAAACAGGAATACACAGGACAGGAAACAAGGAGGAATGAACTCTGAGCCTTTATCCTTCTTCCTATTGCTGTACATAACCACTACAGCTATGTGCCAAAGGAAAATCCGAATTAAACCTCCAAGTAAAAGCATGTTCCCAAGATTTGGAAGTACCCTATTGGATTAGTGAACTGCTAAATCTCTAATCATGTTTGTACTGTTTTATCAAATTCTCTGATTAATGCCTAAAGGTTCACGTTTATCATTTAGTCCACTAAAATCAGAGATGCATTCAGACATACATTCAGAGACCATTTCACACCCTTTTTCCCCAGCTGAAAAAGTATCACCCGCAAATAAAACATGGTGTGGAAGTATCAGAACAGTGACAAGCTAAGGCTGTTGAACCTAAAGCCTTTCAACCTAAAGCCTTTCAGCTCTAATACTTCTCTCTCTCATACCAACAGCTGAGTACAGAAAGGTAATGTTAGTGCAAGAAATCCCAAGTGAATGGCAACAAGCAAGGCTTGGACCAGAACTTCTGGGTATGGAACCAGGACTCAATCATAGCAGTGTTAAATTTTGAGGTATGTCCTCAGGATGGTTCTGCCAGAGCCAGCTAACACTCTTCCAAACAATTCCCATGCATAGCTCATGATCTGACGGAGACCCAGGACCTTCCCCAAAGCACAGTTTGGATGTTCCTATTCTATTTTGGAGACCACAGGCATTTAGTAGCATGGACACAGGATATTAGTACCAAAAACCAGATACAAGTATTATTTGTTAGTATGAAAATGGCCCCTGAGGTAGAAGGTTTAATCTAAAACCCACGTGTTCTTGATCATGCAGAGCAACAGGTTCACTCATCCATGATGTCTGGTTGCTGGTCTCCATCTATATTTCACAGAACTTTCTCACATTGATATTGATCAAACCTGAACTGAAGGGACTTCACAGGAGCCTGAGAAGGCTACTTCATCCTCCAAGGCTATATGTTCTCTGACTTTGACCAACTTAGTGTTCATTTCCTTGCCCGGGGAAAAAAATTACCTTGTCACTGGAGTCAATCAGAGACAGAGAGCATTCACAGTTGTTTGGGTATTTAAGGAGAGGTAATTACTTATTAAGCTCCTTATCTAGTCAATGCAGAGATGCAGGTTCCTCCAGAATGTAATTCAAATGGATTTCTGAAATTCAACTGCAGTAGAGGGCAATTCAGGACCCTCTATATAAAAAGAACCAGGGCAAAGTGAGCCTCCTAAGAGGGGCTAACTTCAGATGCCTCCAATCACACTTGAATTCCTCGGAATATTTTAAGATATAGTTAATCTTTGATCATTTATTAACCTAAATCAAATGCTTTGCATTTCATAATCAAACTTCAAGAAGAAACTTCTCCATTAGCATGTCACTTCTATTAGATAAGAGAGACTAAAAAGAATATCTTTAACAAGTGAAAGCCAAGCAACAATGTTGTGTTAAATGGCCAAAGGCAAATCAGCTTTAACAAAATCTGATCTCCACAGAGGGATGCTACACTGTGTTTAATAACACCCATGAAATCCAAGAAGAAAGAAATACCTGAGACTGTCCTTTCTGTTCTGAAAGGAAGAAAACAAGGTAATACTGAAAGACTTGCCTCTTTTTATGTTGCCCTGTTTCAGTGAAGTGACTTCAGATATGACTGTGATTTTCTGCCTGGTCTTGTTGTGCCAACATTGTAAATCAAAGGTCACTTTTATCCAACAACAAAGTACCAAACCAATCACTTCTCATTTCAGGAAAATAATAAACTTGAGAAGCAGAAGCAGATCCCCCTGAACTGAAGGCACTATCTAAAATACAGGCCTTTTCTTTCTTATGCTATTGATTTGCTGACTAGCATTGAGATTCAACATTTATCCTTGGTTTACTTATATTCAACAGTAGCTTCCAAGACAGTAAAAAGGAAGCACTATAATGCATCCTCTGAACACTATGGGAACAATATAGTAACCTCTGGGAAAGATATATTAGGACTGCATAACCCTTCTTACTTATATTGCAGTAGTCACTGTTGCTAGTGCAAGTTTTGGAGATAAGCTCATGTTCAACGTTGGGCCAGGGATGATTTTTCCCAGGTAAGACTCAGGGCACTTCACTGTAAGTAGGTGAATTAACTCCTGAAAATACAAGCTGTGCTAATTAAAAATCTGTAAACACACAATGCATTATGAAATAACTTGAATTGCTCATGGGGTAGCAATATTTGATAACAATGAATTGCCTTCCCACTTTGAGAGAACAAATGAAGCAAATAGCCTGAGTTTCCTCTCAGCAGCCATAGAATCTGACTTACTCTCAGTATGCTGCTCCATGCGAAGATCAATTAGACTCAAATTCCTCAACTTAGGAAAGAAACAACTGTGAAGAAAGTAGAATACACATCTGTACCATCACAGCTGCTCTGAGGAGGAGAAAGGAGGAATGACTATCCACTGTTTCATACAACGCAAAATTTAGAACCAGCTAATGAAGTTACCAGTTGATAAGCTGAACACAAATGAAAAGAAGTTGTCCACCCCTAGAAACACAACAAAGCAATAATTAAATTATACAACTCATTACTACAGGATACAGTGGTTCAAAATCAATTTCAAGTAGGGATGAGAAAAATTCAGAGAGAATCCATCAAACAAGCCAGAGGCAGAAACTCCTTGAATAAAGTTGTTTTACTTGCTCTAAGCATTTGTTACCAGCCAATGACAATGACATGAGGCAGGATTTGTATCTGTGTAGTTGTGCTTATGGTTCTCCTAGTTTGTCTTTCTCACATCCTCAGGACTTAACAATGAGAACTGATGGTATTTATTGTTGTCACCAACAAGATTGTCAGGAAGGTGTTTTCAGTTTTGAAAACACCTTCCTCTCAGCCAGTGGATCAAGGCCCTGATTATGCAAACCTATTCCTAAAATACTCCTAGATGACCACACGTCCTCTAGCAAGTCCACTGCAGTGCTATGTCATATCATCATGCCAAAGCTTTCTTATTGCACTTAAGAACAAAGAATCCTCTATTGGTTGTTATTTTAGGTAAGTTTATTAAAGATTTTTTTCAGTATTTCCAGATCACTGAAGTCCTAAACTCATCCCCTTACTTTACTTTTCTTCAAAAGATAAAGGGTGGGGGACAGGGAGAGGGAATGGAGTTTGCCTCCTCTCTACTTAGCCAACAGGGCCATCTCTTTGCAAAACAAGAATTAACAAGTTGGTCTGACAAAGTCACTGCTGTGTTGTTGCTGAAAAATAACGCTGACCTTTTATAACTCTTCTAATGTCCAGGATTTCCCAAATCCTTCAGATTTATAGATTTTCAACAATTCAAATGCTTTACATTCAACTATACTTTTACAGCACAATTACTCAAATGATAGATTTAATCAGACTAAATGATAACAGTCCCTGAAGCTGAGGTTGCTGAGATGGCTTTTATTCAGAAGGATTTACCTTCTGAATTCCAGTTCCACTCTTTCCTATTCACTGCAGGATGAACTGGCTGCGCAGACTCACTGATATTAACTCAAATTGTGCACTCACCCCTAATTATCTCCATAGTATCTAACAGTCAACTGAGTGCAAAACTCATTGGTATTTCATCCTCTTATAGGAAAAAGAAATGGTCCCATTAAACTGGAGTCTTTTTCTAAGCAGAGCACTATTGCATCTGTGTAAATTCTTATTTCCATCACCACAACGCAAACATTGCTTTTGAAGCAATAGAGCAGCAGCCGTATTCTGCAGTGCAGTTCAGTACTTCATGCCATCATCTGCAATATATCCTCCTGTAAGAGCAAGCTCGAGCCTACCCATGCCTGAAACCCAATATAGGTAATAAAATCTTAACAATCCATCCTAAAAACTACCAGAATCCACGATAATACAACACTGTTTCAAGGAGAATGTTTAGGTAGCAGGTCTTTGGAACATGGTGGTGTTACTCATCTGTGAATTCCCATTGCTGTGTATAATTAGGAAGTATTTACATATGCTACTGCATTTCACTGTTCTGAGGCACTAAGAGGATGCCAATCCACTGTATCATAAATCTCATTGTTGAAGCAGATGGAGCTCCTTTCTCAGTTAAAACTTACAGTCAAGCATAATTAGAGAAGCCTGTGCAGAATATTCTTTTCTTTAACAACTTATCATGTTCTTTATATTGCAAAGTAATTCAGACGAGAGGTCTTTTGAAATGTGTTCCTAATAAGCTTTTTTACACCATATCTTGCAGACAGCTCAATCGTTACATATTGAATGATTATTTCCCAACCTTATTCAGGCACAGTTGCACGCAATTTCCTTCCCCCTTTCTTTGTTTTAGAAAAATTACACAACTGGCCATTTCTCTGGCATTTTCCACATACAAATCTCAGAGTATTTCCACTATGAATTATCACAACACTCCTTCAGGATATTAATCTCATTAGCTTCTGAAGAAACTGCATGCAAAGAGATTAATGTGAAGATATTTTGAAAGCTGTTCAAGATTTTTTTGTTTTGCTTCTTTAACACAAGCTGGTTTCATTTTCTGAAGTGCAGGTCAGCCACAAACCTGAGTGGTGGAAATTATGGATGCTTTGTATCTTAGTCACTTTTACAGGGCTGAAGTTTTGTCTAGGCTGATACCCTGACTAAGCTGGTGTTGCAGTTCAGACCTGCAGAACATCATTTTGTAATTCATGGTCATGGAGTGTGCTGGAGTATCCTAGATAGTGCGAATATTGGGTATTTTAAAAGAAGTTAGGAAATCTAGTAACATTCCCACAAAGGATCAGTTTTACTAGGCTTCATCAATTCATTTGGTCCTGCTGGTTGCAGCTGAGTGGATAGAGCCTCTCTACAGAACACCCCTGGTGTTCAGCTGTGAGGAATATGCTGCAGGCCAACCTGAAAGCTCACTCCTTGCCTGTGCAGCAGCACACAGCAACCAAGAGGCTTTCCAAGACAAGAGCTGGGGAGCAGGTGCAAAGGCACAGCTTGTGGGGCAAATCACTTCAGATTCTGCAATGCTAGTAATGATAAAATCCAGCTAAAATCATTATTACATGAAGAGTGGCTGTAGCTGCACTCCTCTTCTAGGAATATGATGCAGAAAAAACTGAACTGAAGCCAGAAAGATGTGTTTATTAGTCTTGGTGATGTGTTGGAAGCTGAGCTGGGGGAAAGGCTGTGGGTGAAGGAAGGCTATAGATATAGTGTACTTGGACTTAAGTAAAGCCTTTGACACAGTATCTCACAGTATCCTACTTGAGAAACAGGCTGCCACCAGCTTGGACAGAAGTATTCTCTGCTGAGTTAAAAACTGTCTTGATGGCCAGGCCCAAAGAGTTGTGGTAAATGCAGTTAACTCCAGCTGGAGGGTGGTCACAAGTGGTGTTTGCCAGTGCTCAGTGCTGGGTCCAGTCCTGTTGAATATCTTTATCAACAACCTGGATGAGAGGATCGAATGCACCCTTAGCATGTTTGTGGATGACACTAAACTGGGCGGAAGTGTCAATCTGCTGGAGGGTAAGGAGGCTCTGCAAAGAGATCTGGACAGGCTGGATCCGTGGGTTGAGGCCAGTGGGATGAGGTTTAACAAGGCCAAGTGCAGCATCCTGCACTTGCGACACAACAACCTCATGCAGCGCTACAGGCTTGGGAAGTGTGGCTTGAAAGCTGCCTGGCAGAGAAGGACCTGGGGGTGTTGGTCGACAGCTGACTGAACATGAGCCAGCAATGTGCTCAGGTGGCCAAGAAGGCCAACAGCATCTTGGTTTGTATCAGAAACAGCGTGACCAGCAGGACTAGGGAAGTGATTCTCACCCTGTACTCTGCACTGGTGAAGCCACACCTCAAATACTATGCTCAGTTTTGGGCCCCTAAGTACAAGAAGGACATTGAGGTCCTGGAGTGTGTCCAAAGAAGAGCAACGAAGCTGGTGAAGGGTCTGGAGAACAAGTCTTACGAGGAACGACTGAGGGAGCTGGGGTTGTTTAGCCTGGAGGATTCTGAGGAAGACCTTATTGCTCTCTACAGCTACCTAAAAGAAGGTTGCAGAGACGTGGTCTTGGTCTCTTCTTGCAAGTGACAGGGGACAGGACAACAGGGAATGGTGTCAAGCTGCATCAGGAGAAGTTTAGATTGGATATTAGGAAAACTTTCATCACATAACCCTTAAAAGGGTTATCAAGGACTGCAACAGGCTGCCCAGGGCAGTGGTTCAGTCACCATCCCTGGAGGTTTTTAAAAAGGGGGTAGATGAGGTGCTTGGGGACATGAATTAGTAGTAGACAGGTAAGGTTGGAGGTGATGATCTCTAAGGTCTTTTCCAACCTAATGATTCTATGATTCTACGACAAATAGCATTTCCGGACTGGTAAAGTGCTGAGCCCTGCCAGATCCAAGCAAATTCTTACTCTGTGGCACAGTCAATCCATTTCTTGGGTATGAAGTATGAGCAACTGAGAGTGGATGCAGAGAGTTAGTGCCATGAATGTCTTCTCCCTCCTCCTGTCTGCTCATTGCACCTTGATGAGGACCCTTCCCTCCAAGTCAGGAACTGTAGTCCAGCAGTCTCTCTCAGGCTCCTCCACAATTTAATTAATTTCCAACTTCACATCAGTCTGGGAATGCAATCGCTCTAGAAGCGCAGAACTCACAGGAGTAACACTGGCAGTAACTCCTGTGTTACTTACAGGAGTAACACTGGAGTAACACTCCCTTCTCCCACCCAAAACCAGCAAACAACATTTTAAGATGAAATGTCATCAGTTTTATAAGCAGGAATATGTGATACAAGCTGCTTCTTGTTCTGCATAAGCAAACCAGAAGACTTTGCGCAGGAATTACATGCATGTTGTTGCACTTTCCTTGGCAGAACAAGTACTTTGAGGCTTAAGCTCTGTTAAGCCCTCAAGGATCCATTTTCATTCAAGACATAATTTCTTTCCTCCATTTCACGCTTCTGGATATCTGTATGTGGGCTGAAGGAGATGTCTCCCTCCCCTCTTAGAATATCCAACAGACCATACAGAAAAGATTCTGCCCAATGCGGAGACCCATCCCTCTTCCTCCGGTGACTAGCTCCAATGGGCAACAAGTGCCCTCTAATATAAAAGACTTAGTTGCCAGGTCGTTTCTCATTTGAAAAACTCTTTTTTTCTCTGCTGAGCAGAAGCAAGCCAGAGGTTAGGAGCAATTGCAATTCAAAGGGACCACTCTCCGAGTCAATGATCTTCACTGAATACCCTCATGAGTAACCTCAGTTTGTCTGTCCTGAGAAAGGATTACTGCAGCAAGGCCAGCATCCCCTAGGATTATTAGACCAAGTTGTAAGAAAAAGGACAGTAGGAGGGTAAAGCTCAGTCAAGCGATCAAAATGGACTTTGCACTCTGATAATTCCCAATTTGCACTCTACCTGAACAAATACAGCAAGCTGCGTAAAATATTTTAAGAACTGCTGGGAAAAATAAGCAGGTGAAACGTGCAAGTGCACACAAGCTGTCTCCACATCCCATCATAATCATGTTCTTCCTATGCTCCTGCTGTGACCACCTGCAACTTGTTAGCTTGTCTCTTGGCATGGGAGAAATGCCAGATTCTAGCCTCTCACCTTTGTTTCTTCTGATTCAACTTAGTCAAGAAGTTTTGTCACATACTACCATAGCCTTTAAATGCACATATTGTATCTGACTTACCACTCCTGACCCTTTCCTGAAAGGATAATGGTGTTCAATTTTAGGATCAGCTTTCTGGCAAAACCAGCTGCTGACAGAAAACAATGCATACAACAGTACTGAAGCCTGGGGGAACAAAACAAATCTAAATGACCAGGCAAAACCAACAGAGGTAATACAAGAGCAAGAGGAATTACACTGGACAAACCAATAGCAGCATGTCAAACAGATACGTGAACTCATTAGACTCTTCTTCCTCACAGTAAGGAGACTGCGAGGTCATGTATCAGTATTGCTAACTCCTTCAAATGTGACCCTTTTATAGTTCACTCAAACCACAGAGAGCCTGTGTTCCAAAATCCCCAGAGGCTCGCACCAGGACTGTAGTGGAACCAGTGATGAAACTCAAATTATCTGGCTTTCCATTTCACATCCCCCTAAGCAATGGCTCTTACCTATTCAGAGACTATACATAGGAACTTCTCTCTTCCAACAAGACATCAGCCTGTTGTCTTCCAAAGATCCCCATTGTCTTTTCTTCTTTATAGCCTTGTCTTTTCTTCTTTAGAGCCTTTTCTTGCTATACATTCAGAGGCCTTGTCACAGGCTAATTTCCCTCCCTGATCACATAGCTTCTTCCTATTCCAGTTCTCACAAGATAACTACAAAGATTTCTCACACGTCACCCTTCTTTTTCCAGGGAAATATCTTCCCCCCCATTGTGCTTTGGTCTCTCCATCTGCTCAGAACTTCTTCCTTCCCTTCACACTGTGCAATTATCTTTCACAAGATGCTTTAAGCTCTGCAGCAACCCCAAGAGCTGAAATTCTCACCAAGCATCACTGAAGAACTGCTTCCTCCAGTGTGAAAATCTCATAAATGCCAGATATGCCACTGAGTGCAGTGTTATCTGCACATCTCACTCCAGCCTACAACTCCTAAATAACCCCTCCACCTCTGGGACTGGAGAAGATGCTTAACTTCTATAACCAAAAGCTGTTTGCCACTAGCGTCAAATTAGCAGTAGTGAGTGCATCCTGCTGAATTTTTACCACTTCATAAACCTCTGTCCCAGCACACCTTCTGTCTTTTGAAATTAATTCCCACCATTCACCCCATTGGCATATCTTATCAATTCATTTTTACAGTTAAAGCTGTTCTTCCTTCTTCTTTATTCCCTCAGAGCAAAACTCCTTGCCCCCAAAACTATAGGCACATTTGCTCCTTACTCATTACAATTTCAAGGTATTTACAAAGGCAATTTTAAATTTTCCATTTTCCATGACCTATACAGCACTAAGCACAGCAGATCCTAACTTGGCACATCACTAAGCGCTGCACAGAATAAGTCAAGTCAAGAAATGAACAGAGCTGTCAATATTTAATTTACTGAGCATGTTCCTGGGCCTCTCAACACATCTCTCAAAAACTCTTTCTTAAAGGTTCCTTCACCATGAAGAAAACTCATCATGAAGATCAACTCATTTTTTAGACTTGTCTGTGGCGTGACCTGCAAAACACCAAAAAGATACTTCCATATCAGGTTCATCATCTCTGTACATAAGTCCCACTGCCTTTTCACTCCCTTTCAGATCAAGGCAGCTCACTGAAGTGTGAGACACCCTAATCTAATACCCTCAGCCTTTTCTCACCCGCCATTTCAAGTTCAATTAGTGAGAGAGGAGATGAGACAGTACTGACACACAGGACGGACTTGAACAGGCCTTCTTCCTTTTCTCCCACACTCTCTGTGCTCAAGAGAACATGGTCCAGAGAGAGAGCTTAAAGGAGAGGCCTTGCAGAAGAACACAGAGGTAATATACCCATACTGTGCTCATATGTCACCACATGTGTTTGTCACAGACTAAGTGAAACTAGAGATGAAAAGGATTTAATCCACCAAGACAGGGTCACATATACACTTTCTTTCCATTTTCTGGTACAAAATAGCAATATACAAATTACTGCTTCTTTTCCAAGACAGGACTTCTTCTCTTCAGACTTATGATTGTGTTCATGTAATTCTTAAAGAGTTCTGAACACTCAGAGAACACCTAACTAATGCAATGGGCAGGAGACATGACCTGCCAACAGGCAGATTAGAAAGACAGATCCTTTTCCAGAATGGAAATGCCATTCCAGAATGGCAGTTTGATTTAAAAAAAGCAGACCTCATGAGCAGAACAAGGCACAGGAAAACAAAAAACAAGTGGAGAGAGAAACTTTCTTAACATTGTGGTGAGGAGCTGCACTTCAAGGTCTTATTGAGCAGTGTATAAAACGTAACACAGCAGGACTTTTCAGCTTGAGGCAATGAGAAAGGCAGGGAGAGCAAATTCTGCTGGTTCTACTGATCACTGATGCTCTGCCAGCATTTTAACAGGAGAAAAACATAAAAATAATCTCCTTTCAGTTTGCAGATTAAAAGTCTGTGTATGAGGCAACACCTAAGTGTATCAAAGTTCACCCCATTATTTCCAAGACAGACAACCTTCTAATAAAATGAAGAAAGTCAGGCCTGGTTGTAAAGAATCGCATTCTTCAAACTGGAACAGTGTGTAAAGTTTACAGAACTCTAAGCTAGATTCACAGTGCGTGCAGCCATAGAATCATAGAATCATAGAATCATAGAATCATTGAATGGTTTGAGTTGCAAGGGACCTTAAAGATCATCCAGTTCCGATCACCCTGCCATGGGCAGGGACACCTCCCACTAGACCAGGCTGCCCAACGCCCCATCCAACCTGGCCTTGAACACCTCCAGGGATGGGGCATCCACAGCTTCCCTGGACAACCTGTTCCAGTGTCACCACTCTCATCATGAAGAAATTCCTCCTTATGTCTAGTTTAAATCTGTCCCTCTCCAGTTCATACCCATTGCCCCTAGTCCTTTCACTGCATACTTTTGTAAAAAGACCCTCCCCTGCTTTCTTGTAGGCCCCCTTCAGGTACTTTACTTAGAGGTCACTATAAGGTCTCAGAGCCTTCTCCAGGCTGAACAACCCAAACTCTCTCAGCCTGTCCTTACATGGGAGACACTCTAGCCCTCCAATCATCCTTGTGCCCTCCAATCATCCTTGTGCCCTCCTCTGGACCTGCTCCAACAGCTCCATATCCTTCTTATGTTTACAATTCCAGAACTGGACACAATACTCCAGGTGAGGTCTCACAAGAGTGCAGTAGATGGTCAGAATCACCTCCCTCAACCTGCTGGCCACAGTTCTTTTGATGCAGCCCAGGATACGGTTGGCCTTCTGGGCTTCAAGCACACATTGCCAGCTCATGCCGAGCTTCTCATTAATGATCCCCCCCTCAAGTCCTTCTCTGCAGAGCTGATCTCAATCATATCATCATCCCCTAGCCTATATTGAAACTGTAAATTGCCCCAACTTTGCACTTGGCCTTGTTGGCCCCTCATGAAGTTCACAAGAACTTTTCATAACCAGAACTTTTGAAAGGAATTACACTGACTTTCATCTGCTGAACAACTGGCTCTACTTGTACCTCTTCTCTTGATTACATAATCATCTGTTTCAAGGATAGATAATTTTTTTACACAAAAAAATGTATTCATCTTTATAGGTTCATTATGGTAGCTTCAAAGGAGGATTACACAATCATTGACATACACAGAAATTTATTTTTCCATGTCTGGATGTTTGATCCTGCATAAATAGATTTTTGTTTAACAAGAAACCCTTTGTTTTGTGTCACTTTGTTGCCCAGGGGTTAATTTTGGCATGCTACATGCTAAGAGGATATATTGCTTTGAGTCAGAGAACAGTGAGGATGCTGTTTGTCTGGAATGCAAAAAGAATGGAGCTAATCGATAAAGAAAATAAACATTCAGCCCCACACTTTGCCTTGACACGGGGCTGGTTCTGAAGGTGGCACTTGGTCTGCCTGGTTAAAAACAAACACTGACGTTGTTAATACTGTGACACAGCCCACACGCATTTGCTGTAGAATAATATACACTGTAAAACACTGAAGCATAATATCCAGAGGGAGAGGCTGTCCTGCTGCATGGAACAATGTGTGAAGTTTTGCAAGCACAGCCCTGACCTGAAAGAAGTCTGAATCATCAGGATACTGTGGGAAATGTATATTGAGTTAGAAAAGACTTCCACCAGTAAGGGTCAGTGGATGTTCCCACCTGCCCATGCAAAGGGTGAAACCATCAAGAATTAGGATGCAAACAAGACAAGCAAAAAGTCCAGGTTGTCAGAGCCAGGAAGATCTAAGCTGGTCACATCCTTTTGTTTAATCTCCAAGTACGTTGAGAAATCTTTTAAGAGATACCAGCATCTGTGGCAGAAATACAGAGCAGGGATCTAAAAGGGATCTAACAATAGGAAAGGGAGAGAGCATCCAGTGGCCCCATATTTACCCAGACCAAGAGATTGCAAATCTTCAGTGGATGGCTTTCTTCTGTGGCGAAAGCCAGTTCTTTGGAGAAAAAGCAGCAGCCCATCATTTCTGTAGTAGGTGGCAACATATTCTGCTAAGTACAGGATACATGGACATAACACATAAAAATAAAAATCACAGAATCATAGAATCATAGACTAGTTAGGGTTGGAAGGGACTCCAAAGGTCATCTAGTTCCAACTCCCTGCCATGGACAGCGACATCCCACTAAAGCAGGTTGCCCAAAGCCCCAAAAACATTAAGATCTCCATGGTGTGGCCCTTTGGGCTTTGTTTTCTCATGACCAAGTTAGAGTTATTGTGGCACTGGCTTTGTAAAAAAGGCGTGAGATTGGACCAGATGACCCCACCGTTTAGGGAAGAATGGTTTTGTCCTTCAACTAACAGCTGCTTTAGCTAACAGTTTGGTTGCAGTGGTGAATGAGAAGTGGCCCATTAAAGAATGCCCCACAAGAAGAATACAGCCAGATATCAGTCTAAGGCTACATCACTCCAACTCTCATACCAGGCTGGGAGCCTTGCAGGTACTTGGCAGATCTGCTACCATCAGCTGTCCCCAAAGAAGAGCAGCCCTTCTCTGGCACAAAGGGTCAGAAACTCTCTGGCATCACCTACCTCCTGGCACGTTATGGAGGAAAAAGGAAATCTTACCCACCATCACCCTTTTCTCTTCTCAGGTACCACATGGAGGTGAACCCTGTCTCACACAACTCCGATCAGACCCCTAGACTCCTGTTTATAAGAGAAACAAGGAGGGTGGTAGAGGCAGTCTTTAAAAAGTCTGAATTTTATTTTATCCAAAGGAAAGAAAAGGAAACAGGTTCAAACTTTTTCAGGGCCTTTCTTTGTCATTCGTCCTCTTCCCATCTCCTCCCCTTTAGCTTACAGCTAGAGAAAAATGCCTAAGAGACTAACCAGAGCTCCCTCACTGTAATCACCTCCACTGTTTTGCTTTCTTGATCCATCCAAATTTTCATCCTTCCTTTGTCAGGAGCCTTTAGCCTCTTTCTTTTTGAAAACAACTTTCAGGCTTTCTGGACTTCCCACAGAATGCAATCAAAAAAGACAAACATGAAAAAATAGTCTTAGTGAGAGAGAAGCACAACAGGATTCTTATTTCCTCCTCCTAGACTTCTGCCCACACTGGCTTTAAGTCGACAACAGCAATGCTAACACAGGCAGAGTCCTCTCAGTTCATGCAAGAGCAGCCAGGCTAGAAACTCCTTGTTGTTTTCCTTCAGGACAGACATTTAAGCCAAAAGTCTGGCTATACATAAAGAGGAAAGAATCTAAAAACTGCAGCAGGTTCCCTTCATTTGTCTTTTGGGGTAGGGAATGAGGATATGGAGAAAGAATCATAGAATCACTAGGTTGGAAAGGACCCACTGGATCACCGAGTCGAATGATTAAGTTGAAGACAAAAAAAAAAAAAGAAGGGACAAGCATGGGGAGAAGAAGGCTATGTCTGAGGGTGTCCTTGCTTGTTGCTTAAGTATTCTTCTTAAGTGGAAGAATAACCCTGTGCTGCCCCATGTAAGTCCTATCAAATTTCAGAGCATTCTAAGAAAGTAGGTAGATTTTGGACCATGCAGGCAATCATCCCTCAAGAATCCAGGAAGGAGACTGTAGCCTTTTCTGCAACAGAGCCTGAAGCCTGGATAGATTGTACACAATATATCTATTAACAAGTTAGACTTACAACAACCTCCAGGCTCACACCCCTTTCCAGTGTATATGTCTTCTCTCAACTGTTTGTAGGACCTGGATGCAGTCTTGCTCCTTGGCCCAAACGACAGCATGTAGCCCATCAAGTCCTCGTGTTCTCTGCTAACTAACAATGTCTGGAGTGTGAAAGCAAGAAAGAGGAGTGAGGTCCCTGTGCTCGACCACAGAGAAGTTCCTGCCACCTACAACTGCCCAGCTCCAGCTCTAGATCCATTCCTCTTTCCCAGTGCAAGTACAGTGACAAATGTCTCATGCTTTGGGTCAAGGCCAAGCGTGGGCCCTCCCGATTGTCCTGACTCACAGTCCTACAATCTGGGGAATGCATACCGATGAAGAACCCATAGCTACAGGGCCATGGATCAAGAATCGGTTGCTTCTGTTCAAGATACTTGGTTTCCAGAGCAATGTATGCATAGATACTACACCCACACACAGAGACTTTTCATTACACAGTAGTAGGACTTTAGTTCAAAATCAGAAACATATACCAAAGCAGTGCCACAAAAGCTAGCAGACACATTCGAGAGTGCTCCCAAGTCCTCCTCCCCAAGTCTAGTCTATGCCCATAGTTCCCCAGCTCCCCGAGGAACTCTCATATTCCCCACAATCCCAGACAAAGCAGCCACAGCCAGGAGGGCTAACACTATTTAACCACACTACTTGACTTTCAAAGCCATCCTGCCTGTGGGGAGCTATCAAACACAGCTGTTCTGGGCATGCCAGCAAAAGCAGAGCAAAGCAACAGTATTACCTGGATTTTAGAGCCACATTATATTGTTTTCAAACAGCTATTTTCCTGGCTGATCTTTTAAACATCTCTGAAAATTTCTACGCTCCCTGAATAGAAACAGCAGCAGCTCCCAGTCCTGAGCTACAAATCAATCACCATCACCATTCTGAAATCTAAGTTTAGACACTGATGTGTCTAAATTGAAGAGCAGGACCAGCATTTATGAGACATACACTGCTCCAGTTTCATTTTATGCAGAAGGTCGTAGTACTTCTTATTTCTTGAGGCTGTTTCATTCTCTTTCCTGCCTGTCATATGCAGGCAATACTGAATAGCACTATGGGGTATGTTTATCCTTTAGGGTAAATCTAAAAGTCCATTGGGAAGGAAAACTCATTGGAAAGCAAGAGGTTCTTACCATGGGGCAAGCCTAACAGTATTCATGGCTATTTTCCAAATGGTACAAAGGGTTTAGCCGAACTCTGCCATTAATTTCAGCGACAGCTTCTTGGCTAAGTCCCACATGTTCTTTTGAACCATATCTTAAGCCCTCCAACCCCAGGGGAGGAAAAAAAAAAAAAAAAAAAAGCTTTTCAGGCAAAATTTAATACAATGTATAAGATATTTAAGCAAGCCTCTTGAGACTTTCTTTTCCTTGTGTGCTTGCCCAGTGGGGCCCTGGCAAAACCATGCAGGTCACAGAGAAAGCTGCTGAACAAACAAGTCACTATTGCTTCTGCCAAATTCAGTTCTAATCAGTATAGGAATATCTGTACCTTTCTGTCTGCCTTTTGCTTTCCACCTCTGCTTTAATATGCTCTTCAAGGAGAAAATTTTGAAAATGAGCTTATGTAGCTTATCACTTCACTCTGCCAGGGCTTTAGGCTCAGCACCAAGGTTCTTTAAGTATCTTCAAAAATGCCAGCCCTGGGTATTAAGGCGTTTCCCTTTTCTACCCTCACAATTTAAAGTTCTTCAGCACCAGGAAAAAACATTAGTAAAGTTTTGATTTCTTATTTTTAAATGTAGACTGTCTTGTTCCCTCCAACTGCTGTGAAAAGTAGAGAGAGGACAAGAGCAACAAAGATTAAATGTTTTGTTTCACCAGAGTCAGATGTCCAGCCAGCTGTCACAGAATCATAGAATCTCAGAATCATAGAATCATCCAATCATAGAACAGTTTGGTTCAGAAAGGACCTTAAAGATCACCGAGTTCCAATCCTTCTGTCATGGGCAGGGAAACATCCCACTAGATTAGGCTGCCCAAGGCCACATCCAACCTGGCCTTGAACACCTCCAGGGTTGGGGCATTCACAACCTCCCTGGGCAACCTATTCCAGTGCCTTGCCACCCTCATTATGAAGAAATTCCTCCTTATATCTAGAGAAATTCCTCCTTATGTCTAGTTGTCAATAGTTCTTCCCTCATACTCTTTTTATTTCTCTCATCTCACCCTTTATTCTTCTCCATTCCAAGCCCTTTCCTACAGCACCATTACCTGGCTTAGAGAAGGCAATTTTTTTCTGATTATTGAAGAAATACTACAGATGCTTTCTTTAGTCCAAGATTGGAATTGTTTCCTGAGGGAAGTGCCAGAAGTCCAGGTGATTGAAACATCTAAAACAAGATGTCATTTTATGCAGGAGTAAGTGGGAAATACCTTGCAGATAACAGTCCTTACCTAGCAAGAGTAATTGTTACACCTAGATATACAAAAATGTTCGTTGTTAGAGGGACTAGGTGGCTTTCACAGGGATTTTCTGCTGGAGAAATGGAGAACAGATGAGATGCAAAAGGAGATGTTTGAATCCCTCCATTAACACTGCACAGTGCATGTGGTTGAGATATGACACAAAGCAAATTCACCACAGTATGTCCTTCCCTTCAGTGTCCACATGTCTTGTGTCCCTTCACAAGATCCCTTTCTTTCCTCTGCACTCTGCTTCAGTTTGTCTCTAAGACATATACACCGTATTGACACATCAGCAATCCTGCCTGTTCTTCTCCAAGTACCACCAAATTTTATAATTATATTGGAAAAGAAAAGAAAAGAAAAGAAAATTGAGCTTGTCTAGTACAACTTGTTCCTTGCAAACCTTTCACTCTGGTTCCTGCATTTTGGTGTAATGCAAAATCATTCTGGAAAGAATTATTCTAGATTGGCCTAAGTAACGAGTTCTGTCACAGGAAGCCCCTACAAAGAGAAAGATAACTGAAAAGGGGTTAGAATTTCCAGGTATGTGAGGTCAGTCTGATGCAATGTCTTTGTTAGTATCTAGAAGCGGTTAATCAAAACCAACACTAACAGGGGAATGTGTTGTGTTGTAAAGGAGTTACAGGACATAGGGAAAATCTCAAAGAACAAAATTGTGCCCAGGCCTACTGAGTTCTGCTAAAATCTCATCCACTAGGATTTAAGATACACAGAGCTCACATCTACCAAATGCTTTACCTTTGCTTTATGCATGAACAAAACAGTGCCATAGCAACTTTTCCCCACGAAATTCAGCTTGTGACCTAGATCCAATAAGCAACTGCAATGAGCACAACAGGGTCACAGTGCAGGAAGGAGGCAGCACTGGGGATATGCCAACTACTTGAGTATTATCACACGTGACAACTCTACAACATGATGCTCCCACCTCCAGCCCAGCATCCCCATTGCATGACAGGAGGTTTTACCCATTGGGTAAACAAAAAAACATGCCAAAATGCAAGCAAGCCACTGTTTCAGAGAAAAAAAAAATGGATCTGAGATTTATTATTTCTAATCAGTGAGTGCTCTCTCTAACACTGATGCAGCACAGAAGTCAGTCCATATAAGATATGAAGACTGGTCAGGGCCAGTCTTCATAAACAAAACTATGATCTGAATGAGTGTCTGAAGAACCTAAGTTCTGTACCACAGCATTGACCTTACAAATAGTCTTCATATAATTAAATCAAACTCTCCAGCAAGATGTTTATGACAACTATAATTGCACCAGCTGCAACATCAGCAATGATGGGAATCCTTTGAAAGATTAGAATTATAATTCTATAAATGACCATTCTACAATACATTCTTATTAATGGACATTTTATCATTTAAACGAGGAAAAATAATTTTCCTCTCTCTCTCTTCTCCTTTTCCAAACTTCCCAGACTTCTGCTGTAGATGCAGACCCATGAGCAACCATCACTTCTTTATAATACTTAGTTAGAACGACAATCATGAGACCATTTGAAAAGAAAGCTTAAAGGCTTAAAAAAGTAGTAATATCTTGCACTAAAAAGAAAGCTTTGGAAAAATCTCAAAAGCAGTAGGGTTTTGCACTGAATAAAAGCCAAGAATAATAATACATTTTTCCTTTCTAAATGCTACTTTGCAACTTCACAATTTAGAATTCAAAAATCTACTTTATTCTCAGCTAAATACAGCATACGAGCATACAGCTTGAGTTGAGGCTAAAGGTTTTTCTACAGGAAAGTCATACTAACCTGCCATCTACTCAAACCACAGCAATAGCCAGGTTTTCATCATTGTTAATGTAAGGAGCTGCGTTTCCCAATATTCTTGCAGGAATATGCATCACACTGATATTCAGCAAGATTTTTACTCCTAGATAATATTTGAGGATTCTACCCATAAATATTTATATTGAAAATATTGCCTGGAATACATCTCAATAAAGTGACTGTCCCAGTTGCACAGAGTAATGACAAAGTCACTCAAACACTAGCAGCAAAAAACAGGCATGGAACAAATGAGCCACTAAGGCAGGTCTCACTGGGAAGGAAGGCTGAGCACGGTCCAGCACACAGTGAATCACCTCATTACAATCCTGACAGACAAAATCAGAGCAGAGATGCCCAGCAGCAACTGGTATTTCAGTGGTGTTTCAGCACGGCACTTAGCAAACTAATTACTAGCAAATAACACAGCTCTTCCTCGTAAAGCTAAATCAAGGCTATTGCACTCCAACCAGGCCAAGCCCATTCTCACACTGTTCTGGTATTAAACATGTACCCGGGCATCAATGGTGCTTTCACCCCTGCAGACAGGGTTGCAGGCAGCACTGCAGGCAGACATGGCTCTGCTGGGGAGGACAGTCTAGGACAACTCTCTATGGCCCACTCTCCACTGGGTTAACTCTCCAACTGGACACCTCTATGTGGGGTTACCTCTCATCCCATCTCTAACCCCAAGCCTGACCGTAAAACTAATCCTAACTCTAAACCTTACCCTAAACCTAAGCCTAACTCTAATGTCTCCCCACGGAGTTTTGTCCCTGCAGAGAGTTATCCCATGGAGAGTTGCCCACTAAGAGTTGTCCCTCAGACACTTGTCTAACATTTGCACTGTGGCACAGGATTCAGCAAAAGGCAAGCCAGAAAACTCCAGACTACTATTTTCAAAGGCAGAGGAGGGGGGAAAAGGGATTTTTGAGGTTTCAAGGATGCCTGATCTAGTGGGATGTCCCTGCCCATGGCAGGAAGGTTGGAACTAGATGATCTTTAAGGTCCCTTCCAGCCCTAACTATTCTATGATTCTATGCCACCTGAAGAGCTGTGTGCTGGGATGGAGGAGTGAAAACTGAACAGCTGCGGCTGAGAAGCAGCAGAGAATGGGGCAAAAAATATTTTCACTTCCCTTCATATGGCCTTTGAATGTCAAAGTAGAGTTTCAGCAGCAGAATAGAAACTACTGGAGGGAAGCTTTCATATCAGCAATGTAGTGTGGAGGACATGTAAGCAAATCTAGGCCAAGCAAGCACAAAAGCTGTGGAATTATGGAAGTAGAAACAGGTACTGGAACCAGCAAATCTTTGGGTGAATTAGGATTGAGGTATCAGATGATCATCTAGCTACAAATGCTTAAGATTTACATATCCCTCAAAGTGATGCCAGAAAGAAAAGAAGTAAAGAGTGCATAAGTGTTTCTCATAGGTGGTCAGAGTGAAAACCCTCAGGAAAAACCCTGGAGAGACCAAAAGAGAGTGTAGTCTAGAGGATAAAATTGTGGAGAGCTTCAAAATCCCAACAAAAGACTGTTTATGAATACATAAGGTATCACTGAAGCAGTGAAACGCACTCACTAACTTGACTTTTAGTTAGCAACAGCACCACTGAACAAAGCAAAGACTTTGACAAGCAGCTTTCCTGTGTCAGAAAACAACCACAGCCTTCACATACTGCCCACATGTACACACTGAAAGTGCTTTCAGAGTCTCATTGGATCTCCTGCCAGGATATTTAGGCCTTCTAGGGGGGAGTCCAACTACATGGCCTACTAGGAAACAGAGCTCAGAAAAGCCAGTCCTAGTAATAAACACTCAAACCCAGAAAATTGCTGAGTATAGAAACACAGATTTCCCTGTAAGACAGATATTCACAAATTCAGCTTTCCCCAAGAAACAGAGATACAAAGCTCGTTATGCAAAATAAGCATCTCAGAACTTGATGCAATCACAGGGCAGTGACACTGGTCATTTATAAGATCCCCAGGTTTGATTCAAAGGCCAGAGTGAAGGCAAACAACACCGTTCCCCTCAGCACTTATGTGCGTGCTGGATACCCAGAAACATTATAGAGCAGCTTAGCTGCAATAACTGAGAGTCAAAGCAGCTTATGCAGCCCACTCTGAAAGGCAGAAGAAATTCATGGGAGCTGCAATCTGCTGTGGCTAATTTGTAACTGATACCGAAGTCAGCAAGTGAAAAGCTATTGGGCATCTCTACATATTACTGCTGTGAAGTCCTGGTACAATTTCCACAGAAAAGTAGTAGATGCCCAGTTCCATAGTATTCTTTTGCTGAAAAGCAAGAATTTCTCAGTTTCGGAGTGTTGCATTATTCTTCCATTCACTGTCAAGCAAAGGAGACAGGTTTCAGATTTACGTGTCATTGACTAGACTACCTGAGTGAGGCACCTATTTCCCTCAGCAAATGAAATGAAGGGAAATGTTAATACTGCATAAGAACTGTGCCTAGCACAGCACACAAATCATCTGGCCATTGCTTCTGTCACACACAATAAAAAATCAGTTTGCTTTCATCAAAGTCCCAGCTTCAATATCTCTGTTACTCCTGCAAGAGCTTCTGTTTGCAGGTTGGCTTGAAAAAATTAAACATACTTTTTTTCTATTCTTGTTGGTGGCTCTTCCTAACCTAAGTGACACCCATATTTTACATAACCTTTTCTTTTCACTCCACAATGCTAGAGCATTTCCCACTATTAAAATACCTTTGTCTCATGCCTATCACTACTATTAGGGGCAAGGTTTGTGTGTGAGTTCACAAGGTCAGATGTCAAGCAGATCAGCCATGATCCCTAGAAGTGCTTCCAAAACACCTACTGAGAGCAAGACTAGATGTGCGATTCGGATACCTGCTGCAACTGCATCACGCTGTTGCAGTTGAAATGAACTTTCACAACAGGTATTTGATAGGGGAAAGAGTATGGTGCAAGGGCTGGGTGGATCAAAGTTAAGATTACAGTAAGTGGGCTGTAATGTCACATGCAACAATAGCAGCTATGAGATCAGCTGAATACTGTTAAGAGTAGTAACTTCTCATTTCCTTGGTTTTTTCTGTGTCTGTTTCTCGCATGTGGCTGCCTGAACAAATCAACTTAATGGGTTTCTCCATCTGTTGGGATATGGTGTGATAAGCTTGTATAAATTGTAAGTTAATTATTTACACATGTTCCTGAAATTGGAGGAAAAGAGATAACTATGTGCAGGGACAGAGCAGGTGTGGAGGAGTTAAGGGGACACCACAGCTGTGTTCACCTCTGATCTCATCACAGCTCAAGTAAAGCTCAGTTGTTCCTACTGCTTTCCAGGAAAACAATATGAGGGTGAAAGAAAGGAATACAAAATGCAGTCACCAAGTTTCCAGCTAATAGCATTTAAGGCACAAGAATTCTAAGGTTAATTACTGAGTCCAAAGTTACCCTGCTGAAACACAAGGCTTTCAAGTCAGGCAAGAGGGAGGGGAAAACCACTGGCATCCCACACTCCTGCTCTCCACAGCAGCTCAGCAGCTGTAGGGATCCTGTTCCGATAGATCCCATGGGCAAAAAGCTTCCTCTGGTAAAGGCACTTCTGGCATGGAGAGGTTTCTCAGTAGCAATGGACGTGTTGAAATATCCATCCATTCCATTTTACATCACTTCCAAATGCAGCATATTCACAAGTCTGGTGGAGCAGACAGAAGGTTAGGTTTGAGCTATCCCTTGTAAACACGAAGATTTTAAGCAACTTGTGTGTCCAGACTGCTTTTTAGTCATGGATTTTGTTTATGTTTAACAACAGTTGATGTCCCAATTTCAAGGGGAGTCAGGAAAATATCTTTTCCATTTTTCTTCTTAACATCATTTGCCGATAGACTCCAGGGGGATGTCAAAGCTGGCTTGCTTGTTTCCTCACTCCACAGATGCAATCAATGTGAAGGAGAATCTAAATAAGTTGTCAAAGCTGTTACAATTTCAGTTTTTACCAATTTTTTTTTTTGAAAGAAATAAGTTTCCATTGAAAACAAAACCCTAAAACTCCTATAACACGTATTAGCTAATTTGACATTGCCCCATCCTACACTAAAAAATAGCAGATTTCAAGACCACATTGTTGTCAAGACCAGGTTCATCTGGACCAGGCTGCCCTGTGATGGTGCTATTCCTTGCCACAAGAAGAGATGTAGAATATTATAGGAAACAAATTCTCATGAGGGTGTTGGCCTGCTGGAAAGAGAAAATTATATTGAATCAAAATTTCCACTATAATGACATGTTTCCATTTGATTTTTATTCCTAAAGCAAATTTCCCCACCAAAACCCCTAAAATTCATCTATAACCAATCAGAAGAGTCACATGTAAATATTTGCCATGATTCACTTTAAATTTCTGGGAATTACCATGCTGGCTGGTTTTGACAAAAAGACTACACTGAGGCTACAATGCCATGATTCTACAGAGTTTCTGCAGTTCTTACTCGGACAAGAATTTCTTAGCAAGACAAGTAGCACCATCATCTGGACATCAGTGGGAATCAAGCACAAAGCAAACAGACTGTTCCGCAGGCAGTGCTGGATTCAGATTTCATCATCCATGGTGTTGCCAGTTTCTGCACCACTTGCTCAACAGTTTCACAGATTTAATTCAGTATGAAAGAAAAGTCACTGAAACAACAGATTAAAATTCAAAGAAAGAATAAATCAGCTGAAGAGAGAAAGCCAAGAAAAAGCAATGTATGTCAAGGTGTAAGCAGACCTCTTCTGAGAGCTATTTTCCATAATGTTTCCAACTGTAGATCGCTATCATATTCTCCAGATTAACACTGAGTCATTGTGTCAAAGCATAGCACAGAATTATTTTATTCTGAGATTTACATTAAGGAAAGGTTTGACAACACATTAATATAAAACCAAATCTCAGCATTTTCTCTTCATTCTTCATTCAAGAAGCTAAGGACCTTACAGAGAAAAAGATCTAAGCACTGAGAAGACTTACAGTTCCAAATGGTTCATCTGTCAATAGATTTTAAAACATCCCAAGTTCTTTTTCATTTATGTTGATGTTTTCAGTTTGTTTCAATTCTGTTTTCAAGTTTCCCTGCAATTGTGTAAGACAGAAGTAAAAAAAATAACTGTTTATTTCAAAAAACAGTGCTAAAAAAGGAAAATTCATTCTTGAATAGAAATGGCTGGATTTTTAACCAAGATTCAAATCTTCACCCTAATTCGAAAAATCAGTGGAAACATCTTTGGAATAGTTTACCAGAGAGAGTCAAGAATTCCCCCTTGTTATAATTATGTTTCTATTGACATCTTTCTAAATAATGTTACTTACTTAAACAGCAGATTTTGAGTCCTGGTACCACTCATGTAAGGCATGAAAACAGAATTCATCCACAGTTCTGCAACACACAATAATGCTGCATAACATAAAGGCATTACCACAGAACATTCCCACAAACAGTTTGTGAAATCCTGGTACTTAGTTTATAGCTGCTGCAAACCAAAACACCTCTGGAATATGTAGGGATAACAATGAACATATGTCAGATAAATGTATGCAAGATCACTACGGTAGGTTTTCAGACAGTGTCCTGGAAAGAAGATTATTTGGAATTTTAGGCAAAAAAACCCCAAAGATCTTGTTACTTGCAATACACAGCTGAAAGAAGATTTAGCATTTAATTGCCCTAACTACACTGCCAGTGCTAACATCTGAATGGGTATTAGATGATCAACTGACACTTTGGTGTCTTCCTCCGTTTCACAAGATCAAATCCAAGCAACAGCAACTTTGTTATTGATAAATGTAAAAGTATTTCACACTGACAACTGCAGTCTATTCTGAGACACATACTTGTAGATGCTGAGAGTCTCCAGCTTTCGTGACATCAATGGAAACAAAAGATGTTCAGCTAGGTCCATTCACGCAGACAATACCTGTGTTTTGCTCACAAGCAGTTCTCCATATCGATGATGACTTCTGCTCCCTCTTTAGTACTTCCTACAGAGGTGTCCAGAATAGATTGGAGTGGGGTTTGGGGATGTTTCTTTACAAGCTTACCTGGGACTTTGTGTAATGACAATAATTAATTATTGCATCAGGTAGCACTGTTAACACCAAACACCATTAGTTTTATGCAGAAACGTACACTGGCTGTGGACAAAAGCAAAAAGCTCGTATTCACAGATGCAAAAGCATTTTGCCCGATGGTCAACTCACTCAAGACATTGCAGTCTGGAGCAGAGCTGAAAGCATCACAGCCCTGGACTCTTGGCAGCTCCATGCCCCAAGCTGATAGTGCAGGCTGCTGCTACTACTGGCAGAAACTCTGAACTGTTTGAAGCCTGTGTTTCTTGACTCAGGAAAGACATTTTTGCAGCACAGATTGGGAAAGACGAAGGAGAGACTGCAATCTACCTGGGCCTTTTATGAAAAGAAGGGCAGTTGCACGGTTCTGCTGTTCTTGTTGGGCGATTGTACTCTATCAGAAGTGAGCACATGTATTTATGCATACATACTGAGATATACTGTAGCTTCCTCTTACCAAAAGAGAGGACAAGTGGCCCTACCAGCCTCCAGACACTCTCCTGCCAACGGATGCTGCCTCTCCTTGAATACTGGATGATGATCTAGTGATCCATTCTCTTCATTTGCTGTGCTGCAATCCCATTCTGAAGTCACCTGCTTCAGAGGTGGATTCCTTACATCTACCATTGAATCAAAATAGAAATTAATGTCTTCCCCCATCTGCCAAGCATCTTTCCCATAACATCCACCCATTACTTGCATATCATAGAATCATAGAATAGTTTGCTTTGGAAAGGACCTTAAAGATCATCTAGTTCCAATCACCCTGCCATGGGCAGGGACACCTCCCACTAGATCAGGCTGCCCAACGCCCCATCCAACCTGGCCTTGACTACCTCCAGGGATGGGGCATCCACAACTTCCCTGGGCAACCTGTTCCAGTGCCTCACCACTCTCATCATGATGAAATTCCTCCTTATGTCTAGCCTAAATCTGCCTCTCTCCAGTTTATAACCATTTCCCCTTGTCCTGTCACTGCAAGCCTTTGTAAACAGTCCCTCCCCTGCTTTCTTGTAGGCCCCCTTTAGGTACTGGAAGGTTGCTATAAGGTCTCCTCAGAGCCTTCTCTTCTCCAGGCTGAACAACCCCAACTCTTTCAGCCTGTCCTCATACGGGAGGTGCTCCAGCCTTCGGATCATCTTTGTAGCCCTCCTCTGGACCCATTCCAACAGCTCCATATCGTTCTTATGTTGAGGATTCCAGAACTGGACACAATACTCCACGTGGAGTCTCACAAGAGAGGAATAGAGGAGCAGACTCACCTCTCTCAACCTGCTGGCCACGCTTCTTTTGATGCAGCCCAGGATATGGTTGACCTTCTAGGCTGCGAATGCACATTGCCAGCTCATGTGGTGCTTCTCATTAATGATCACCCCCAAGTGCTTCTCTGCAGGGCTGCTCTCAATCACATCATCCCCCACCCTGTATTGAAACCACAGATTGCCCCTACCCAGGTGTAGGAAAGTTCCTTAAATGGAAACCAACTCAGAGTGCAACCTGAGTTGCAGTTAGCCTAAAAATAAAAATCTAAAGGTAAGGGAATTCAAATGATATGTGCTGCAATGATTGCAATCATCCAATCATCAGATCTATAGAAGATGAATACACAAGGGCTTGAGATGAGCGGTAGCTTCACAAAGGATGCACTGATGACAAAGCTGAAAGACAAAAATATACTTCTCTCTTATCTTCTCTACTCAAGGTGCAGAAAGTGTGACAAAGTACCCTATTAACCATATAATACTTGTGAGTTTTGTATTGATGTTAAGCTCCCGTGTACTGCTACAGTTTTTATAGCTGGATTTCTTTTGCTGAAGTTAAAAAAGCAGCCAGTCCCTCTCCCATTTCTTGAATGTTACTGTTGTCAGTCTTCCTTTACAATGGTTTCCTAGAATTTCCCTAACAGTTTGGTGGTTGTTTTAAAAAATACAGAATTTATTTCAACTGACTTTTTTTCTTAGAATGTTTCAGCCATTGGAAGTGGAATCACAGCCTCAGGGGCATGTGGGCCTGAGGGGATAACTGTCCTCAACTAGCGCTGCAAACCTTTGGCCTCAAGCTTCACAGCTCATTACTGAGACATGAGAAAATATGATATGGCCTGAAGGGATGAGTAGCTCACTTAGTAAATTTGCTCTTTGAATAATGCACCTTCCACTTGGGAAGAGGTACACTGATGTCTTCAATACACAGCTCAAAAACCCATCAGCTTTTAGCCAGGATGCTGTGAAATGAAGACACACAAAATCATCTGTCCCACAGCCCAGTCAAACCAGAATTCTCCAGATGACGTCAACTTGCTCCATCCTTCTGCTGTAATTGAAGAGTTACACTGAAAGAGAAAACCATCTGGAAATCCAATGGCCTCAGACATCCTAAAACTGTTCGCAGTAATTTCTGAATACTTACCTAAATACCTAGAATTTCAGTGTGTGGTAGTAAATATCACAAAACAGAGACAGAGCTTGAAATACTGGTACTAACTAACAAGTGAGATGTGAAAGAAACAGATGCTCATCTTGGTAGTGGAAAGCATCATTGAAAAAGACCTGCTCTGCAGAGTCTCAAAGTTCAGAAAATCCATAGTAAAAAGCCCTGATTCCCTTTCTGCAAACAAAAGCAATCTATAGCTGCTCTGCCTTCACAGCTTCATACTCGGTCCAGAACTGGATGGAGCTGGGGGAGGGAGTAGGCAGCAGGAGCCACAAGGAATGCAGTGCTGGTGATGGACCATCAGGCCTTTGATCCAACAGGCTTTACTGCTTCCTCAGGGAAGGAGTTTATGGTTTCAGTTCTCCCTTCACAAACTCCACCTTAACATCTACCTGAAGAATTGTAGCATCTGAATTCCCCACGGGGACTCCAGCAGTCATTTCTTCCACTACAACTTCTGAGCCATTTAGAACTGATGTCCTCTTCCCTTTCCAAAACCACAGTTTGAATTTTGCTGGTTTTATGATGTTGTATTTTATTGTCCATTGGGTAAAAAGTTCCAAATATCATAATTCTTCCCTCACATTTACTGCACAGTTACATTGAAAGCAAGTTTGTAATCTCTTAGTATAGTTTTCCTCTTCATTGCAGACTGCCCATGTAATTCATTCATGACTTTTTTGTGTTACTGTTGCACCCAGAAAACTCTAGGTGATGCTAATAGAGTTGTTGTGGTGTAAGTAAAGGCAGAGCTTTCCTCACCCTAGAAAACTCCTGTAGCTTCATATTGTGACCTTTTTCAAATTCTCTCCTCTATGCTGTTGTATTGAGAGAGATATTTCCAAATACATGGCATTTGAAAACCAAGAACTCTACCTAGGCCATAATTATGCTTATTTTGTCAAGGTCTGTGCTAATCTTTGAATGCTAATCTTTGAATGAGAACAGTACTTTAACACGAACATTACCTTAAAGAAATTATTACTACAATGGCCAGGAAAGTCCTGTTTAAGTGAAATGTCTTCCGTTAGATCCCTGGCCTTAGGGTAACTATTGCTTTCACTAAACAGAATGTGCCAAGACCTGCTGCAGCAACCTCACTGAGCAGACCCCTTAAACCCAAAGATTGCTAGCATATTGCTTCACTTCATATGAGCAAAATATGTTACAAAACCTTTTTTTTAAAAAAGTATATACAAGAACAGAGGATTTTCAGTCAGACCCCCACTGCAGGAGGCTGCTCTCTCCACGTGTATCCCATGGATGAGCCTTCACAGTTCCAGAGAAGAGACCTAATTCAAGTTCCCTGAACTTCCCTCTGGAGGAATTTATTGCTCTCCACTGATTGCCTGGGCTTCCTGTCTTAGAGACCCTTGAATAAGTTATGGAAAGTTAGTCAGTGCCTCCTCCTTTGCCTCCTCAAAATCACGCTCCATATTTTCTTTTTTTTAAGAAAAAGAACAAAAAATATGCTGTGGTTATAGTGCTGATGTGGTAATTACTGCTGATGTGGTGACTAGAGTCTGAGTTAACTTTTCTCATTAAAATCTTTAACTTAAACAAACAATACACCAGGTCTTACAAGACTTCATAAGAAACTATGTTCTGGATACGTTGAACTCTCCTCTGCTTGAATACTTCAACCCCAAAATAGTTCACTTTATTAAAAAAAGTGGTGAGTCAGTTTCGCACTGTGAATTTAGCTACATGCTGTCTCCTAAATTAAAAGTGAACCATTCTCTGCGTCACATATTTTCAAAGTGCTATTTCAATGATAGTGATGTGACTTGAGGGGGGCAGTTAACAGACCCAATGCGTTTGAAGAAGTTAATGAAAAGGAGTACATTACGTCTTTTACAGCAGCAGGCTCAGTAGCATCAGTTGCTCTATAATTCCATATTCTCTGACACATGTGAGGTATGTAACTGCAAAGTAATGCTAAGGGAGGATTACTTTTGCCCAAATTTCAATTCACCACTACCTTTAAGCATATGTTTTGAAAGCTTTCTGAATCTGGGTCTCAATTATAAATTAAATAGTGTTACGGGAAGAAGAAGAGGAGTTTGGAGCTTTCCATTTAAATAGCTTTTTCAAGTAATGTTATTCAGGCTTGCTTTTCCCCAGTGCAGCTGTATGCAATTTCCAGTCAATAAGCTGAGCAAACAGCATCTGCTTGCAGTAAAGCAACCAGCAACAGCCACAGCAACTGATAAAGAGGTAGAAACATGTCCTAGCAGGGGCTGCCCTTTTCCACAAAAGCCTTTAGGGCCAGGCTTATGTAGGGAAGACCACACACACACAAGGGCGGCAACAAGTTCCCTGTGGCCCCAGGGCTCCAGCTCCTCCCAGAAACACCAGCTTGGCAGCCAGCACCCTGGGGAAACCAGCAAGAGGTGCAAGAGATGGCAGCAACCTCTGCTCTAGGAGAAGTCAGGTACAGGTGAAGACACCAGGCTTCCCTCTGCAGTGCTGATGGGGGATGTTACCTCCCCAGGGTAGACAGCCTTTCATAGCCCTTTCCCATCATGCACAAAATATCTTTCTTCAACTCAGACTTCTTTCATGCGCCCTTTTTAATCACTACTCCTCCTTTCCTCCTTCTTTTATCACAGAATCATAGAATGGTTTAGGTTGGAAGGGACCTTAAAGATCATCTAGTTCCAACCCCTCTGCAATGAGCAGGACAACTTCAGTTTCTCTTATTTAATATACTTACTATGGGACTCAGGAGACCTAAAGCTCCCTCACCATTAAATGAAAAAGAAAAGACACCCTAACATGGCTGAAAAAAAGACTCAGCTGGTTCCCACTTTCCCTTATCCCCCTCAGTTGTCATGGAGTCACCTCCAAAGTGACAGTCCTGTCACTGCTTTGCCTCAGAAAGGACTGAGATATTTGTCTGCAGTATTATCCGGATGAACAAGATGCAACCTAAGAATGGGGTTGGCCGTGTTCTGGTGTCATGCTCCACTGGACATGAAAGCACTCAAACCTATGCTAAGACTGATATTTTCTTGTGCCAATGCAACATCAGTGGCTGACTCTTCCATTGCACTTTCTCAGCCACTTGTGTTTGTAATTATGAGTCTTAACCAGCAGCAAGGATCCAGTTCAGTGCTTGCTTCCCAAGCAAAAGTCACAGAAAAGCTGGAAGGGGCAGGATCAGCCCCCTTGGGAGTTTCAAAACCAACACTTTTCATTAGCTTCTCAGTGGCTGTGGTTTTTTGAGGACAAAAATCATCTCTTTCATCATCAGGTGAAAAATAATAGTGAAAAACACAGACTTTGAAGTGGTGGGGAAGTACCATTAACCATTCACAGACAGCAATTGTTATGTGTGACAGGGAGGCTGCATGGGGCAATGCGTGTAAGGACACATTTCCTACAGAGAGCACAGAAGGTGCATGCTTCACTCTAACATGCAACACAAGCTACTTCTGATGCAAGCTGGCCAACTGGCTTTTACTGTCCCCTGCTCCGGGGACCCATGAGGATTGTCCCTTTTAGTCTTCCTTCTTTCTGGGGCATCTCAATGTTCCTTGAAAGTTTATCGCACAGGCATGTGGATTATCATCCAGCTTTGGCCTACTCCATTCAGCCTCTCAGAGCAAGCTATTGCTTCTGCTAGCTTTCATCTGCTACCCATTTGAAAGGATAAAGTCCTTGATCTAGCTATATTTTCTGGTTTCCTGACCCCTGACTGTGTAATCAGTGGCTCTGATTTTTACAAGGAATACTGGATTCGTCACTGACATCCCATATCTTTTCCTACTACTGTTCCTTTGTTCACCTGCAGGTTAATTATAAATTCTGCAACACAGGTAAGACTTCTCGAAATGACAAGTTGGCTCTCAAAAGTTAAAAGCTGCGCAAGCTTGAACAAAAAATAGAACTATATTTAGATTGTCTAAGAAATTCCAATTCCTGCTAATTGGTTGAGCAGAGGATGAACAGCAGTAGTAAATGTAGAGTGTTTAGCTTTATCATTGCATTTCCTGCTTAGTCAGAATTTATTTGCTCTGCTTGGAGACTGCATCAGCATCGTTTGCATTGGATGTTACTGTTAGCTTACGTGGCCTGTACCTTCATGAGTATATTGTAGGTCAAATAAATATCTCAAAGAAATGGAAGAGAACAATACGACTCGGGCTTGACACCGAGGACCTCTTTTTTTCCTGGCTCTGTGAACTATTTGTTTCCCTGCTACAAGCCTGGCAGCAGACTCACCTTGCCAGCAGAGCTCTGAATAGCTATAATGCTACAGAGCTGGAAATCGCTTGGTTCACTTGAAAATTTCTGAATCAGAAGGCACACCCTAGAGATACAAGGGAATATCCCTTGTGTTGCAGACATAGATGGCATTAATGACAGCAAAATCATATTCCCACAGCGTTTCCTGCTGGAGCATAACCAAGGGGATAGATTAACACGCTTCCCATCTTCCCCAAAACTGCACCCATCCAAAACCCGTTCATTCCCCCTGTTCTCCTCTGCCTGCCCCCACTAAACCTCTCCACCTGCCTGTGCAAAGATCTGATGGGCTGCAGGATCTCAGGGGGTTGTGAGGAAGCAATTACAAACAGATTTTTAGATCTTGGATGAAAGATGCTCCCACTTTTCTGAGAGAAGCCAAATCCTAATCTCCCAATCCTGTCCTGAGAGTGTGATCCTGCATCAGTCACTGCCATCCACGCGTTCAGATTTCTTCCACACCAGACAAAGCCTGATAGTGTTCATTTACCTAGAGAAGTACGGGAAAGCAGCGTGGATTAATTACTACTTGTGTGGCACTCTGAGAACAAAGCAGCCTTATACTACTAAATACATTCAGGACAAAGTCACCTCCAACCTACAAAATTCAGAGATGCATATGTTCTATCATTCTCAAGTGTTACTTTTGACACAAATAATAGTGATATAAGCCATTCCCAAGTTCAGAACCTTCTGAGACTGATTCCATGAAACAGATAATAAAGCTGCTTTTGACCTTGTTCCATGAAAGCGGAAAGATTAAATATACACATTTACCAGTTAGCAAGGACCATTCCAGCAATGTTTCTATTACAGAACTGTTCATGTTAAATACTGTGTTACCTGATTTACATGCTATGTCTACCTGAAGCGTATTGAGGGGGGAAAATAATGCCATTTTGTAAGAAAAAAAAAAGCAACCAGTATTTCCCCCCCCTCCTAGTTAAAATAAAAAGTATTTCAGCAAACTGTACTTTCTCTTCTTCATTGGCATTCAGGCAGAGTCTGAGCTCCCCCTACTGTTTGCAAAAAAATAATGATATATAGCTAAGCTAAATGAATTCTTAATATCAAGGTTTTCTGGCCAAGAGCAAGCCCTGGGGATCCTGCTATTTGGTCTTTGGCTCAGGCTGCTGCATGGAAACAAATAAGTAGCTAAATTTCAGTCAAAGCCTGTTCTTGCAGTTCCACCTTTGAATACGGAAAGTATTACGTTCAGAAGGGGAGAAGATTGCTGTAGTAAAAACAGCTATTTGATGTATGAGTCAGGAGAGGAGAACATTTACGCTAGCCCAAAGAGGTGTTGACCTTAATCCATCCTCTAATCTGTAGCCAGAAGTGGATCCAGCCCTTTTATAGTAGGCAATATTCCCAGCAACACTCCTAGGGCCAGATTCAAGGCTGTAATGCTGAAATTACTATGTCCTTTATGCAAACAGCATGTCTGCCCATGGAAAGATAGCCTTTATATACGTGAAAATATTGTGAGCTGAAGCTGTTGGAAAAGGGCCCAGTACTCCTATCAGAACAGCTCTAAGTCAACAGGGTACATGCAGGTCCGTACTAGGGATATCAACGATTCGGGGATGCTCACCTTAACAGAAGTGAACAGAGTCCAGTTATCATGAGCCAAGGGTTTCAAGTCCCATTATTAAAATGCCTCTGGCACCTCAGTGTGTGGTATGAATTCCCCTTACATTAACCAGTCATTGCCCTTAGTCTTTTAATTCGCTCATCAAAGAGGCAGACACCTCTGAACTGCTTTCCAGGGGAGGCTAAATTAGATGCTCTGAATCACCCTTGGGAAGAGCCCCTCATGCTGCCCAGACAGGGAGAGCGTGGCACGTTCTGAGCCAGGTGTGATGTACCAGTGCCTTCAGCATCAGGCCTTGATCTCCCCACCTCCTTTGGTGCTTTTGAAAAATAATGATGTTTACCTCAAGGGGAAAAGTAAAACAATAAAAGAAAAATAGAGTTCTTCTAATAAAGATTTCCAAACGCTACAATATTTTCCTGTTTTTCTGGTTGTATGTTGGGTATCACTTGCCTGTGTTAATGAACATATTCCAGGCAAGTTTTGGCATGGTTTTTGTTTGTGGTTTTACCTAACACATGTGAAAAGGCAGGCTAAGTCTGGCCTGTTTTCAAGTTAGTTTAATGATCAGAAGAGTTGGGTGTGAATATTAAAGGAAAATCAACTTGCAGTTTGAGATCAAATACTTGCTCTGTAACAGCAGAAAAAAAACCATTACAGCACTGTTCTGCACTTTGGTTTGTTCCTCTAGCACAGCACAGTAATGCATGATTCTTTTAAGAGGGATTCAGTAGGACTTTGGCTAAGTTTGGGATCCATTTTAAAGAGCAGCAATCAGAAGCTACTTCATGTAAATCCTGCCCTGTTTATGCAAAAAGTACTTACGCCAACAAAGCCATCTTGGCAGAGCCTTGTCATTCCTAGAAAGTTTTAGTAGATTAGATACATCTTTGTGACATGGGCAGAGAGGTCACACAGCTCTTTCTCCCAAGTTCCAAGTATGCACAGCATGAAAGGAGCCGGGTACAAACAGCAAACAGAGATACCCAAACTGATGAAGGCTGCCGAGGCAAGAGCTTGGCGTTGTCAGTATTCTTGAGATCTCACCTCAGCTGCCTCAGCCACTTCATTCCTGAAATATCAGCACCAGTTTCTGAAGTGAATAATGTTAGTGACACTAAGAGAAAAAAAACTCCAACTCCTAAACTTCCTCTACTGCAAAAGAGATATTCTGCAAGAGAAACTGAAATCTGTAACAGCATCTGGATGATAACAGAGGGGATGAGTCAACCACACATTGCTACTGCTTGCTTTGTTTATGTTTCCCATACCACTTTGAGTTCTCTCCATTATTCATCTTCTATTTATTTTACAGCATTGGGGTTGCAAAAATTCAGAGCCGCTACAAAAACAAGGCCAATGCCCTACTAGTTGCAGAGTTTAGCAAAACTATCCGTGCAGCTGAACACTATTCTGCAGTCCTCATGTATAAGTGAACTCTGAGAGCTTCAAACAATTGCCAGATCACAATATTCATGGGCAAGGCTTCATGTCTTCCCTAGCAATCAATGATACTCATCCAACTACTATTGCACCATTAGAAATCTAAATAATTTAGAGATACAAAGGTTTCCACTTCTCTTTAAGTAGTCAAATATAGAATATCCACAATGTGGGACAACCTGCTAATACTGAAAATTAAATGAAAGCTGTACTGCCCAAGAGCCATGTTTGACAATTTTGTACTCCTGTCACTGACAGCTAGCAGTCATTCTGATCCTAGAGAACTGTCTCCACAGGACAAGTCTCTGAGGAGTATTTCTTTCCCCACCATTATTTAGATGACAAACACCTGGTGAAATTGGAAGAAGGCATTTATCCCTACCATCCTCCTTCTATCTGTGTTCTAATCCCTCTTTCTATGAGTTTTGACACCTACAAAAAAAGCAAGACTGTACCTGTAACTCTTTTTATTTAACGAATTAAGAAAATCAACTGTGATCACCTTCAAAATAGTACCCTTCTGAGTTGACACACAGCTGCATATGATGCTGCCAACGTTCAAAGCAATTTTGCAGATTATTTCCTGAAAGGCTGCTGAGGATCTCTTTTGGGTTTGCTTTCACATGTTCTACTGTCAAAAAATAGGTTCCTTTGAGCACCAACTTGATCTTTGGAAAAAGGTAGTTATTAGCTAAAAACTGCTTCACAAGCAAAGCAATTATGGGCTGGCATACACCAACATTTTCCGAAAGAAGGTAAGAAAATATCTATATTCAAACACATGTCCACTCGCACCAAGAGAAGCAATCAAGCTGAGCTCTATCTCGCTGTGACAGGTCAGAACATGTTCTATAACCATCTTTGTCTCTCTCCCCTCCCACTCCTGGTTCTTGAGCTTTAGGGTTAGTCTCGAGGTCTTTTATGTCAGACCTCGTATACCTATACTACCATAGGTCTCTCCAGCTCCAACAAGTATTTCTCAAATCAATTTGGTAGTGCCAGTGTACTAACAGCTATCAAAATGCTGTGGTTTTACCATCAGGCAAAGAGCATCTTTCCATTCCTATTCCTTGCTCTCGCACGACGGCAAACAACACTCAGTAGTTTTCTCTTACCACACCTGAATTCATAACTAATAGGCTCTGTTCACCATTTTCATTACCCACTAACCTCAGCACCCCAGCCACATTGCAGCATTATCACACACCTTTGACAGACTAATAAACGTGGCTACACCACATGGCATATTGTCAGCACATGGAGGCACCAGGGAAAGCCTGTAGCATCCTTTAACAAAAAGTTGTTTAACCTGCCCCAGAGCAACACAATTGTCCTTTCCTTACATGCATTGGGCAGTTACATCCAGGTTTCCTAAACACTAGCAGTATAAACACAGCTGTGGACTTGGGTTCTCTTGAAGTCTCATTACGGCAGTTCAATTGTTCCTGGCTTTTTTTTTTCCTCCAAGTTTCCAAATTACCTCCAGCCTCTATGTTGTTATAAACTAATTAGGCTTTAATAAGTCAGAAAAGGATGCAGATTAGGATAATTAGGCCCTATGATTGATTACTGGGGCTGTTGCAGAATACACCAAGTGAAAAGCAGTGAAGGAGAAGAGTGGGCATTTGCAGAGGGCAGGCAGGGTTAGGAAAGCAGATACCCAGACTAGCCCTGACAAATGCTAGTCTTAAGCTAAACTCAGTTTAAAAAAAAGCCTCAAGCATAGATGCGTCCTTCTCTGGTTGCAAAGGAAAAGTCAATGGCTTAAACAGCCAAGCTGTGGGCTCTCAGCGTTTCAGCAAACACGCTAGTCTCTCCACCTTGCTAAGATAGCAGCCTGTGGGAAGAAGTGATGGCAGTGCTCTGTCCTCTGTATCTACCTATTGCACAAGCAGTACAGGAATGAGGAAAACCTTGAACCCTCCTCAGCTTTCCCTGCCTTAAGAGCTTCCAGCAATGCTTTGAGTCAGCCAGAAATACCTACCCCTCTGGCCCATCACACCCAGCCTTGGAACCACCAAGCCAGAAGGTCTTTAGGCAAACACCCCAGAACAAAACCAGTTCTTTGCTCGCATACAGGTGAGCCATGAGTCACGCCCTCTGAATCTAGGTGTGCAATTTTATTTCCCACATGATAATAAAAGGGCAGTAACACTCAGCTAGTCAGCTCATCACATCAGCAAAGGCTTTATTTAATAACCTAATCCAGCTCTGAAATACATCCAGATTTTAACCATTTGAAAATAAAAATTTCCCCAAGCCGATACAGATGAGTCAGTTTATCATGTAGCTTTAAGTGAATTTTGATAAAATGTTCAAAGACAATTACTGTCCCTGTGTGAGGCAACGCTGAGTACTAGGGAAAATTTTCAACAGACAGCCACATTTTGAAAAACATCCAAAGCAAGTAGATAAAACCAAATAATTTCTTCCATCCTTTCTTTTTCTTATGTATCCTCAACACAGTAGAAGATTTTTAGAAACCTGTGCAAGTTAGTTGTATCTGGGCAGAATATGATTATGGTACATCAAAGCTCTGGCTTATCAAAGCCTTGTGTGAGTCTGGATGGCAAAATTAAGAAAGTGGGAATTTACAACTCTCTCTGGTGGGGCTAAAATGAGGTTTTGTTTCAGAATTAGAAAGTTCCATTTGGCAGCACTAGGATTATGATTACTTAAATCTGCCAAGTCATTAGACCTTTGACAAGCATATTAGAGAGAAACTCTTTTAAGATGCCAGCCCTATAAATACACAGATTTATTAGGAAGCGGGTGGGCACTGAAGAATAAGAGCATCTTACCCAAGAGACACCTTTGAAGACCAGAGCAGCGGATGGGTCTGTCCAATAAGTCAAACTCAGGACCCTGGATTCAATCAAAGTTGCACATTGCAATAATCTACTGGACAAAGCTTTGCAAGGAAATAGAATAGCAATAGCCTCCTCCTAGAAAACAGCTTGTTAGTAAAGGTCTCTGAGGTCACAGCACTCATATAAGGCCCAGAAAAGTTGTTTCCTATGCCTCTCCGACCTGTTTAGGCATATGACCAAATACTACTTTTATTCTGGGTCCAGTACCCACATTACAACTAATTCAGTTCAAAGATGTGAATATCCCTGCTCCATTGCCACATAAGCACCTCAGGTCATGACCCAACGACTTCTGACAAAATGCTAGGGTTTTGTGAGGTTGAGCAATTTCAGGCCTTGTTCAAACCTAAACCCAGAATCCAGGTGTTCAGTTACAGCTCATTCACAGATAGGATCAGGCCCTTCAGGGAAAGCTGCAGCACTTAACGTTTTTCTTCCAAAGTAACAATCTAATTATTAACATCCTCAGCTGATAAATGGGAAGCTGAAAGCTGAATTATTTCTTCTGCTAGCAGAAATATAGAGCCCCATTTCTCCCCTACAAGATTAAACTTTGAGACACAAACACTTGTCCTGAACCAGAGGTAAAGAAGCAGTTCTACCCCGATAGTTAAGGAGCTCGCCTGTGAGGAGAAGGCTGGATTTCAGCCTGGGGTCAGTTTTTGCACAAAACCATTGCTGCTTTATGTCCTTTGTGAGCTGGCAAATGTAACATTACTTTCTGCATAGTGGCAAGGCTGCAAAAGAAAAGAAGAATGCTATGCCTGTATAGCAGCCTCTATTGCCTTATTTAGGGCATTTTTTAAGGGATTACTGTTTGCAGATTTGAAAGACCTGAGTCTCAGGGGGGAACAGCTTATCTGTAGCTGCTGGATTCTTACAAGAGTGTAGGTGGTACCCTCCAAGTCCTTCACTGAATAGAAAAATGAAAAACTCACTCAAAAGCTAGGAGATATGTGAATTTCCTAACCTTACTCTTCCCTGTCCCTGCTACCTCCCTTCATTTTGGGGCAACAATTTCCAAGTATGTTCAGGGTTAAAGGGAGGGGCTTAAATTAAGGCTTTTGGAGCTGGGATTTACAACATACCCCTGTTCTCACCTGCTCTGACTAATGAGCTGTAGGCATCTACAATGCTGTATACATTGACTCTGGGAAATTCTCTGCACAATGCACCAGATCTGGGGGGTCATAAACATTTCTTTGCCTCAGTCTTCATCTAGAGAGACAGCATAGCTATGAGGGGGCTGTGTAAGAGGAAAGTGTCCCCCAGAAGGAGATGCTATGCATCTGCTAGTAAGCCACATTTCACAACCCTTCTTATATATCGGAGACAGCAAGGGCTCTGGATTCTGCTCTAATCTCTCTTGTCACTTGACTTTTAGATACTTTAGTCCTTTACTGGGTATGTTCTTTTAATTCTCCCCTTATGAGGAATTACAAAGCGGTGGGACTGACTCGTGGCACTCTTGGGCTGTTTCTGCAATGCCTGTTCCAAAAGAGCCCACATTTTCTCTGCAGGTTGCTACCATGCAAACAGTGCACTGCAGTAATTAATATCAGGCAGATATGAAGAGGAAAAGGTTGTTTCTAGTTGTGAAGAAGCAGGTTTGGCTGAGGTTCTGCTAAGTCAGTTCCCACACTTGAGCTGAAAAGCAAATGCAAATGTTTCATAGTGCCCTGAGCAAATTTCATGAAGTTCAAGCAGGGCCAGCAGGATAGCTCCTCCAAGGAGCCTTCCTCCTCCACTCCTCCTCAGTCTTTTCTCTTCTGTCTCCTTTTGCTCTGATGCAAAGGAGAGAAGCACTAAGAGCTTCCTTTCCTTGGTGGCCTGTTGAAAATGTCTCCCTCCACGTGAGCCATGGAGAGGCAAGCAAAAGTACAGACAGGAGCTTGAGCCTTTTTTCCTTGTGTGTAAGGATGTTTGTAATTATTAATCTCACAACAGCAGAGGTAAATATGATAACTGTGTGACTCAGGCTGTGCCTCAAAGGTCATTCTCGGTTCTTATCCCAAGCCAAAGGGGAAGAAGGAAAAAAGCCTGTTATAATCATGTTCTCATTTCTCTCTGAGGTGAGTCATCCTACCAGTTAAACGCCATAAAATGACAAACATTGGTAAATAAGATAATATTAATGATACTGATGACTCAACTGAAATAAACACACATCAGTCACAGCTCAGCAGCCTGGAAGAACCCTATGAGAAGAAAAAACCTGCTCAAATCAAAGACAAGATGATTGCAAATCTGCTATTAATAAATATTTTTCTATGACAAAGCATTCCACGCAGTATTTATATTTCATTATGCACAACACAAACCAAGCGACTGGAAACATTACTCATAGCAATTGTGGAAAAAAACTGTGAGAACTCTTTTTCATTTCTGCTAGGGTAACGTAATTGCCTCTTTTAAAAAGCAACAAACTCGTCTTCATATAAAACCTTTCCCTCCTCTGCCCTGGGAAGTTACGTTCCCAGATTTGTACCTCCTTTTTAACTTTAAATCTGAGACATAGCCTGAGTGACTGGCAAGAAGATAGTCCCCAGCTCTCTATTTCAGCCAGAAGCTGTACCACACATCTGGTTTGAAGGTATATTCCTAACGCATGGAGGCAAGCCTGCAGCAGCTGGAGTTTGACAGAATGGCTTTTCAGCTCCTTGGGAAAGGACTGGAGGCTTTCAACCCTAGGAAGTCCCAGGCTTCAGGGAAGAGCAACCATCACAGTCGACGTTTGCGTTGCCCTTACCATTAAAGATTTTCCCCAAGGAAAGAGTATAACAAACAGCGGCACAACACAATGGCAATGTTTCTATCACCACCATATTCTCAGGGTGCACTCACACACGTGCCTACAACCTCCTCCTTCCTAGCAATGGACTGAAAAGACCTTGTTCTCCCCACACATGCTCTCTCCCTACTGTATTTTCATTTTTCCTAAATTAATTACTCTCATTCATCTGATATTATTTTTGTCCCTCAGTAGTGCCTGCATCTACCTGAGAGTCCAAATTAAAAACATTTAGCTCAAATGAAGCCTAGACATTATAGGGATTGATGTGGGCTTTCATGGAGGAGGCACATCCTTTTTCTGCTCCTGTAACAACCTCTCCTCGTGCTAAAGTGCAGAGACATAAATCCTGTCTCCCAATATGTGGCTCCCACTGAAGTCACCAGCAGGTGTTTGCAGACAGAGGGTAGAATTTGCACATAGGGAAGGATCATTTGCAGTTTGCTCTACAGAGCAGTTAAGCCTGATCTGTTGGAGATATGTATGTGAGTCATCTCACGCTCACTTTCCTCCCCTTGCGAACAGTGAGCGAAATTCTATCTAGTAACTGCATCTCTGTTTTGCAGCATCTTTATGTCTTCTTCCACAAATACTATATAGTCAACTTAGAGAGGGAAAAAATTGCACCAAAATATTGGACAATTTTAGGCCTGGTCTTGCAGAACAGAAGTGATGGTCTTCCCTTGCTGATTGCATATCTCATCATGTTTTCGTTTTCTAGGATATAAATATCGAGAAAGCTTAGTCTTTCAGTGTAAATCAGAAATAACTCAGAGGAAGGCACTAGAGGATTTTTTGTCATTACTGGAGGTACGTGCCATATATCATATAAACCACAAACTTCAAGGCAAAAATCTGTTCTCCTCTAATATGGTATAAATTGAGCAGAACTCAGCTCAGCACACCCATAGCTCTCCAGTATTAAATCCATCCAGCTGTGTTTGTGATTTAGCAGCCACAATGCAAATGTCACAGCACTGAAAAGGCAACGAGGACAAGTGGCTCTACAGCTAACCTCAAGGCTGGGCATCTACTTTGGGGTCTTGCCTTTGTCACAGGCTCTGTTCTCAAACTCCCTTGATCCCAACAGAGCTCCGCCTCTTGGAAATACAGGTTATTGTTTTCCTCCTAACTTCTCTCATTTATCAATTCTTCATTACGGAGACTGTCCCTTAGTAAGTGTTTAAAAAAAAAATCTTTGACTCTGTTGAAAAATGTACTGTGTTAAATGTGGTTTTATATAATAAATGCAAGTTAATCGCTATATGGTATAACTGTGGCATTAAAAAACTTCAGTCTCCTTGCTTTGCTCGGCATTAACCAGCTACTCTACAGGGTTTTTAAGCAAGAGGACAACTAGGAGGTAAGTGTTATTGGCTACGTGACCTTCCAATAAAACTTCCCTTTGGAACTTCTGAATGCCTCCCTAGGCAATCACATTAATTTCAATAGCTCTGTGTCATGTCCCATGTGGTCTCCTCTCCCCACCCCTCAAGTTTCTATGAAAATGATTAGGTTCTGAGAAAGCATCAACACAGCTGAGCTAATAGTTCAAAGCAATGAGGAAACAGCTCCTCCAGCTGCTGTCAATTGCACACAAAACTATCTGCAAGCACAACTCTAAATACAGCTTTTCCTCCATAGAAATATTTTATCCGAGTTAAGCTTTGGGACTGAGCATTTGGCATCATTATTTTAATATGCCTTGATTAAATGAATCTTAATAAAAAGTCTAGATTCCTTAATACTCTGGATTTCATAGCTAACCATTTATGGATACTGACTGGATTTACAGAAAATAACAACAGCACAGGAAGATAATTAGGATGCTTGTCCCAGGTGAAGAATTATTTTAATGTTTGGGGGGTGGTAATCTGTTTTTCTTTGGGACTCCATAAGAATTTAAAAAATGAAGAACTGAACATGGATAAAATAAGCTAACTCAGGTGGTTTATCACACTGGGCTAGCACAAATCTTACAAGGAGCAAAGGCAGTCGCTGGGCTTGCCAGGGATGTCATACTGTGAAACAAGTACGTTCAAACAAGGAACTGCTTTTGCTACTGCTCTCTGGCCTTACCCCCAGCCTCCACCTCACTTTGTTGATATGCCTTTAAGGACCCCTCTCCTTCTTAGTAGTCCTAACTGAAGAGGAACAGATCACCTCACTTGCAGTCACTCAAAACTAAATAACTGCTTGTAATCTCAATTACTAGATTTAAAATACTTTCTCTGAGGCTGGAAGGAAGCCTGGAAAAAGGATGCAGGGGAGTGGATGGCATCATACTTTAGGTTCATCCACCACCTTCTTAAACACGGCCAGGCCCTCACAGACAAATACCCAGTGCTCCCTATACCACAGTGGATTTATTTTCAAGAAGAGATGTAGGGAACACTTATCATTTTGAGAAGAGAATTTGGGGCATCGTGGAGAAACAGAGCTGCTCTGAGGCACACTGCAATTTTGCCTGGGCAGTTCTCCTCGGAAGGAGCCACGTGGACATCTCAACATGCTTATGTAATTTGTTAAGCAAACTTGGCTGCATACCAGAGCTGGTCAGGATATTTTCCACAAAGTGAGATTTCAAAATTAAAGTGCTCTTGTCAAGACATCAGGTTTTGAGAAAGATTTTTTTTTCTTTTTTGCAAGACAGTCATCTAACTTGCATCCTGGTGGTTAGAACAGCAGCCAAGAGATGAAACAACCAGGTGGAATTCCTTTCCCTGAACAGCTGAGAAAGAGCCGCAATGAAATCTTTTGACCAGGAAGACAGATGGGGCTTAAACAATATACTCTGACACTTAAGGCACTCAGTGCCTCAAAGATAGGGAACAAAAAAGAAGTCTGAAACTTTGAAAAGTACTGCAAAACAGAACAGTCATCTTCTAAGTCAGTTCTCCTGCATATGCAGCAGGCCTGAGTAAAGTGGTTTCATGCAGGGAACAGTAATTGAAAACAGTCATTGAAGTGGTAAACAAAACCAGAACACCAAATATTAATGTGCAGTAAGTGACCGTGTAGGTTTTCCTTCAATATTAAGGATTTAAACCCCACAGTGTATTTGCAATAACCCATTCTTGTTTTTAAAACATTTTGTTCCAGATAGCTCAAACCCCTGCTCCCTCCTGGCAATGAGAACAATAGTTTTCTATTGGAAGCTAAGGATAATTTGTTCTAGGGTGAAACAATCTGCAAAGTTCAACCAAGTGGCTTACAGGCAAATGGCTTTTGTAGCCAGAATAGTGGATCAGAACCTTGATTTTTACTTCTTCTCTGAAAAACAGCACCTCCAACTACATAGAGCCCCATAGCAACATGCTCGGGCATCGACACTGCACTGAGTCAGAGGGAAGAATGCCATTGAATGACTCACAGCACCACTTATTCTGCATTGTATAGTGCTAAATAATCTAATCTGTCTATCTACTTGAGAGCCTTTAAAGAGTGCTAGTATGCAATGTAAAGAGTTTTCGTTGGCATTCACAAAAAGCATTAAGGACTGGATTGCACTCAATGGAAAACTGCCATCATTTCCACTGGGAGTTAGACCAGAGCTTATACATGCAATGCGTAGTGTTTGTAGTGTTTGGGAAAGCTGGGGGGGGCAAGGAGAGGGAAGTGAAGTCTCTTAAAATTTAAAGGCGGTAGCTATCAAAGACAGTGGTTTCTGGACAAAGTTCTGTTGTCAGGTATTCTGCATTATCTGTGCATGCAGATCTCCCTTTGATGTCGATGAGAATCCTGCTCATCAGAGGAGCACCACATTGAAGGAGAAATCTCCTTTTACAGAGAAGGAAGAGCACAGTTGGTCCTGCAGCTACCCAGACAGTCGCTGAGCTTCCAAGCACTTTCCTGTAGGTGGCATTGCTAAATTTTTAACAAAAGTGAATTTTGTGAACTCTGACTAACTTCCCAATTATCTAGCAATCTTATCTGAATGGAAAAGCTAAATCACACAAGTCCTTTCCCTGTCACAGCAGCACGTCTCACATAGACATAAAGGAGGGTATGCCTGATCCTGCATCCAGTCAAAGTCTAGAGGCAAAAGAAAAGTAAGGTCAAGACTTGTATTCATGTCACCAGCTGAATGCTTTCCTGCGAGGAATTCAGTCCAGATGAAGAATTCTGGATCTAATTCCCTTTCATAACTACAATTTTCAGATCTCTGCCTTGTTAGTTACATAGTGGTACGTGCAAGTGCCAGAGTCATTCCTTGCCTCCGGTATAAAACAAGTGTTGGTCTTTCAGTTCAGAGCCTGGATTAAACAGCCATGCTGCCTGCTGTTGACCTTCTAGCAATCTCTGTGCCTCGCAAGCAGTGCTGTGAAAGTACCACAGGTGCCAAGATGCTCCTTGTCCGGAAGAAGAATGATTTCTCCATTTCCAAAGTTGCTGACAAATTGTGATTATTTGCAGCAAACCAGCACAGTCAATCATGGATGGAAAAATTAAAATGGTAGTGGACAAACAAGCCATCTGGAGGGCATAATACAAGTTCCTCTGGGGACTATTCACCCTGCATCAGCCCTGGGCATCCTTTATGCAATAGAACCACAGTGTGTCCACACATAGCGTAGAGTTAATGACGATAGAAGAATCACCCTTCAAAACATCTCACCATGCAGGAGCCAAGTTGTCCGTGGGCTGCTTAGCAATGGGATGACACTGGAAGGACAGATCTGTGCAAATCCAAGCAACTATTAAAATGCAGGAATTTTGCTGGTTTGCCTGCTAACCCTAACTACATAATACCTAACATGTAGCCTGTCCTGTGAAGGTCAATACTTTTCTGTTTTCAACTAGTATAGGTAAATACACAAGCTTTCAGAGCCCTGAAAAAGTCTTTTTTTCAAGGGCATCCTGTGTTAGGAAGTCCTATGTGTCAGACATTATATTACGAAAACACCCTCTGCTTATGCCAGTTACAGACTTATCAACCTCAGCTTCATGGGTTCCTTTTGTTAGATGTAAGAAAGAGTAACTAGCAGGGATGTATACCATTTTGGAATATTCCAGTCAGAAAACCTTGCTCCTGTCCAGGCTTTCAGTCCAGAGAAGCTTCAGGTTTCTCCCCCAGATATGCTTCTTTCCTTACTATGGGAAAGGAAGTCTGAGCATGTCATAATTAAAGTCTCTCTGGTAGTCACATTCAAAGAAAATTAGATATAATCATAAGCCAGAGAGAACCTTGTACCCTCTTTGTACCTCTTTTCTTGTTGATAGAAGAGCTCTCAAGCGAGCTTCTTCTGCCAGCACTGAAAGGAGAGCAAAAAAAACCCCTCTCTTCCTCTATTGCAACCACACTCATTTGACAGGCACTCAATCCAAGGACAATGCTTGCCTTCCAAGGTGAAAGCTCTCAAAAAATTGATGCTGATGTATGTTGTAAACTCTTGATTTTTACTATCATCATGGGATTCAAGTATCTGGAGAAGAGATTTGACTTATGAGACACAGCAACATTAGCAGCTCAAAAGTTCATCCATCCTCAAGAGCACATATATCAGCTGAAACGAGTTTCAAAGGACTTGAACTGATTTACAGGTACACCAGCAGACAGAAATACACTTCTTCCAATGACATAATTTTGAGAGGCCAGGAACATTTTTTCTACTGCAGCCAAGATCAGGATATTTTTATTTTCTTTGTCAGAAAGGAAGCTTTGCTTTGCATGCATTTAGCCTCAGGAGTAGAGTTTCCTGACACTGTTGCCAAGAGCACATCATTTTTGCAACAGAGGCAACACTGGGAGAATGATGTGCTTCGCTAGTCTTGACTGGAGTTCATAAATGCTTTTGCAGCTGTCACACAGAGGACCTGAGCCAAACTGTCTGGTGCAGGTGTGCCAAGCGGCTGTGGGAGCCCAGTACTGCCCTTCTCTGTCCTGTTGCAGGAGGTGGCTGTCTTGGGCTGCCTGTGCCTGCCAGCACTAGCACAAGACCAGACCAGCTCCACCTCCAAGAAGATAAAGGTGCCTGCAAGGTTGCATGCACTGCCAACACAGGCGACATTTTGGAAGAGGCTCTGAAGAAGGTGCAAAAATGCTTTATTTGGGTATAACTTCTTTTTCCACAGCCCCAGGGCTCATGAACCACAAACAGAGTGTGGAAGTGCTGCCCAGGTGACCGATGGTGCAGTGCCTCAGTTCACTAGCAAACGCCACTCCTAAAGCAGCAGTGTGAGCAATGCCTGGGCAGAGCAAGGCAGGTGGTGACGTGATGGGAGAGAGTTCATTGAGGGAAAGGGCAAATTGCATATTATTTCCCACTCCCTCAGCAAAGCCGTCACTTGATGGGGAAAAATGAGGTGGCACATTTTATTTTTCTGAAGTAACATTTTTTCCCTCCATTAGAAAGGGGAACCTTTCAGGCCCGGTATTTTTACCTCCCAACTGAGTCTGTGAAACAAACTTTCAGCTGCTGACTCAGACAAACACCCAGTGCTTTCAGTGGGAGTTTTGCCCAGGGTATACCTGCAGGATTTGGTCACTGCTCCATACAAAGTCTTTCTAACTCAAAAGATGCCTTCTGCCCTGTTCATGGAAAGGGTTGCTAAAGCCTATGTTATTCTGATGATTACTCAGAGCCCTGCCTTTAAGTATATCAAATTTTCTCCCTACCACAAGAATGGCAGGTGAAAAAAAAAAATGAATTCTGAATATCTAAGCAAATTTCTGGTTTAAATTTCTCAGACATAGAGGAGAAGGGACTTAAATCTAGGAACTTTTAAGCACCACTAGATAGGGACCATTTTTGTGGGCTGCTTCTGTAACATTAGGCATTTTGCTAAAGTTTAACTAATAGCAGGTATGGATCAAATCATTGGACCTGCTAAGAATCCCATGCTTCACTGTCACATTAAACTCACGTTAAGCTAAATGCATTCATGCCATGAACATTCTAATAGCAGAAAGACATAGTCAAACTCACTCACAGTTATACTGGGCTCAGCCTGATGAGGCTGATCACAGAAATGCTTCACTCTGGAGCAGGGTGGAGGGGGATTGAAGATGAAAGAATAATATTTACTCCAGTTAGCCTCAGATGTTTCAGTGCCAGGGTTGCCATACAGCAAGACATAGTCGGGTACTTGGGTGGCAGACAGCCACAGCCCTCATCAGTAGCACTGAGGTGAAAATCATCATGCTATAATTCAAGCCCTGTCATGCCTCATTGCTTAATTATACAGTTCTGATTACAACGGAATCATTTTTCTATAGTATGTCCCAAGCTGACATCACTTTGATTAACAACTCATTTATCTGATTACATAGTAACTCAGTAACATTTTGAATTGGAAGGAAACCAGGAAGCCCTTTCATGCCCATTCAGCTTCCTAGCTAGCACGCATGTAAGTACTCTGTAATTTCATCTTCTTTATTTATAGCATGAACAATGCTTTAATGACCTGGAGAATGGAACAAGCAGTAAGGTACAGAGATCTGAAGATAATAAAAAGCCTAAAAGCCATGAGAGAAAGAGGTAGACCCAACAGGGACCTATAGTAGTCCTGCAGCCCAGAAGGGCTCAGAGGCCACAGCTATGTCGTATCCCTATTATGTTCAGCTCTGAACAGGCCTCTAATTGAGGAGAGTCTGTTTCAAAGAACTTACAGTCTTAGGCTTTGATTCAGCAAAGAACTGAGGCATTAAGACTCTGACTTTAGGCTTCATTATCATACCTCCTCTTGCAACACCAACTCTTTCTTCTATGACTCCCAATGTTTCCCATAATATGGTGTAGTGCACATCTACAAAGTGCTATAAAATATAAGTAAATTAAGCTTTAAAACTACCACAGTGAGATCAGCAGACAGCTGTTTCAGAGGCAGAAACTGAGTCATAGAAATATGAGTGACTTACCCAAGGGCCCATAGTAATAATTGATAGTAAGTCAAACAGAGAAGTGGTAGTTCCTACCCCACACCTTGCTCTTTATTCTTGATCCACCCATTTCCTTTAGGTAACTTCCTACATATGCCATGGGACTAGAAAGAGAAGACAATCACTGTTAATGACCATATGGTCCTCACCATGATGGGATTCAAAGGAGAGAACTATAAGACATAGCAACTACACGTCAGCAGAAAGATTGCCCGTAAGAAAAGGCTGATTAAGTGAGATCAGTATTGCACAAAAGTGCACTCATTCCATCAAAATCCCCAGTGGCAGTCTAGGCAGCTGGTGTAGCCATTGCTTGTTTCATTCCTGCTACTTGACTTGAGCAGCACTCCAGGAAACAGATATGCCCACAGCAGTGGCTGGCATCTACTTGCAACCCTGCAGACTTTCCATTGCTGCACCTCTCCAGCAATCCCCTACTGAAACAAAGGCACTGGAACCAGGAATGTTTAAAAAATTAGAAATCACGTACTCCAAAACTGTTCTTTAAATTAGATCTATGGCTTTTTTTTTAACGTCACAAAACTTTTTTCATTCTGGATTAGTTAGAACTCTTTTGATAACAAAAATCATGCTTTTCTACACTCATCTAAACAGTTTTAGCTGATTAAAACAGCACTCCGTCTTGTGACATCCTCAGGAAAGGGATATGTTTGCCACAAATGTAAGGTAATTATAACAACTGCCTCATATATTGTTCACTCATGATTATTACTTCTCTGACCCCTTAAATAACAGTTCTATTCAATTTTCAAGGTATTTCCAAAGCTGGCACACAGTGTACACATTCTTGTCTAGTCTGCATATAAACAAAGGTGGAGGCATTTCATCAGTTAATATCTGCAGGTTGCTCAGAGTTTCCTAGATATAGTCGTATTCACTAAATCTGGAATCAAGCCCCTCATCATGTCATGTGCTGCACAGATGCATAAGAAATAAGTCATTTGCTGCCAAAGTTCACAACCTGTGTCACAGATCCAATGCAGCAGGTGTGGCTATCTTGTCAAAAATCATCCTGGGAGCTCTTCAGTTGTTTCCTGGTCCAACGTCTGTTTATTGACCTCCCCTTAGTTAATCTGTGAACACTTCCCATTTCTATTCTTGACTGCACAGTATGCGACCTGCTGCAAGAGAAAGATAATGTTCATCGTGTGGATACTCAGCTTGTCTGAAAATGTTTTCCTAAATGGAAATGAAACACTGTGTATACATCAGTGGCAGACTGCAGCTGAACTGAACACAGAATGGCAGTTGCATGAAGCCTACAGCAACCTCCAGTAAATTTAGAGGGGCAGCAGGAGGAAAACCATCAGTATTTTACCATCATCTCTTTCAGAGTGCATGATGAAACGCACAAAACACAACTTGATTAATTTTACTAACAAGGGGCCGGAAGGATCTACAAAGACAGTTTCTCACTTGCTTCAAAAACACCAAGATTGGAACCCTGCTTTACCTCCCATTGCAGTAACAGTTACTTAGCCATCTCTGCTACACAAAGCCATCTGGTTTTGGTTTTCATCAACAGCCCAGTGTTTGTTATTTGAAAGGCTGGTAAATGTCTCAGGCCAAGACCGATCCAGCCCTGAGCAACTATGGGCAGATTGGGAGCATGGAGGGAGAACCATCATGACAGATTTCTGGGTCCAGAGGTCATGGGACAAACACAAACCAGTCACTGAAGAATACCCTGTCCCTCCTCAAATTCAAGAAAATTTGTAGTATGCCGAAGGGCTGAAGCCACTGCCTTTGCTCTAGACATGCTCTGCTTTCTAATGGGGAATAAAATACAAATCATGGTGAAAACATGATTGTGAAAACTGACAGCAGGACTTGTCCTGCTTCACTTCTAGGCCAAGGCTAGAGGAAGTCAGCTATAAACACACTGCACATAATCATTCCATTATTACAGTACATGCCTACTGCATGGAATGCTTCTCTTCTATCTCTTAACATGAGTCTCTGCACACCTTCCTCCACGCCTCATCATCTGTCCAATTAAGTAACACAACCAAAGGACATTCCATCAATGTATTAACAGAGGATACCAAAGCAACAGTAGCCAAAGTCTCAGGAATTTTTAGACAGGCATGTATTCATCTGATTAAAAACAAAAATAATAATAAAAATAATAAAAATGATAATAACAACAACAACAATAGTCCCACAACCACTGGGCTCTTTACAGCACTTCTTTGCCTTTCCAGCTTTACCAGGTGTAAGATATTTGCATTTGATTTTGCTTTTTAAAAGAGTAATAATTAGAGAGGGTGTGAACATAGGAGCACACTGCATCTGGCTACAACCTTTGCCAAACTTCAATTCTTCCTTGCATTCCAGGTTTATGATCAGGGAATTAAGGACTCTTGTATTGTGGTACTGTGCAAATACATATATCTCAACCAGGGCCTGATTCTTTACTCATTCATATGGATGTAAATCAGAAGTAACTACATCAAATCAGCTGAATGCTATAAAGTTAAGAATGTAATGAGCAGAGGCTTTCCTACTTTGTTTTTCTGAAAAAAAAGGGGATAAATAAAATGAAAGCTTTCTTGTGGACAGTTTGCGTTTGCATATTTATTCCCACAAGTACAAAGTTTGTTTGTGCAATTAAGGAAAAGTTGTATTAATTGGACAAGAAGCTATGTATGAAATAGTGACTAGCAATCTTCTTGAAACATTCTAGTGCTTCTGTCAGCTGGAAAATCACTCCACTTTTCAGAACTGTTCACGTGTTGGGCAAATGGGTCGTTACTTCTTCAAAGACTGCATTCCTCTACCAGCTCCCTTCCGTGGCACTCTCCATATTTTTAATACATCATTATTGAGTAAAGAAATAATTTCTTCAGCTCCAGCTCACTCCACATAGACAGTTTACCCACTGCTGTCCTGAATGAGGTGCTACCATATGCAGCTGTGCACTGCAGAGGTAGGATATCATGCTCTCACAAATAAAGGATGGTCCAGCCTTTCAGCACTGCTGTAAAGGATTGTGCAAAGCAGAGGTCAAGAAAGATAATTGCCTGTTTTCTTGAAGAATAAAAGTGCACTATATATTTCTATACACACAGTTTTCTTGCCTAAAAAAGGAAGAAAACAGGCCTCGTGCAGTTCCATGATCCCTCAAAATCTTTGCAGTCAGAAAGTTTTGTCCATAAACATGCGTTACACTTCTGAAGTTAAAAAAAAGTTCAGGATACTTCTCATCTATCTAGTCCAACATATTTATGTTTTGTGAAAAGAAATAGGCCTAACACAGTGGAGACTGTCCTGCCACATGTAGAACTACTTTCCTCCATTAAAAGAGCATCAGCATTAGCCAGTCAGGCTTTGAAATAGAGTTTTTGCTAATGTTGTAGAAAAAAAAAAAATCCACAGCCTTTTAAACTTTAGTGAAGAGAATTACTTGTGTTCAGATTACGACATTAACATTTTGTCCTTCAGAGTATGCTAGAACCAAATGAAACTTGAATTTATTATTTGCAAGGTGAACTAAAACAGTGGCAAGACTGGACAAGAAGGGTGTGATTGAAAAAGAGGCCTATTTTCAGCAGGCCTTCAGAAGGCATCTTATTATCACTAGGATCTTCAAAAACTCTGATCAGCTGATAGCTAGAGGAAATCATGTTCGTGCCAGAAGTAACCTCTTGCTTCTGACACTACCAAGATTTTTGATAGCACCTTAGCCAATGCCCAAATCTTGCCTGGGCAGGATTGAACCTAGGTATTCTATGGCTTTTCTCCAAGGTCCCAAACCAATAGGTTTATTCTAGGCATATTCTGTACATAGACAACTTCATGGCCAGGCCTTATACAGAAGACCATTGGCAAGAAGACTATTTTATGTTTATACCTATCCCATTTTAAGCCATACCAAGGTGATTGCCCTTGGAATGGGGTACATCTACATTCCCTTTTTCAGTGTCACAGGAGGCAGAAGAATTAGAAAACAAGTTTTTTGTCCCCTAAACAACAGATCTAGCTCCGAATATCTTGGTACCAGCAAGAAGGCATGTCCCTCTTGCCTATGAGAAAGGGTTGTATTGATGATTTCTAACCACAGAAGAGGTCTTCATCACACACAGTCTGTATCAGGACTATCCTGGAGGAAGGTACCCCACCTAAGGGGCCAATCTGTTGTGTTCTCCTACCAGGCAAATGAAAGCTTAACCCTGTGCAGGAGGTTTAATGTTCCTCCAGCTTTTCACAGGAAGGAAGTCTGAATACCTAACCCAGGGCTGGGGATGCCACCAGACAGCAGGGTGCCTGAAAGTTAGGCAATACAATGTCTGTGATCACACAAGGAGTTAGCCCAAAGGGCTTCAGAGGTATTTCACAGAGAAATGAAACAGAGTCTCTGGCCGTTGCAACACTTGTCCTTAGAAACTGCAAAGTCAGCTGATTTTTGTGAGAAACTTGCTGGTGAACACAAGTGTTGGCATCCTGTGCTTTCTACTTACACGTTTCAAAACTGTAACATCCTCAGCACCAGGCTGAAAATGTTGTAAATGTTTTACTTTTCCCTTTCCCTCTACTGTTAATAAAACCACTTTACTAGTTAGAGAAAATCCTCTCTCAAGACTCTCTGTTGGTAAAGTCAGTGAAACAGGCAAGTGCCCTTTTCTCCACTTAACAGGTTCTTCCAAAATCCTCTTTTCAGCCCACCATCTAATAGGAGAAGGAGAAAGTAGCTTGATCCGGTACACTAGGAGCTTGCTTCTTGTCCTGGCTCTGACACCATCATACTGCCTCACCTTCATTGCCATGGAACTCTATATCCCTCCCGCAGCTACGTTATCCCCTGCTCTTGTTAGGCTGAATACTTCTAGAGAAAGTCTGCTTCTCATTAGCATGGACACTGTTACTTAGCTTAGAAGAAGCCTGATATAAACTGGAGAGTATTAATGCTTAAATGATGCAATTGCCCACCTAGGGGAATTTAAAGAAGCCAACTACTAACGATACATTAAAACATGATCCTCGGACTGGAAATTCTTTTAGCTTTGGAGCAATATCAAGAGACCAGAAATCATTCCATTTAGTTTGTAAGTCTTGATTTTCCAGTTCTGTTATGAACACAGCCAACAGTGGCTGACTTTCAAGAAGGAGGCCTGTATACTGCCAAAACAGATGATTTTTGTGAAGCTCTCATCATTTCATTTACATGAGATGCCCAGAAAAGTAGACAAGTTAATAAGCATCTTTTAACATCCAGCAGCCTGCAAGAAAGGCTTTCTGAGTGCAGAGGAAGTCTACACTGTCTCAACCTTGAATACACTTTCTGTTAGAAGTGAATTGCACAAGCTCAGATTTCCTCAAAAAACAGCAGTTTGTTGCTGTGGGCTGAAATAAATTGCTACAGCTCTAAGAAATATTCCAGATAAGCAAAATCCTCAGAATGCAATGCAGCATCTGTATTTTCAGCAAATATAACAGTGCTGACCCTGCTACAGCTGTGAGTCAGGTTTGCAAGACAGGCATCTAGTTCCCGTGAGCAGAATTCCTTCACCTTCACTTCACTCTCCAGAAGTTAAACATCAAGGTCTGCTCTAATCTCCTTACTATGTAAGGAGTCAGAAGAAATTTCACCTAGTTTTTTTTTCCCATCAACTTAATCCAAAGGATTCAGCATTGACTTGGGCAACTTAGATGTCTTCCACTGTGACACACTTTCATGTACCCTCCATCACACACCTCGTGATGGCATAGTCACGCATCCTCAAGACCAAATCCTGAAGTCAAAATTGAGGCCATCATGACTCTTTTCCCATTCTGGTTCTTGTGTTCATGCTGCTCAACTTAAATGCTTTCACACAGGGTTATCAGTCTGAATAAATTGAAGCGAAGAATGTAATCACAGAATCATAGAATCACTAGATTGGAAAGGACCTATTGGATCATCGAGTCCAATCATTCCTAACAATCCCTAAACCATGCCGCTCAGCACCTCATCCATCCGTCCTTTAAACATCTCCAGGGAAGGTGACTCAACCACCTCCCTGGGCAGCCTGCTCCAATGCCCAGTGACCCTTTCCGTGAAACTTTTTTTCCTGATGTCCAGCCTGAACCTCCCCTGGCAGAGCTTGAGACCATTCCCTCTTGTCCTGTCTGTCCCCTGTCACTTGGGAGAAGAGGCCAGCTCCCTCCTCTCTACAACCTCCTTTCAGGTAGTTGTAGAGAGCAATAAGGTCTACCCTCAGCCTCCTCCAGGCTAAACAACCCCAGCTCTCTCAGCCGCTCCTCATAAGACTTGTTCTCCAGGTAATACCTGCCTTCGTACTCAGTGTAGCTGACGTTTTCAAGAGTTAAATTCAAATGGAAAATTCTGATTATTAATGGACCAAGTTTTTAAATTATAGTAATAATCTTGGAGTGTCCAAACAAGAAAAAACCCCAGTGCTCTTCACAGAATCATAGAATGCCCTGAGTCGGAAGAGACACAAAAGGATCATTGAGTCCAGCCCCGGTCCCTGCATAGTAAAACCCCAAAATTCACATCAGATGTCTGAGAGCATTGTCCAGATGCTTCTTCTCTTCATTTTCCTCCTTCTGGAGTGGCTATACTGCACTGAGATGAGCATAACTGGAGGAAAGGATCTAGATTTTCATGACACATAAGCAGGGCAGTGGCAAGGCAGACAACCACAAGGTGAATCTAAAGGTTCAACATGGAATATGCTTTTAAAGATTGATGGAGGTGGTCTTATTACAATACATTTTGCTAATGAAATACCATTTTCATCTTTCACTGGTAAGTCCTGATTTTTAAGCACACAGCAAAAGTTTGGAAACATGCTGTGAGTTTCAAGCATTCAAAAAATACATCCTAGAACATCCTAGGATATACATTGGCTTGTGAGCGCCTTTTGTACTGACAAAATTTGCGCAGGTATCTAAATCCAGGCATATATTAACATCTTTTTTATGTCAGATTCCTGAACCATGTGCCAGATATGCTACATAAGGTAAAAAAAATCATCAAAGGGACTTTAATTTTGCAACTGTGAGGGATAAACCTCACAGTCCTGTAGGAATTTTAACTCTGCTCAGCACAGTGGACTCTCCTACCAGTTTCCTGTCAAGGTTTCTGATCCAAGTAGATCTGTTAGAAAATCACGAGGACCTAGAATTTTAATAGGATGAAAGTAATTTTGGAACTATAATATAAGACACATAGGAGCAACACTACAGTAGTAGTTAGATCAACAAATAAAATTGCTGCTCAGTTGAACATGGACATGCAAACAAATAGAAAAGGACTTGTGTTTTTAAAAGATTAAGTGGCATGATTTACCTACAAACAATAGAAAATAAGCATATAATTCACCAAGTCTCTGTCCTTCCCAATAAAGTAATTTGAAAAATTCTTCCTTGTGGTCTTCTACTCTAACTGAACTTTCTAGTCAAATTTCATCTGTTTCTCACAGCCTTTCTTCTGGTTTCAGTTAGGGCAAAGTCCAAAGATCACCAATCTGTTTTGTTGACTTGCTTTTCATGGGCTTTATAGCAGGGACAGGACACCAAGAGCTGGGCATAGAGGCCACAAGAAGTAAAAAAGGTAGGAAGCTTTTACATGGAGGACTTTTGCCTGGAAACTGAAAATGATCTTGCTAATGGAAGAAAACACAGTAAAGCCGAGCTTTGTATGCATTGGGAAAAGAAACATCAGGCAAGAACTACCTCATTGTTTTTAATCTTATCATCAAGAGAATTACTTCTGTTGACTGTAGGCATTAAGAAGCTGAAAAGTTAGCATTATATTGTTGAGCTCTGCCGTGTTTTCTTACACAAAGGAGAAGAATTCCTTCGGCCGAAAGAATTACTTAGTTAAATGGTATGGCTTGTTTCAAGCAGCCAGATGAGATCACCTGCCTGACACTTCTGACCCTAAAAGTTACAAAACATGCCCGACCTTCCAGATACAACTGTTAGGATCGGTGTCTCTGAAAGCCAAGCCACTTATCACATTTCAAAATTCAGGCATTTACTCCAAAAATATAGTTTTTATTGTATTTAGGCCAAATATCACTTTTATTATAACCCTACTGAAAGCATAGGGAGAACATATATCCCTGGCATTCCCACCTGGCTCTTCACCCACTACTAATGTCAGGATGTTTCAGGCTATCATACTATTTTCTGCTTTATAATCTTGTAAACTGTCTGAAACATCCAGACCACTGCAAAGGTTGATATTGGTTATTCACGTTTATCAGAAGATATATTTTCATTTAGTACTTCTTCAATAATATTTTTCTTCACTGAATCCAAAGATTTTTAAATGTATAGGGTGAGTAAGCACCAGAAACTGTCCAACTTGACTCTCAGTTTTGTGTGCTGGCAATGACTCTGCAAAGCACTTAAGCACATGCACAACTCAGTGCATAGGTATGTCTTCCTTGACTTTGCTAGGACAGGTATGCCAGCTATGCAACATCTTACAGGGCAATGCTTTTAACATTTTAACAGCAGTTCTCAAACACTTCCCTGTTATAACTCTGTTTCTGAAGTTCTCATGACTCTAAATATTAGTCCAAACAGTTTGGTATCTGTTGAGTCAGGGCATCACTTGTAACACACTTGAGGCATGAGCTCTAGTCCCAGAAGAATTGTCCTAGGGTCTTGTGAGCACACCGTGAGTTTCTGTGGTGATTATGTGTCAGTATGTGGCCACTACACAAGGAAAACCTACCCTCTCTCATTACTGTGGCTGGTTTGGACATCAGTCCAGTTCAGCCAAGTCCTTTATCTTCCCATGTAGTTAGTAATCAGTTCATTTCTACCTCACCCTTATTTACTCTGGTAGCTGAGCACTGCTTCATTAAGGTGAGCAGCTCATTTTGTATTCCCTTTCCTAAATGGAGCCTTCAGGCATCAGATCGTGTTTGTGCAAGACACTGTAGAATAGCTCAGATTATTCAAGTCCTGGTTGAGAGTCTTGATATCATCTACTGCATCTAAGATTAACTGGTTGCTGTGACCCAGCATTTCAGATGAGTTTTGGGTACCGTTTTAGATTGCTGGGACAGCATTTCCATATATCTGAAGTACTCAGTTTCAATCTATGATTCTGAGCATGAGGTAATATATTAACTAAGACCTTAGATGTTCTTCCCCCTTGTTCATCCTTTGCCTCTTTTTTTTATGAATACTAGGTCTTTGTGGAATAAAAGTCTTTCTTGAGTGTTTCGTTGTGTTCTTACAGCTTCTGCTTCCAGTCCCTGTAATGGGAATGCTTATACCTGCTGTGAGAAAGGGAGCCAATAAACAGACACCCCATACCAGGAGGTTAATAGTAGGAAGTTAGCATAAAGGAAAATGTCATCTCAAATGACCACATAACTGTCAGATAATGGCAGAGGAACACTGCTGGAACAAATAAAATGCACTCAGCTGCAATAGAGAAAGGTGCCAAAAAATTATATATTTGTCCACAGAGGAAATTTTTATCCTGCATTTATGAAACCAGCAAATAGAGAAAATAATCTTAATGCTTTCAAACACATACCATCCCCTATTTTCACCCTCATTTTCCATGTAAATATGTATTTCCTTAAGAAAAAAAAAACTGTTGGATTCATCAGCTTAAGTGCCTAAAAGCTGCACAGTCCTCAAGGCTCCATCCACACTCCATGGTGAGACAGACTCCTCAAACACAACTCAATCTCAATGCACTCTCAATTACTCAAACACAAACTCAATCGAGAAAAGTGGGGTTTGTCATCTGACGCTTTTGCTTCCCCTTTAATTGAATGTTGCCTTGTTCTTTTACAGCTAAACAAGAACACCACATCGCACCACCCACCCCCTGACTTTCTCGATCTCATTTATTAATTTGTATAACTCTAAGTCATCTGCTCTCTAACAAAGTAGTCCTATTCTTTTCAGTTTCTTCCAGAGGGAAGTCTGTCCATGCTTAATTATTTTTGCTGCCTGTTCTCAACCCCTCTGTTTCTGCTGTCTCTTTTGACAGGTCAACCAGCAGCTGGTAGTCCTGATTTTAGGGCTGACAATTCACTGTAACGATTCACACTATGCTGACTAGTTGTGCAAGACATTCAAGTCAGGGGAAGAAAAAAAATCCACATATCTTGTGTAACTAACCAAAGCCATGCAAATTACTACTGAATATGCAACTAGGACTGTTCTGCTTCCTGCAGAAAAAAAAAAAAAAGGATGGGAACTTCTTGGTAGGATTTTGTGTGTGTCTGCTTTGAAGGCAAGAAAAGCTGGGGCTGTGGGAAGAAGCAAACACAGCTTGAGACAGTGTACCTTAATTTCTATATCCTCTGCTTGTCCTGTGTGCTGATTGTCACTTTGCGGTCCCCATCATTAAGACTTCCCACTGTAGCCCCTCCATCCCCACACACCCCTACCTCCCAGCCTTGATATCATAGCAGACCCTACCACTCTTATCAACCAGCCCCAGAAAAGCCCCATGCTCTTATTCTGCTAGACACTCCTCTCTACTTGCACATCGCCCCTCAGCCCACCCAAATTTCTTAGGCACCCCATCCCTGAACTCCCCTCTCCTCTGATCTGCCTCCTCTTAGAGACAATGAAGGGCTCAGGCAGGTTCATATCCATAGGAGGAGGAGGATGCCCCTCTGACAGACCTTGTCCTCACAAGAGCAGTAACTGGGGCTGATAAGGCTGCTTACCACAACCAAGAATGAGCCCAGTTTTCTCTTCCCACATACAAACATTTGGTTCTTGTACTGAAGGACACAATTAGGACGTAATTTTTCAAAAATCTCTCTCAACAGCACCTGAAAAGACATGAGTCTGAGGACACATCCAATGAAAAGCAGGCACTGATGAAGCCCTCAAAACTGAGTTTAATTCTCCTTTATCCCCTACTTTTTTCTAAAAGCAGCTGTGAGTTATTGTCTGACTGGGTAGAAGATATGCTGCTCTCTCCTACTGTTGAGACCAAACACAGGCAAGAAAGCACAAGCTGTTCACAAAAGATCATCAATCCATGAGTGACTCGCAGGGAAAAACTGTGAGTGATTTTCAGCAGCAAGGCAATCTTGAGTGTTGATTATTGGCACCCACAGTGAGAAAGCCACAGCAGGGGGAGGCTTTCCTGTGAGCCAGTAACAGGCTGGTATGTCCCACATAAGCTGCTTAAATAGCATGGTATTGACTCTGCCCCTTGGCTGGGCACCTTAGGTAAGAGTGAATTGTGAAATCCCCAACCCAATATTACCCTCTTATATTTGCTTTTGAAGAAGTTCCCACAGAAACCTCAAAAGCAGGTTTCAGCGAGACACACATAAGGCTTTGGTCCTGTACTGGCCTCGTGCGAGAAAGCACATTTCATCTCTCCCAACTCCCCAGTGCTGCACCAGGGTCCTTGCATCAAAGGCAGAAACACCTCCTCTCCATGGAAATCCCCATGGGGCACAGTGAGACCACAGACCACTGCAGGGTCCCACAGGGCAAGGTGGAGAGTTGATCTGAGTAAAGAGCTGGTTGCATATACATAGAAACCGCCATGCATACTTACAAACCCCAGCCCAGATCTGGGTGTCTGTTTGATGAATAGAGATGTCAGGGGATGGCTGTAGGGGTTCTCATCTTTACATCCGAGCCCTGCCCCTGCTTTGAGACAGCTCAGCTGCTAGTGTGGCAGTAATTGAACTACTGCAAATTACAGCTTGGTGTATTAAGGAAAGCCAAAGCCAGTGCCAGTTTTTCTCTTAATATTACTGTGAACCGTGCTGGTTCAACAGCTGCCTCCCAAACAGCTGAGACACCTTCACAGCTCAAACGAAAACTTCCGAGGGAGAGGTGGGGCAGACAGCCGGCAGCAGGAATCGCTGCAGCCATCTCCAGGTAAGTCATCATTGCCCATGAATCAGAGGACTTACAAAGTGGATCTGAGGCGGGATGTAAAATATTACACATAGCTCTAATAACTCTGGGGTTTTTTAAGCCTCCTGATGTATGGCATTCCCCCATGGCAAAGACTAAATCCATGACTGCATGCTTTCTAAGAAGCTTAGGAAGTGATTGTATAAAATTAGTATTAACTAGTTTCACTATTATTAAATCGAAAATTAAAGCTTTCAACACTAAGCTATTCAAGGTGGTTGCTACACGAATGCTTTGTAATGCCCTCGTCAACAATAACTGTCATTAAGGCTGCTCCTTAAAAGCTGGGGAAAAATGCATAATCTGTTGTACTATAATCCACTTTCCTAGAGCAGCCACAAATTTAAAAATCTATTAAGAATGGCATGTACAGGAAGCAATTTCCTTCAAGATCACAGAATGGCTCACCCATAAATAGAGCAAACCCTATCAGTTAAGTTGCAAAGGGTAATCAGACATACCCTGTCCCAGATTCCTAACATCATACCTGTTTGGCTGACTTTTCTTCAGTGTTCATACTATAGTTTGTGGTTCCAATGTACTAGGATACTTAAGGAAACCAAAAGCCATGAAGGATGTTTTCTTTGCATCACATTTTGGATATGTTAAAAATCATACATTTTACTCTTCCCTCTTCTCTCATTTTTTGAGGTCCTCAGCATTTACAGACTTCAGATCCATTGCATTACTTTTACTCCGGCAAAAAAAACATGACTTCCCCCTCCTGGACATGCTAAGACAAACCAAAGGAAAAAGCTAATATCATTACCAGCAGGGCAAAGTGCTGCCACCAGAAAAAGGGGCAGGAGCCACCGCTCTGCTGGAGGCTCAAAGTGTTTTCCACATGCAAGAGAAGAAAAAGAGGGTAAAACTACCCCAGGGCTGCATTGCAACAGCAAGCTGCCAAGCAGACCACAGTGCTTTATCTGAATAGAGCACAGTGGAGAGGGTCATCTTGCATCAGACCTGCAAGGCCAGTAAATAATTAGTTTCCTTATTTTGCGGGTGAGAAAGTGGGGCCCAAATCATTTAAGGTCATCCAGTGTGTCAGTGGTAGGACCAAGACTGTATTTCTCACAGCCTCTGACCTATATGAGTAATTTTCTAGAATATTATATTTACACACAGCATTCAAAATAAAATTATAAGGCTCAAGAAGTCAAGAACAGAGAACTGAGCATATTTTCTTTTCTAATGGGTCCTTGGTGGCCTTCTTTGCTAGTACCCACAAGAAAGGAACAGAAGGGGAAAGAAGGAAGCCTAAAATGCTCTCTAAGGTTCAGATTATCGTAATTGTTTGGGTGGGCAAAAATTTTGTTGGACAATCCCATGTTCACTTGCTGAATATGGAGACAGTAAGTTCACAAGGCTGAGGCAGTCTGCCAGGGACACAGGTGAGATTTTAATGGGTGAAGCTCTATGTTCAGCAGAAATTAATTGAAAATAAGATGTTGTAAATGAGATATTTCTGTCTGGTTCTATTTCAGAAGGACACACCTATGTGCTCCCAGGATTATCAGTCAGGAGTTTTTCCTGGAGTGAAACTTCCAAACCAGTATTTTCTCATTAAAGCAATAAAAGCAACAACAAAAACAACAACAAAGAAAACCACCTAATCATACAATTATAGTTCTCAGATTCAGATTTCTGAGATTTTTGAGTCAAGAGAATTGGTTGGCCTTGAATTTAAAGCTCACATGGGCCAGAGTAATGCTGCAACAGTGTATATGCCACAGTCACTAGCCACCTTCTAGACAACACCAACAAGCTTTCTCCAAATGCATTTTACAGGAAGCCTGATCCTAGCTGTCTTCCAAAAGTGCAATATAGTCAAATGCACCCCAGAATGGCAAATCTGAGAATCCTGTGAAGTGCCACCACCATCAGAGGCTGTGACATTTCCCACACATCAGCCCCTGGGCACACCTGCCTACCTTCACCTGCAGAAACTGAGGGGTGAGAACTTCTCCCCAGTCACCTTGCCACAGCCCCCTTCTCCTCTCCCACCCTCACTCCCCGCTACTCAGTTTAAAGTATTTTCCCTGAATATCCTGTCCTAGATTTTGCCATCAAATATCTTAGTGCCAACTTACTGTTGATGGAACACGGTCTGTTCTTCCATAAAAAGAGCTTTAAATAAATCTCTTATGTGAACACACAGAGTTCAGCAAGCAAGAAGAATCGGATTTTCAGGATCCCTCACTGTTGTTTTCATTAACACTAGCAGCAAAACTCCCATTAAATTTGAGAACACAGCAGCCAGTGCTAAGCTACTTTAAAAACCCTGTCTGTCTTGACTAAAGTCTACAGTCTCACTCCAAAGAAAAATCAGCTCCATGCAAAAGGCTCAAAAGAACTAGACTATGAAAGATCCATAAATTAGCTCATGGGCTAATCAGGTCTTCAAAGTCATTCTTATTTGTTTCCTTGGAAATTAAAAACAGCCGGAAGAAAAAATCCTCAAGCTCATGAAAGTGTTCTCTGTAGCTACATGAAAAATATCTGAGGATTTAAGCAAACGATGAGTGCTCAGTAATAACCTCTTCAAAGTGTGCCCTTATGCTAATGTCCTTGATTGCAATAGTTGAATGAATAATAAAATTACACAGACTAAAATTCAGCCATTTGAGTAGTGCCTGCTTGAAGCTAACTCTGTGCATGGAGGTCAAATTCTAGTCCCTATAAAACTGACAACAAGATAGTGCTACAACTGGTAGGAAACTATATATTTAAAAATATATGGTTGATGCTTCCCTTTTGGCTTCCATAAATTTCTTCTTTTCCTGTTCAGATTGTAAAATGGAGATGATTAAGCAATTTGGAGGAGTGGAGCTTTAGTCTGCCAGATATAACCCAGTAAAAAACCTTATTTTCCCGAGGTGATACCTGATAACTGGTCACTGGCCACTGTGAAATGAGTTGACAGGAGCATTTTGAGAAAGTTTCTTGGGAGATCACTGCCTCACAGGATTTTAAAAGGTCAGAGTATAATGGATTCTCCCACTATAGACACCACTGGGATCAATGCACTCTGGTTTAGATCTGTATTTCCCTTCATATTTCTACATTTTACAGAACTGATACTGTAACATCTAATCTCAGGCACACTGGCACAGAAGCTTTCTGATTTGGTTGGATTTTTCTACACGACAGGCAGAAACTGGACTCATTTCAAAAAAGCAACCCACCTTCCATTATTTTGCCAACTGGTTGTTTTCTCACATTCCACGGTGGTTAATGAACCTGGTGGTTTACTGAAGTATGAACTCTTCCTACTCAATAGGCAAACAAAAAGGTGTTAGATATATTTGGATTCTACTAATTTCAGCCTTGTACAGGGTAAAAAAAAAAAAAACAAACAAAAAAACACCAAAAAAACAGTTCGTATTCCTCTATCCCACCAAAGCTGAAGTATTTCCACATAAGTTTTTCTCTATGCAAGCATTTATAAGTGGGTACCTCCCTAACCAAAACCTGATCCAAGAATTGGGCTATCCAATGTTGTATTGAGACATTCTGAAATTGCTTCTTTAGCAAAAGTATCATCTTACTTATCTCCTTTTTTGAGACAAAAGACACCCTGACTGCCCACTTAGACAGCTCTAACTCTGTCTTCCCAGAAAGTCTAGCAGCAGCAAAGTGTCCCAGCTTCCCTCTGGCGACTGCGGCTCCCAAGGCTCCCAAGCATGAAAGACCAAACCCCATAACAGAAAGCCCAATGTCACTTGCTCTTAAGAGGGTCATTTATTGCCCACATCACAGAAACACTTTCACAGTGGATTTCCCAGAGAAATTCTCTCTTTAGGTCTTCTAATGCCTTTGCTGAGTTAGCTTGGAGTTCTTTATGGCTAATTAAATAAAACTACAGCCCAAGCTCCCAACCCACAAGTGGCTCCAGGAAAGTAAAATTAACGTTCCCAGTCACCTTTGCCTCCTCTAGAGAGATTTCTAGGAATGTGGAGTCACACATATTTTTCTGTTTGAAGGGAAAACAATAGCAAGACATCTGATAGTCCTCTGTGTGTTTACAAAGAATAAACAAGTCTAATCTGTGCATCAGGAATCCGCTCCACCCTCTTATTCCAGTCACTTTTATTAAAGGGTTGGCTTAAGGAAGCCTGGCCGTCACCGAGGCATTGGCGCTCCGATTTTGGCTTCCCTGGGAGTCCATCCTTCCCAGATTACATCCTCCAGCCCTAAACAGCAGCGTGGCCATGTCCCCTCCCCAGGAGCCCACCGCTGCCCTGCATCCTGCGGCCAGCTCTGCACTGCCACCAAGTGTCGGGCAGTGTGGCCACAGCCTCCCATCGGGGAAGTTTGGTGCGTGACAGCGGGACGAGAACCTCAGCCTCCTCCCTGACCACTGCTTGTGGAGTGGAACTCACTCCCTGGCCCCGTGGACCCTCTGCCCCATGCTGCAGGGACCACACGCAGCAGCAGGATGGAGAATCTTCTAATCTGCTGGCTGTTACATTCGCTTGGGAGACGTAGGTTCATAGAATCATAGAATAGTTTGGTTTGGAAGGGACCTTAAAGATCATCTAGTTCCAACCCCCCTGCCATGGGCCGGGACACCTCCCACTAGATCAGGTTCCTTAAAGCCCCATCCAACTTGGCCTTGAACACCTCCAGGGATGGGGCATCAACAACCTCCCTGGACAACCTGTTCCAGTGCCTCACCACCCTCAAGGTGAAGAAATTCTTCCTTATGACTAGCCTAAATCTGCCTCTCTCCAGCCCTCCTCTGGGCCTGTTCCAACAGCTCCACATCCTTCTTATGCTGAGGATTCCAGAACTGGACACAGTATTCCAGATGAGGCTTCACAAGAGAGGAATAGAGGGGCAGAGTCACCTCCCTCTACCTGCTGGCAACGCTTCTTTTGATTTGAGGTTCAAACCTCCTCCAGCAGAGAAAGAGATGAAGGTTGTGTCCTGTGTTCTGGCTGAGTGTCTTAGCCACAATATCTGGATGCACGTTTTAGGGGGAAGTTCTGATTTTGTATGTGTGCTCTGGAATGCTTTTTGTCTCAGGCCCTTGGCAGCAGGTATGAGCAGGAGGGAAAATGTATCATATAGGGGTTTGGAGACTCCTCTATTCAAAGCAGAAGCAGAAACAAAGCAGACATGCCTGGAAGCAGGAACACTAGGGACTAACAGAAATTTGTTGGTGAAAACCTAATGCCTACTAGCTTTATGTACCTCCTAATTTGTTGGAAATTGTTAGGTGAGTATTTTTAATATCTGAGCTTGCTCTTCTCTAGAGGTGAGATTTAAATGTTGAAGTCTTACTATGAATTAATTGTGACTATAATTAAATGGCTGGTCTACTAAGAGCCCACTACCAACATCTGGGAGAGTCACATTCCAGTCCTTGCTCCAAATATTATTTTTAATGTAAAGCAGAAGCCCAACATCCAGAGACATTGATAATGATTCACAAAGTTCCAGCTGACATGGACTTGCATGCATAGCCCAGTGCTCTATCACCAGCCAAAAGCAGATCTGAGCCCTGGCCTCCCATATGCCTTAAGTACTTCCCAAAGTTCGCATCCTCTCCAGGCACGAGAGGATTTGGTTTCATATGCTGTTTTCAGAGTCAATCTGGACTATCACAGCAAGACACATGGAAGTACACCTTCTCATTAACGAAGAGACAAACCATGGCCTGCTTCCTCCAAAGAGTCATCCAGAGATGCACATGTAGAAGTAATGAATCAACAGAGACACTCCTGGCAGAAATGGCAGTGTCCAGAAGCAAAAAATGAGAGAGATGTTTTAAGGGGCTAAGTTGGCAATTAGGCATTTAAATCCTCCTTGCAAGCCTATCTTCATCATTCTATATCATGGGAACCCTAGGAATACTTCTTACACCAGCTCAGCACCTTTCTACATTACTGGTGTTTGTTTAGTGTAAGCAGTATTGATAATGTTGTTTCCATACATCTTCCTTGCAAGCAATGGAGCTGACTACAAATTAGGTCATTAGAAACAGGTAAATAAACTATTATATCCATTAAATGAGTGGATATAAATACATGTAGTCAGGCAGGACAATTAGGTTCAAAGCATCATTATATTCTGTACTTCAGACACAAACATAAATGCTGTATCCTGCCTGGAAAAGGCAACAAGATGGAAAGTGGTTATTGGGTTGAGGAGTACTGTTCCTTAACATATTACACAATTACCTTATTTTCTGGGGCATTATAATTAACACCACAGTCCTGCCCACAGAGGTAAATACCTTCAGGACAGAGCTGAGGGCCACCACCAGAGAAGCATGGGCAGAATAACTTGGGTTATACTCCCTGGTGGACCTAAGGGTGTTTTTTTCATAAATGTTAGACTTTGACCTCTGTTTCCTGTCAAAATCTAGCAAATTTGAAGCAATAAAATTGGGACCAGCAGAGTATTCAGAAATGCCCAACTATGTATTCAGAGCTGTTGATGCACTTCTATTCTTCTAAAGTGACACAGGTGGAGGAGAGGAGAGGAGAGGAGAGGAGAGGAGAGGAGAGGAGAGGAGAGGAGAGGAGAGGAGAGGAGAGGAGAGGAGAGGAGAGGAGAGGAGAGGAGAGGAGAGGAGAGGAGAGGAGAGGAGAGGAGAGGAGAGGAGAGGAGAGGAGAGGAGAGGGAAGTAGCAAATACACATCTCGCTATGCCTTTTTTATATCTCCTCAAAGCATTCAAGATACAACCCTATCAGAGAGGCAAACAAACAAAAGAGCATGTGACACCTGAGTGAAAAGTTTCTTGCACCGTGGGATGGTAAGAAGCAGGCTATGTTTTGAAAGCAGAATCTTTGACATAGGTTCTTGCATTTCATCTTGCTGTCACGCTGTGTTACCACACCACATCACACTGTGTGACATAACCGACAAACCCTGTTGTAACCTGCTTTAGTATGTGTCATGGGAAGGCAACCTGCTTCTCAGTTCTTTTAAGAGTGCTTCAGGAAAAAGGCAATCGTGCTACTTTCCCGCATACAGAAGAGTACAAGAAGCAAAGTTGAAGATAAAGAGCTTCTTTCTTCCTGCCCATCCACAATCAGTTCCAAGCAGTCATCACTTGTTCCTAAGAACATTTCAGAAATTCCAGAGTACATAGCTAATAAAGCCACTGAAATGGAGTAACGTCCCATGAAGAAAGAGGCTGCCTGTTGAAACCTACTGTTTCACACTCAAGTAGGAGATGGTAAGATAGAACACACCACAGCAGAGTCCTGGCAGCACACATCAATAAGGACAAATGAATTTTTCAGCACTGACTCAAGGCATTTCAATGTTGTCTTACACTGAAGCTTGCTCCACTAACCCTCTTCATGCCTTGCTGTCTTCAAGGTAGTCATATCAGTCAGGAAGTGATACCAAGTAACTACTCAGAATCTGAGAACTATTTTTGCTGCATTCTCCAGGAACTGCCAGTTGCCTCACTTTGTGGATGTCCCCACAAATGACATTTAGGCAAGCACTCTCCTGATCTATCTTGTCCCCTGGGGATTTCTAACCTATGTGGACTATGTCTGTGGATAATGAAATATGTTGTCATATCACAAATTAAACACATTAAACTTAATGACTGTCTCTTGTGCTGTTTCTCACTTCGTGAACTTCTGACCATGTATCATTGTCCCTGAAGCACGCAATACCACAGACTCACCTTAAATTCAGAGAATTAAATTCTGTCCCACAGCTCAATAAGCAGCATTTTAGAAAGCCTCTTTTTATAGTCATCGAAAAGGTCATTGACTGCTGGGTGCTAGCTCAGCAAAATGGTGAGACTTTCCCTTGCACCTTGGGATAGAGGTGGATTTCATTCAAAAAGAAAAATTTGCTTTCACAGCAAAGACAATTTAACTGTGAGCTATGTAGGCAAAGAGATAAGTTGTTTCTTTTCTCAACATCCTCCAAAGCATTTTTTTGTCAACAAGGGAGAAAACATCATTTTGTGCAGTGTGATATACAGACTCCCTTGGTGCCCACCTGTCCCACCAAAAGGTATCATGGTGCACAGGTGGGGACATCTAGTCTGCAGAAGAATGAAATACTCACATCTCTAAGGGTTTGCCGTTTGGGGTGAAAAAAATAGAGCAAAATACAGGTCAAATTCTCTCACTCAACCTGCACTGCAATGCACTGGGCTCTACCTTATGAGGCTGTATGAGTCCTCCAGTGTTTGTGGCCTCGTACCTCTGCTTTCTTGCTGAATTTCCTCAGCAGACGATACAGATCATGACAGCCACTGGCAGCCTGCCAGGGTTTCTGCCTCCAGCAGCATGCAGGGGCCATACAAAACCAGCAAAACCCCAGGTGCATTTATCAGGTGCTGAGAGTCCTTCAGTGCATCAAGGCAGACATTTCTCTGCATGAAGGAGCAGCCCAGTGTGACATCAGTGTGAGTGGTATGGGGAGGAGAGCAGCTCACCCTCTGTGTACACAGCAACCACCTAGGTGAATGGCTGCGGGCGGTGCGATTTTAATAAGAGCTGGGTTGTGCAGCTATCTTGATGAGAGCAGCAGATTGGATTGCAGTATGGGTTACTGTTTGCATACTTACAGAGAGAAATGACAGTGGTAAACATTTGCAGGGACAGATGGAAACAACCACAGCCCCAGCTGTATAACCAGGCACCTTCGGGGGCCTCAGAATGCTGCAGCCATAGGCAGGCGATGGAGGAGAGATGTACTGAGGTCTAAGGCTTGAAGTGAGTACAGCTGATGGCATTGCTAGGCCAAAGGCCAGATGGCAGCGGTGGGACTCCACAGCCTTCTCATCTTTAAGGGTGCAGTGGGTGCCTGCCAAGGTCCCACCACAGTCCACAGACCTGAGGCAAGGGCCAGGATGTCAGGCAGCACTTGGCCAACAAGACTTGACAAGCCCCTGTGGTGGTGGTACCTGTGGGATGGTGACACCTGCCCTCCGGAGCAGAAACAGGACCAACATCGGCCGAAAAAACCTCCAGATCCTGGCAGGTGGCCTTGCCCTCCTTGCGCTACGATCTCTTTGAATCACCTTAGAGAAAAAGGCTTGGTGCCAAAAGGGCAAGCACGGGTGATTCACCCGCTATGCCAGATGGCTCTCCCTCCCCATGGCACCCGCCCTGCTCGGCGGCAGCACCCCACTCGCCCCAGGCATGGGCACCAGCTGCCTCCACTTCACAGTGACTCCCTGACACAATTTTAAGGTTTTAATCTCAGCAAACTGGCCCAGCTCCAGTCTAAAACCCTCCCAGCTGACAGTACTCTTTCAGGACCCACAGGCTTTCATCTCCCACCCAGTTTCATCTACAGACTGGTCCCTCTCAACTGCCGCCCAACTGCCTTGCACAGCCCCAGTTTCCTCCCAAGACCGTGCCTCTGATGAGCTGTTTTGGAGGAGGAAGAGGGGCAGATTGCTTTTAATTACATTGCTAAGAAGTCTTTGATTTCCATAGGTTTGTCCTTGTGTAGCTCCTGCCACAAATCCCCAGTCCCTACAGAGCCCGGGCTGCTATAATTAGTATCAGGTAAGATTAAGATAAAGAGTAGCTAACTAGCTAATTTATCATGGGTCCAAGGAATACACCTTGAATGTCAGCATGTGCTACAGTTAAGGTCTATCTATCATTCCTCACATCTTCAGCATCTTTAGTATTTGGGGGATTCATTAGAACAGCAATTTCAACAAACTTGTTCACTGGGCATTTGAGACATTTATCTTTAAGAGCACTGAAACAACACTCATGCTTTTCCATCTTATTTCTCAACAGCTTTTATGTAATATATGGCCCAGTTTTCGGACACAGCAAGGTGCAGAAGAAAGAGTTGGCGAGGAGCTTTACAACCTGTCTTTTCAAGGAATTTGAAGTCTTGAGGCTTCTTCAAATTACAGAAATGAAAATGATTCAAGCAAATGTGCAGATGGTCAGAGGGGAGTGGAAGACTCACAGCTTGAGAATTTTTATTGAATGTATATATCATATCAGACACTGCATCTGTACTGTTCAATGACTAGATAGTCTCAGAGCTCCAGCCCTCTAACCCAGAACCCCACAGTTTTATTGACTACATGTCCAGTGTTTTGAGACTAGTACAGTTACATATTACAGTAAACATGCATCCACATCTCTATTGTGTTGTTATTACCACATTTGTACCCTATGCACAGATATAAAATATTTTGTGTTCCCTGTGGCTATGCATGTACTTCTTAAAAGCAGAATGTTTTACAACACTGCTCTACAGTGTTTTCACAAATAGATGTATTATTAGTAATAAAATAGCCTACTCCAATTTACATTCAAGCATTTTTTGCTTCTGGCTGGGGAAGCACACTTGCAGTGACTTCACAGCATCTTAAACTCTATAAACACAACTATACATCTTCTGTAGAAAAAAAACCTGTCATGATTTATGGGTAACTCTCTGTTAATCCTAATAATAGGGTTAAGAGAAGCAATTTGCAACCTACTTTAACCTTCAGGTTTAAGGACTTTCAGAGTGCCTCCTTCTGCCGCTCTTCAGCACAAAAGCAAACGAGCAGTGAAAGAGGAGCAGCGCTCTTGGCCATCCAAAGCCAGAACTGCCAGATGAAAAACAGGAAACCAATACGGTTTAAAAGCAACAGCAAATTGTAAATATGCATCTTGATGGAAACACGTTCTCAGTCTGCAATGTTCTGAGCATACACCCTTATGCTTCACAAATGCTGCCTGGAGGAGTACAGCAACATTGTAAAACTGACTCCAAGCAATCTCATCTTCTGAGCTACAGCCTGGCAGCCATATAAATGGCACAAGAATGACATTCCTCTGACTCTCACCACTAAGTCATTGATCCCAACTTTTAGTTGGGGAATGGTTACACAGTTTCTTCTGACCCTATATTTTATGGTTTGCTGACCCCATTAATAAACACTTACAGTAATATGGAAGGGACCAAGCATAGCGTTTGTGTGAAAATGAGTCTCTCATCCGTCTACGTACCTGTCTGTCCCAGCTAATGTAATTTCTGTTTCCCTGTCCCCACCATTTCCTAGCCTCATGTCTGCTTCTTGCTGCATGAGCTAGACTCCCTGGCTAGAGTCGCTCTCTGTAATGCACTGCAGTCATCAAATTGGATGATGCATCCTGGCAGTGTAGACAACATGGAGACTACAGTGCGGTAAGTAAGGGTAATGTAATGCACCCACAGGGCCGAGAGGCTCAAGAGGAGCCGAGACTGGAAGCACAGGAAGCCTTCTCCATGAGGCATTAGAGATACTCATGCAGCCACACTGATTAATATTGCCTCTCCCAAAGTGAAATATGCCATCTCAAGGTCAGTGTGAATGAAAAAGCACACTAGGATAAAACTCTCGGCTTGCTCAGATTGGAAGACGGAAAAACGGAATACAGAGCAGAGAGAAAAAAGCAGTAATAGCAATAAAGATTACTGATTACTTAATAAGAATTGCTGCCTGTCATGTAGTAAAGAGGGTAGCTTTTTCTCTCCCTTTTCCTTTCTTTCTAACAAAACAGCCCAGGCTGACAGTTCTGCAGATGGGCGCTGAACAATAAGTTGATCTCAGTTCAGGAAGAAGTTTCTATTACAGAAGGCAGGACAGGCAGAAGCAAGAAAATTCAAATAACTTTGCAGGAAAATCGCTACATGGAGTAAAGAAGTTGCCTCAAGTAGGGCCCTCTAAGGGTTACGGCTGTCCTTGAAGGCAAGGGGAAGATGCTTAAATACTGTACAAAGGAAGGAAAGCACTAGTACAGTAGGTGAGGATATCAATATGTTTTTGCTTCTAGATTCTTGGCAGGAACGTTTTTAATGGTCTGCAAGGGTGAGGTATTTTTCAGGAAGTCCAAGGAGGCTACAGGAATTGGTAATTGCCTGCAGGAGGTTTGTTTCAATGAGTGCTGTGGTTTCACTACACCTCTGTAGATCAGGCCCCATCATGTTTGTGAGTGACACCAGCTCATGGTGCTGTCTAAATGCAGTAGTTATTATTAGCACCCATGCACTGTGGATGTACAAGTTTTAACCACTGAGGCCCAGCCTTTGGGAAGAAACAGCCTGTGTTTAGCTGTATACATTTGCAATGATTCATGAGATTGTCTGCAATCGCTTTAAAAATAGTACTTACGCAACTCAGGAGCTACTAATGAAATCCTGACATTATCGGGTCTTCCCCTCTCAGTCACACTCATTTCAATTAATTTCCATGCCGCTGAGAGAACTTCATACAGAAAAGGCATAAACCTGAAAGAGGAACTGGGGGAGTTAGGAAATGCAGCGAAAGGGGATGATCATTTCTTTGCAATTGTGATGAGGAAAGATTGCAGCTGTTATTCCCCCTGTAGAAGTGAAATGTGCAAACTCAACGAAAAAGGGAGACAAATCTGTAGAGACCCTATTTTTTTTTTTTTTTATTTTGCCAAGCTGATGTTTTTCTTTACTTTTAAACTGAGTAATTAAGGTGTGGCTCAAAGGTATAAAGAGATATGTTTTTTTTCATACAATTTCTACCAGTGCCATCGACTTCTTTTTCCATTTCTTTCTGGGCCCAGCTCTTTTTGCCACTCTCACAGCCTAGCATGTGTCAGCTCAGCAGCACCCTGAGGAGGATCACTTAAGGGATGGATCAGGGCACACATAAGCAACCTGCCAGATCTCATCCACTGAGCCGTGGTTCACACATGGGGAGCTTGTCTCCCACGCCCTTGAGTATTTCCTGGCCCGGAGCTTATGTTTCCACCATACAACTTCAAACACAGAGAAGAGACCTGGAGGTCTGAATAGGGACAAGGACTTCTTTCAGTGTTCCCAGCTACCCTTAAATAACTTTCAGAGTAGAATTCATAAGGCCAAATGATGAGTCCCTTTCCTACTTTGGCCAAAAAGCTACAACTGTGCTAGACCCATTGAAATCTTGTGTGTTACTTGGTGCAGAACCTACTCCCCAAAGAGAGGGACACACAGGTTAGCCCACAGGCCCAAGCTATTAGGACAGGGCCATCTTTGTCACAAAAACACTGTGGATTCCTGTTCACCTCCATCTTAACTCGAACCTGTGCTGTTACATATCCGTGGAGTTACACTGGTGTGAAAGTTGAGTCTCAGCATTCCAGACTGGATTGGATTTGTACCTGGTTTCTTTACAGGTTGTCTGAAATCCAGCTGAAACTTGTAGAGATCTGTACATTTGGGACATTGGAAAACAAGGCCTTTGGACTACATTCACAAAATGCCCATTTGCTGGAACAAGGGTGTAATATCATTTGTGTGTGCGAGAGTACTAGATGAAGGCCTTCAGAAAGTTCTTGCCATAAAATTTGTCATATACAGCAAAGGAAACCCAAATGGCAAACTGCTCTTCAGAAATGAAGCCTGAAGGAGTCCAGCTCAAATTCATGCTTGCAGCAAAGCAGGAGTGCTAAATGGAATTGAAAAATTACCTGGGCCAACTTGTACAATAATATGTGGTATATAAGTGGAATTTGAATCCTTTTTCACAGTAAGTGACAATGATCTAAGATCTACTTAAATCTCACTGCAGTCCTGCTAAGACTGCCTGCCATGTCATTTTTTCACTTTCTCACAGTGGGATTCTTCCTAATTCTTCCTCTTGGCATGGAAATAAAATTTCAAAACTCAAGATGTGCAACACAGGCAAAACCAGTGTTGGCTTCCCAGTAGGTTAAATACAACTTACACCTCACTGGGCCAACAGTTTGTCTCTTCACGGCTACATAGTAAACGATGCAAAAAGACACAAGAACATATCAATTAAGAAGATATACTCAACACACTGGAAGATCCTTTTCCTGTAACTCTGAAATACTTGTTAACCCTCTAGGTGATATGAAAAGGAACATTCGAACAGAGAGGATCATTCAGGGCAGAACACTAAGTTGAAATGTGAACAATGAAAAGAGATTCTTAGGGCCATCATATGAGTCTGGGCACTTTTTATTCAAGCAGTGTTTCAGAACAATTTAAAAGATTAGATCACAGCCTCTCAGAGTGCATGATCAGGTAGCCGTGTAAAAAGCATAGCCCGTGGACCTCAGGAGCCTACCTGAAAAAAAAAAAAGAGCAACAGCAGAGAGCATTCAGGTATGAAAGAGGTAGGTAGGACATCGGGGAAAAAAGCTCTTTTCTAGTGTTTCCTGTCCTTTCTAGCAATGTGATGCAACATGATATTCGTTAAGGACATTGGTGTAATCTAGCTCCAAAATGCATATGTACTTAGTCTCTGCAGAACAGAAACAAGAGATGCAGAAGGTCAGCATTCCTCTTACTCAGCTTTCTGTGTCTCCTGATACTGGAACAGAGAGATGTCCTTCAGAGAGAGGAGACATGTCCCCTGAGACTGTTCAATCTGGTCTATAATGCCAACAGAGGTAATGATTTGCATATAGATAGTTTTCTACTGGGAAACTGCCCTTTGTTCAGGAACAGCCTTTAATTGGTAATAAATGATCTGTTTTCTGTAGTCAGCCAGCACTCAATGCAACGGGGCCATACAGGCACAACTATTCAGAGGTCATGTTTTTCTAACCTTCAACTGGACTTCTGTTAGCAAGACCCTTCATCTGAAAAAAATCTTAATAACCTAAAAAAAAAGAACGTAAAAGTCTCTGGACTGCAAAGGAAAAAAGAGAAGGCCAAGAATAACAGGAAGAATGACAGGGAGAGATGCAGATTAAGAAACAGCTGGACAATTTAATGAGAAAATACTCCCACATGTGAGACAAAGTGACAGAAAGGAAAGTATAAATCTCACTTGTGCCCTATCTGATTCTCAACATAACAGTCTGGCTGAGCTGTCTCTTTTCCAGAATACAATCATGGACTCTTAGTTCCTGGCAGTCAAAAAGGCCTGAATTACCCAGAAGTACTGAAAAGCTGCAGTAGCTGAAAAAAGTATAAGATATTGGATTTTCTCTACACACAGGAAAGCTTAGGTAAGGAGCAGGCATTCACTGTGGCATCCATTGCCTCACATGCAGGGACTCCTCTGAGCATTGACTGCATCCTTTCCACTCAGCTCCCAAGAAGGGTTCCCACTGAAGCAAGCTTGGAATTTCCATGTGGTTTGAGTCCTTGTTGCATGAGCTTCTTGCTTCAAATCTCATTGTCAGAAAGCTTTCTCCTGAAAACCATCTTCATACTCCTTTTCTCTAACTGACTGCCATCCTCCCATGGTGCACATTTTCCTTTGGTCAGGAGAACCAAAAACTGTTAGCCCACCAGCTGTACTAGCTTTCCTTTAAAGCTGGAATCATCACTCTCACTAAGTAACACAGGCAGCTCAGGACAGTGGGAAAGAGAGTTGAGGTGTTCCTGTCAGAGCAGTGAGCTGTACCACTGGGAACCACATAGTACTGGAGGGCCCTAATGAAATACGTTGGCACCAGTATAAACCATTGTCTCTCTGATTACAAAATGGCTGTGTTGAAATGGCTACCAGGCCTTGCTAAAACATCAAGTTCTTATATACCACTTGTCAGCCATCATTTTCAAAGCATATTCAGAGGGTGGGAAATGATTTATTCAAGGTCACTGAATAGAAGCAAAATTAAACCCCTCTGTTCCCAAGTCATCTGCCAGCATCCTAACCACTGAGATACTCCAGGAAACCCTGGCTTCTTTGTCATGTTAGTCATCCACAGGGCAGGGTATAGCAACAGCAGTGGCAAGAGCTATACAGCTGGGATTTGCTTAGACAGAGGTATCAAGACAATTTTAAGAGGGGCGGCTCTGAAGCACTGCATATGAAAAATAAATCTTCTTTTCATATGCAGCAAAGTAATGCAAATCACAAGTTATTTTTGTCTCTGGATTCTATGCAACAGAGATGCTCAGGAACGCCACACTAATATCACATTTATGCTTAAAGTCGTCGAAGCAGGAAACAAATAATTTGTGAAGTAGGAGAAAAACTGCAGACTCTACAGTTCCGCTTGGTTAATGATCTTTCCATGACCTTTCAGTTTTACACCTCATCTTTTATTTAAACTCTCTATTTAGAGCCACAGGGCTTTGTACGAAGCACACGTCAGGATCTATTTTCTTATAGCATTTCAGGATTAAAGTGAGAGGTTTGGGTAAGGAAGCCAGAAGGAGACGTGCTTAATGTTTGTCTCTAGGCAGTTTTACAGAGCTAAGCAGGAAGTCTGCACAGTGAGGTGCGAAGGAGGCTGGGGGAGAGGACTCCAGTCCTTGGCTTGCCAAGTAGCATCAGGTTAGCCACTTCATCACTCGGATTTTGGTACTTTGCTAAGCTGGGAAAATAGTTACCTCATCTCCCTGTACCGTCAGCAGAAAAAGATAATAATGCTGAATTATTACCTAAACTTGAGGGCTACGGAGAACTCAGGGTAATGTCTCTATCAGCTGTAGCAACACTCACTGCTGAAGTTGGGTGGCCTGGCCTCATTCCTCCAGTGTCCAAGGTCACCCTTCTCAAGTCCCTCTATTTTTTTGACAGAAGGATTGAGAACCTTAAAATAGCTCTCAAGATACCAAAAAAGCATTTTCTTAGAGGAATACACTAAGTGACTGAATTGGACAGGACTTAAAAAATGGTCAACTAAACTTTGAGTCAATCTACACAGTTTTCAGGGGTGGCAGCACTGGAAAGTTCTCTTTAATCTGCAGGGCATTTGAACCCCATGACACTTAGAAGAAACCAGAAATCCAGGCCAAGGACATCACTTTGAACATCTCCTTGGGAAACAGCTTGGCCCAGTGTCCTAGCACGCTCACTCCCACTACACAGACAGCACTGAAGTGTTCTGTGTCACTCCCTCAGTTTGCTGGAGCCATAAACTCGTCCTATTCAGTCTTCTGGGAACTGTTTTGCCATTAAAAAATGTAAATAATAGTAGCTAAAAAACTAACTCATAAAAAGCTTTGAAGTTTGCTTACAAACAGAATATCTTCATAAACGCTCTCAATCATGTTTGTGCTAAAATATTGACTTTTCAGGGAGGTAAATATTTCTCCATTGCTCATTGCATAGAAGCTTGTTCCTGTTGTTTGTTCACATGCCAAGGCCAGTAAGTACTGTTGCAGTGTATATAATCCCAGTTTAGAGGCTGCAGTACAGTTCCCAGCCTGTTCCCCAGGAAGTTAGCCAATGGCAATACTTTCATTAACTTCAGGGAGAGCCAGGTTTTATTTGCCTGCCTGTAGTGCTTCTCTGTGCCTTAAATTTCTTCAAAGGCTGTTGTGGTCTTTAGAAAGACCTCTTCTGAAGCAGACCACTGATTTCTCTTGTGTCCTGTTGCTGGACTCCACTGCCTTGCACATGCCCCACTACAAAGTTTGAATCATTTGTTTTTCCAAGGTAGCAATCAATTCCGGATATTTGCAGCTGAGTCACTTCTAGCAAGGGCAAAAGGTAATGCCTGCTTATGCAAGTGTAAGCCATATCCTTCCTTGGGGCTGTGCCATTTGACTATGGAGGGTGACAATTTTGCCCATCCTCCTCTCCCTTACATCTCATTCAGGTTTTATTTGCAGAAGAAAGAAATTCTGACATTGATTTTTTTTCACTTCTGTAACTACCCTTCAGAGCAGTCATCTCAAACACTGGACAGTCTCATGTAAAGTGCAGCTATCAGTGCAGAGGAATAACCTCTCCTGTCTGCCCTAGATTAAAAGAAAATATTTCTCTTGGAACAGGAAAAATAAACCAACCTATTGTATTTCCCTGACAAAGTAAACTCCATATCCTCCAACTCATCTCATTCATTTCCTGTCCCAAACATCCTCCCTTTCTGCTAAGCCAGGAAAAGAAGAAGGACCACCAGAGCACTGAACTCAGGCCATTAGCAGGCATGGAGAAGATGGACCAAACCTGGCCTTCTACAGAAGAAATCAAATGCTCATCTAGAAGGTTGCTGGGACCTGAGGTTACAACCTTATGACAAGAACAAGGAAAATTCCTGCAGCAGACAAGCTTACACATCTGATTGAGGCAAACAGGGAAGACAACTACGCAGCCACATAACTGCTAACCTCACACGACAGGAGACAAATTCCTACCATGTGTAGGCTTAGCAGTGTGGTAGCACAGATAGATCTTCCACAGTCAAACCCTTACTCTTCCCTCTCCTGCCCTCGGCACTTCTGCAGCTGGAGGGAAGGGGTAAACGAACCCAAAGAAATGGCAGGACTCAACTACTGCTATATTCCAGGCCAGTGATGTAGGTATGACTTAAATCAGCCTCTAGATCCCAGAGTTCTACACACAGGAAGGTTTTCTTGCCCTTCTTAGGGGGCAGAGGGGGAGGTACCTTCTTCTTGCCTTTTCTCCCTTACTCATGCCCCTTCCAATCCCCATCCACACCACTTCTCCAGACACATCCAATCTCCTCACAGCCCCGGTAGAAGTTTCTGATAACTCTCTTTGCCTAGTCCAGATAGAGGATTTTGGGAAAGGTGAATCAGTTTGACTGAGTGTCCAATGCAGAGACCTGCACAACCCTGTGTGCTTCCCTATCACGCAGCAAAACGAATTCAGAGGTCGATTTTTATCTAGATGCAGTAGCAGATGGAATAGGCACATGGGATGAAAATAAGGAGATTCATACTCTAATTCTCTATTTTTTCAGTCAGGAAATTATTCTGATTCCTGAACTTCTCTACATGTCAATTTCCCCCTTCCCCACTCACCCATACACCTTTATATAGTGGCAAACTTCATGCTAACAAAGAAGAAAAGACTAATCCAGGTTATGAGGGTCAGAGGCAGTCTTGGCTGCAGTGGCCATAAGGTGGTAGGTTCCATAACTTGGACTTCAGGATTTCTGCAGCAAAAGGCAGACTAGGAAAAATGTGGGCCTGGTGCTGATAGAGGCAGGGCACCTGGTGAAAAGGGCATGGAAAAGGCCAAGGGGCTCAATGCCCTCGTCACATCATACTGGTAAGACCTGCTTTCAGGAATCCCACGGCCATGAAATCAGAAGGACAGTCTGGAGCATGGAAGATTTACTTTCAGTGGGTGAGGAGCAAGATAGGGAATTTAAACCAAACAAACATACACAAGTCCATGGGACCTGATGGAATGTGCCCATGAGTGCTGGGGGAGCTGGCTACTGTCACTGTGAGGCCACATTCAGTTATCTTGGAAAGGTCATGGCAGTCGGGGAGGTTCCTGTGGACTGTAATAAAGCAAATGTCACTACTAACTTCAACAGGAGCCAGGAGGACAAACTGGAGACCTACAACCTAGTGAGCTTCACTTCAGTCCCTGGGAGGATGTTGGAGAAAATAATCCTGGAAACCATTACCAAATATGTAAAGGACAGGAAAGTGACTGGAAGTATTCAGTATAGATTTGTGAAGGGGAAATTTTCCTTAACCAAACCAATAGACTTCTACAATGAGATGCCTAAATTGGTGGATGAACAGAGAGCAAGTGAATGCTGTTTATCTTGCCTTCAACAAGGCTCTTGACACTCTTTCCCATAAAATCCTCATAGATACACTGATAAAGTACAGACTAGATAACTGGATAGTGAGGTGAACTGACAAATGGGTAAATTGCCAGGTTTAAAAGATTGTGATCACTGGAACAAACCCAGCTGGAGGCCAGTCATTAGTGGCCAACCCCAGAGGTCAATACCAGGTCTGATACTCCTAAGACCTTCATTGATGACCTAGATGATGGAATGTTGTAAGGATTTGATCATACCCCTCTGCTCAACCCTGATCAGACACATCTAGAGTGTTGTGTCCAGTGCTGGGTGTCCTGCACATACTGAAGTGAATCCAGAGAAAGTTGAAGTTGATGAAGGGTTTGGAGCACCTGTCATGTGAGAAGCTGAGAGAACAGGAACTGTTCAGCCTGGAGAAGAGAAGACTCAGGGCATCTTATCCATAAATAATCCATGAATAAAAATCCATGAATAAATACCTGATGGGGGAGTTAGGAAGATAAATCCAAACTCTTCTCAGTGGCATCCAGTGACATCACAAGAGGCAATGAGCGGAAATTGAAATTCAGCAAATTCCGTTAAACAGGAAAAAAGAAGTAGTAAATTGAGGGTGGATGAACACTAGGGCACAGGGACGTTGTGGAGTCTAAATCCCTGGAGATATTCAAAACCTGATTGGACATGGCACTGAGCCACCATCTCTAGTTGCTCCTATTTTGAGTGGCTAGGTCATCACTAGACGTTCCTTCTAACCTCAGCCATGATGCGATGTTGTCATACTGGGTTACCTAAAATATGCTATCAAGTAGACTTTACCTTAAGGAAACTGGAAGAGGAAGGATCTCTAAAGATGATGCTTCTTGTTTCAAAACAAGATCCTTTTCTTTTTTTCATTATCTTTGATCATTAGGTGTTTTTCCCAGTGACTAATCCAAATCTTTTCTAATGAAATTTAAGCCACTCCTACAGTGCTCTATACATTTTAAAAAGATTAAGTGCTCTTTTTATATTTGGAGAATGCTGTTGTGTTCTCCTTCAGCCTTCTCTAAGCTGACCACAATTTCTTCAGCCTCAGAATGACAAAGTTACTCTTTTCAGACTTCTGTGCATTCCTGTTTCCTCCCTCCTGGGCTCTCCTCAGCTGACCCACATCTTTACTGAAGTGCCCCAGACTCAACATAATACCCCAGCCAAGGCCTTGCTGATGGTAAGTAGAGCAGAAGGATGACTTCATCTGTCTCGCAAGCTGCATTCCTCTTACCAGAACCCAATACAATGTCTGTCTTTTTTGCAAACCCATGACACAGCTGATTCATGTTCAGCATGTGATCTCCTCTAACCCTAGAGTCTTCTCAAAAGAGAACTGCCAGCTAAACAATTGTTCCCTGTCCCAAATTTGTCTAGTTACTCTATTTCTGTTCACATGGAGCATTTTACACCTGCACCACTGAACTCTTCCTTTTTCAGCCCATTTCTGTAACTTGTCCCAAACATTTTGAATCCTGACTTCTAGCATACATGCAGCTTTGTCATCATCCAAGTTGGTATAGAAAAGGGTGACCCAGGGCAGGCACTTAGAGAACTCCACTGGCTAGTTTTCCATATTGATGGTGATTGACTCATAGTTAAATTAATAGTGTACTTTCCAAGCACAAGACATTTGCTAGCTGCTACTTAGTGATTTATTCTAAAGCTCATTTGCCTATCATGTGGGCCTACAGCAAGACAAAAATCAGCTGAGAGACCCTTACCTTTTCCCCATCCCCAAAACCTTTTACCCTACTATTAAAGTAAACATCCATTTTACATGCTTTTAACAAATGCATGCTGATTGCTGTCCATCTCTTGGTCTTGCAAACAATTCAATACTTTTTCCAGAGCTTTTCTGGGTTTGGAAAGTGGTCATCCTTCTACCTCTTCTTTCTCATCTCCTCTGTTCCCCATTTTAAACATATAGCAAATCTTAATGTTGCCCAAGGGATGTCTGCCTCATGAACAGTCTAGAGGAAAATTAGGCAGGAAGATGTGTCAGAGCTTTGAACTGGAACCTCAGGACTGGTCAGGCCTATGAGATTCCCATCCCACCTCCAAGTTTCCGATCCATTAATTGGCTCTCCTCTTTGGCATAAGACAGAGGACACTCGCCTATGTGTAAATTTGAATAACACTTTCAAAATGCCCATCTTTAAATGTCAGTACTCGGAGAATAATGTCTGAGCAGCAGAAATTGATTTCTCCTATGTCAAAACCTGGAAAGAGCAAGAATTTTAATATGCAGGTATCTTAGACAGTACTGGAGAGGAATTGTATTCAGAATAACATATCTATGTCCTGACATTTTGTTATGAATATTTTCCTGATTACTGCTCTGCTTTATGGCTTTCTAGAGATAAACTGGTACATTATATCATGGGGTCTCATTTATCAGACATAGTTTTAAAAGTAAATTGTGCACACTCTTGCATTACTTCCAGACCAGCCTGCCTTGAGCAGTCAAATCAAATTGCTCCAGGCTCTGTGTTGTGAAGGATCTAATCAGTCTCAGAAAAGGGCAAAATCTCCCACTAAAGCTTTCCCCTCTCTCACCTTTCCCCTGACTTGGAGGTTTTCCCTCCGGTATTACACTTCCTGGTTCCCTGTCAGGCTTTGTTTTCCAGGAGCCTGCCTGTCAACCGCCGTTTTCCCAGAGATAACATTTCTGTACGTCAATGTTCACTATCTATCCAAGTCACATTTATCTTTAATCCTTTCTTAGACTTTTGCATGAGGTCTTTGCTGTCAGTACCTGTTGCAATGGGGGTCTCGTAACATTTGCTTGCAAACTTAGTTAGGCAACCTGATTGTGTTTGCTGGAACTATCTTGAGTAAACAGTTTGTTATGTACATGGCCACTTGCTCAAGAGGTTGAACATTGCATTACTCATTTACACATGGGATGTTTTGAAAATAAAACCCAAAACACTGCCTTCTTATCAGATAGTGTTTAACTCATTCATGTTTGCAAAGGATGATTCTGAAATTCCCTTTCTAGAGTTCCTTTCCTCTTATGACTGTTTATTAAAGGTGACCAAGATGATGACTACTTCAGGGAGGTGGCCGTAATTAATCTAAGCACAATTCAGGTACTTATATCCCACCTATCTGAAATCTCCCTCTAGTTTCAATTGAACAAGTCTTTCCTTTCCGCTTCCTAGCCTAAATTGTTGCTCTGGAATGTTAAATATTTGCCACAGATCACTCCAAAGCTGGCTGCACTTCAGCAGGAGATAAAGTGACCCTTGGGAAGTATTTGTGACATTTTCAAGAGGTTCTGAAATCCTGCAAGGAGGGGAAAAAAGGTTCTGGATACAGAATAAGTTTTTTTTGACGATTAATTAATCTGCATTGTATTAATTACGCAAACAGATAAATTAAACCAGAAAATATTCAACCTTATCTGCAGATGTAAACTATAGCCAACTAAAGAACATTTTCAAAAATTTGACACTTAACACCATGATTCCAAATAAAAAGGCTCAAAAGCCCAGCTGGAGTGTCTGCAACTATAAGCAGGGTCATGAGTCTGACAGAAACTCGATGTAATCCAGGATTTATCCTAGTCCTAAGGTTGAGCTGAATGACCAGCACAGCAGGAAAGAGCCTGAGGAATGCAGTCCCTGAGCAACCAAGCTGATCAAGAAAGAACATGCTAAATCACATCAAGTTGCATTTGAAATCTTCCTTACTGTTAATTTAATGTGAATTAAAGAGCAATAGGTAATATAATGAGCTAAAGAAATATGAAGAAGGCATATTTGGTAATAAAAAGTTCTATTATGATCCTCAATTAAAAAATAAAGAAGATTTTTTTTTTTCTGTAGCGCTTAATCAACACTATTTAAATAGTTTTAAATCACTTGTGCCATGATTCTAGTGCTGTGGATCAGCAGCCAGAGCTCATGAGCTCCAATAGCTCCAAGCCTCCAATTTTAACTATTCCTGTTCTTTTTCCCTCCTGGACTCTCAAGGATTCTTGGGCAGCCACAATGAGCCACAAATTTCAGAAACTGCAATAAAGATAAAACAAACAAATAAAAAAAAAAACCCAACCCAAACCACCATGGAAATAGCAACTCAACTACTATTGAATTCTGCCAGCCTTACACAGACCCCTGGGGCCAGGTTTTCAAGTGCTTATTACACAAAATTACTGTTCCTATTTTTGAAAAAAAGGTGCATATTGGGTGCTGAGCACCCACTCTTTTTTTAAGGATCTGGCATGCACAATTAATCCATGCAACAATTGTGCAATCTTAATTACCTGTTTACATTCACTTAAGTAAGTGGTCACAACAAAAGGCTAGGGCTATACCAGTAAAATAAATGTGCTTGGGACCATTTCTGGCCCTGAGGCAAACTGGCATGGAACAGCATATCCACACAGTTAAAAGTCCCTTACCCATCAAAACAGGGTAGCCATTGAGAGCTGAATAGCTGTGTTGACTCCCAAACAACGGTGCCTGGGAATTGTTTGGAAGCCTGCTAGTTAACACTGGCAAGCACTGCACAATGGAACATTTTGACTATTCAATAGCATGGATGATCATGTATCAGGGTCAGGGAATGTGCGCTGCTGAATAAACTGATTTGGACATAGCCTGAGAGTCAACTATGACCTGAAAATGCTTTGTTAGGTGGGAATTATTTTCTTTATTCAGAACAAAAATAAATGTCCCACTATTAAACCAGTGAAGTCTATCTATGCCTCTGTATGGACTCCATTCAATTTTGGCTCAGCTGCTAGAAAATATGTATTTATAGTGCATATTGTTAGTATTTATGTTGCAGTATTGCCAAAGAATGCCAGTCAAGGATAGGGACTTCTGCACAAGTTGTATGCAAAACAAGTTCTGTCTAATTCAAAAGTTTTGGGAGATAAGTGTTCTAGCAAATTGAGAATATACTATCAGCGTCTATAACACTAACTTCATTGGCTGTTGCAGATACATGGGAGCTCTCTCTGCCTATGCTAATCCTAGGGTTGGACGTGTGGGAAGCAGTGTTGAGAGATTCATCTAGGCTGGCCAGGAGCCAGGTGGAGTCCAGATGTAGTCTAGACAAATCAGGCTGTAGCTGCCAAGAGCCAGAGCTTGGGAGCTTGTAGGCAGCACTGTGTAAATACAGCCTGACTTCTCTGACCTGGAGCCAGCCAGAGCCTTCCTATGCCCCAGGGGAGTGCCAGCTGGACCTTGGCTACCTCGGTCATCCCCACATTGAACTCTGCTTCACGGTGGAGATGTGCTCTTTCTCCACACCAGTCTCCTGTTGCAGCTCTTGGCCACCGCGGTCTAGTAGAGCAACTGGCTTGGTGTGAGACTACCTGCCTTCAGCCAGAGATCAGCGTAGGCTGCAAAACTTGCTTCTGGTGCTCCCCCAACTATTTCGATGCTATGGGCAGCACCACAGGACTGACCACAGCACGGAGATATGTTTCAGTGTCAGGGAGAGCCCGTGGCTAACATTGTGGCTGAGACAGTGATTAACAGATGCACAAACCTAAATTAATCCCGAATCTCGGGCATAAGTGAGGGCTTTGAATGTACCTGGCCTGTGAATGAATGAGCCATTATATTCTGCATAAGTGTTAGATTTGTTTTAATACTGTGAAATAGTATTTTATTTAGAAAATAAAAGGGGGGTCTTGCCTTTTATCCATATCCTTGAAAATATTGATTTTTTTCTCTCTTTCTCTGTGATGAAGGAAAAAGCAGCACCAAACAATCTGAAAACTACACAGCCCGGTCATAGCAGAAACAGAGCCTCCTTCATTAGTGTGCTCACCCTTCCACATTGCAGCCTTAGCTGCTGGCCTATTCACAGCAAGGCACTGATTACATCCTCTGTATTGATTCATGGATTTCATTGATTTACTGCTCCTGAGAAACTCATAGTCTCATAACTCATCCACATGAGCTCCCTTCTACCAGCTTGTGATGTTGGGGCTGCTGTCAACCCAGTGCGGATCATCCTACAGACTCCCCCAGCAGCTTCTGCTTCCCACTGCTTCTTCAGGAGGAATAAGCCCTTTCATCTTAAATCATCAGCTGAGCTCAGAACCAAGCCTTTTGATGTCCTCCTTACTGCTGAGAAGTTTTAGGGAGGTCTGAGCCCAGGTGAGGGCCTCCAGCTGTGCCCCACCAGCACAGCTGCATTCTCCAGGCTTCGCAGCACCACTGCAGCTAATGAGGTTTTGTGCTCAATGACCCGATCTGGTTCACCCTGGCTAGCAGCACCTCAGAAGGACAGCTTTGGATTTCACTCATTATTCTCTCTAATTCCGGTGCTTTTGAAGGAGCCCAGAGTAATTAGTATTATTTACAAATATGGCAGGAGATGCCTTAGCATACAGCATACTGGAATGTCTGTGCACCAGATAGAGGCAGAGAAATGTTGCCACTCTGGGACCCTCCCATTAGTCTAATGCTCTTGAAATTTGTGTTAAACTCTGCCTAGAAGAAAAATGTTGGATTTAGGACCCACTACCTGCTTTCACAGTGAATGATCTCAATCAGGAACCAGAACCCTAGACGCATGTTCACTGCGTTTAAATTTAATTTCAATTACAGGTAAGGTGCCAGGGGCTGTAGCGCACTGTTTTCAGGAAAGGCCAATTCCGGCTCAAACAGGTACTTGAGAGGAGGGAGGAGGATTACCACCAGTTTGTGAAGGACAGTACATCAGCACTCATGCAACAGCAACAAAGCTGAGCCCTAAGGAATGAAGAGGGGCATAATTTGACTAAAAGGTATCAGCCCATCCCCTGAAAAAGAAAGAAAACAAGTAGTTTCTAGGAAAAGGGACAAATTCTGCCAAGCCCCCCTGGTGTTTGTTCTTAGGGGCAGTCAGGCTCTGAAACTACCTCGATATACCAGGAAGGCAGACAGACTTTCCAGGCTTCCACAGGGGTCTAAGAGCCACGGAAGGATGGCAGCCCCTGCAGCTCCGCATCAGGGAAAGCAGCACACGTTCTCGTGTCCTGAGCAACTTCTGCAGTTTCATCCCAGTGTGAGCCAATAAGGACAGGGGGCTCTCCCCCGCCACCCTTTAGAAGTGAGTCCTAGATACTTTTTTCCACTGTGCATCAATACTTTTGTCTGCATCTCATGTCACACTGTCTGGCGTTGTGGGTGATTTTGAGAGAACTGAGAACAATAAGGCTTTCCTCACCCAAGGGTGTGGTGACTGAACAAACGGGGGTATTGGGACACCTCAGAAAGTGCCCTGGTCCCCAGCCTACTGCCGGAAAGGCCTCCTTGCCCAGTCACCCCACTTCCACAGAGGTGTTTCCGATGACCAGGGGAAGAGTATCACACTGTGTGACTATGACGCAGCGGTGCCTCTGGGGACCTCTGTGCTCAGAGGAGATTTCTATCCCTAGCTTCATCACCACTGCTCCTGGTGCTGTACCCAACACCACTGGTAACCACCCTGGCCTCAGAGAGACCTGCCTTCCTCAGTGGTGGGAAATGGCCTGTTCAGGTGGACAGGCACAGGAGCCCAGCCCTACATCCTATCCTTCCCAGAGCACCCCTAGTATGACAGTTTCTGCCCTGTGTTTTTGTCGTTAATCATAGTTTTAGGTTTTGGAGGTTTTTTTTTTCATGAAAGACCCAAATGGGTCCAGCTGTCGGTTATTCCTGCTCTCTGGGTTGTTGATCCTAGGGGAGATGTCATAGCTGGCAGCTCTCCTACGTCAAGCAGAGACAATGCAGAGGAAATAAAATGAATCTTGCTAGTTTCCAACAGATGATAAAATATTTGCAAGACAATTATTTTAGCTCATTTCCCACTTCCTTTTTTAACAAAGACTATTTCACCCTCACCTTTGGAACAGCTATTTCTTCTCTCTGTGCCATGCGCAAGCCTGGCAGGGAGCAGCACTTGAAGGAAAAGTGCAGGGCAGCTCTGCCGTAAGTGCCACATCCCTGAGGGGTTTCTCATTTCTTCTCCAACCTTCCCATGACAAACAAGGGTCCTACATGAAGCCTTACAGCAGCCCCCAGTAATAATCAATGGTACCAGCTACTGCTGACAGAATACTGGCAAAAGTTGAGACACAAGCTTTTTGCACTGCCAGTTGTAGAAACAAAAAATTAATGCATATAATAAAGTTTACCTTACTGGCTTCTTCCTACAACTGTGAAAATGATCACATCAGCCAGTTGTGGTACCCTGCAAGCTGACATTTCCTGTGAATAGTCAAGTTGTCAGGAGAGTCTACAAAACAAGTGAAGTGATAAATTAGGAGCAAACACTTGATGAGTACATTAGCATAAAAGAACTTGCTTCTTTAATCTTCCATCCATCATTTAGCAACAGAGGAGGATGGGGGGGGGGTTAAATAAAGTGCTGCTCCAGTTATTTAGTGGTGGAAGTCTATGCGTGTGCTAGGAAGAGAGTAGACAGCACTGGCCACAGCGATAAGTTCTTTCGGGCTCTGCTGATGTCAATGGCTGCTCCATCCATGGAAAAGATGCAACATGTGTAAGATAAGTGAGTCATCCCGGGTCAGGCCCAGAGCCAGCAACTGCTGAGCTCTCTTCCCATCTCTGCTACTGATTTGCTTGATGGCCTTGCTGGGTTTATCAGGCCAGAAATTTGATATCGCCTGCCCAAACCACCACCTTAAGAAAGCAGCTGGTTTCATGGTATCCACTGTTTCTCACAGCTTCCTAAAACAGCAGCCAATCTCTGTTACCTCCTTGCTTTTCTAACTGGACAATGGAGGAAATTGCTCAAACGTATTCTAAGGCTGTGCAAACAGACAAAATCTCACCAAGACAATTGTGCAATGTTTAGGATGTCTAAGCCTTTACTGTAGAATAGAGATGTTTGAGTTACCAAGTAAGATGGAGATGTTTGAGTTTCCAAGACCAAAGCTACAGAAATATTGAGCTCCATTTGGCTGCCTTTACCCCCACAAACATGCTTGGCCCACTTCTTCACCATTAATCCTCCATAATAACTACTTTTTTACATCTGTCACTCAGCTAACCTTTAATCCAGGTAGTGTGCCCTATTCATCCTGTATAATACGAGCTCATTAATCAAACTGTCATATGGTGGAGAAATCCAAGAATACTGTGTCAACCAGATCTCTAATCTTGTCTGAATAAAAAGACAACAGGTTTTCTTTGATAAGACTCGCCTTCCACAAAACCACCCTGCTGATTAGCATTGTTTTTATTTTTAACCTCTAAAGCCTCGTTTTTGGAGGCCTGAATTACTTTTGGTGACTGTGTAGAGGGATCCTTCCTGCTAACCATTCTATTACTCCCCAGAGTGTCCCTTTTACATCTATGAAGTCCTAGAGCTACCATGGCAGTCTTCCATGCAGCTTGAATTTCCCCAGATTTGTAAAAATAAAACTTCACCAAACATTTTAGCTGGTTCCTTTAAGAAGCAAAGATAGCCAGGCCAGATGATGTGAAAAACGTTTAATTTTAGCAGATGCTGCCTCACATCCTCCTTTGTTCCAGATGGTAAATGCTGTACTCCGTCCACAACATCATATGGGATGAATATCCCTCTCCCTTCCAAATGCAGAGCAGAAATAGCTATTGAGCATTTCTGCCTTTTTTTTTTTTCTTTCAACACTGTTTATGATTTTACCATCTGCATTTAGCAATTGGTCTATACTGTCATGGGGATGGGTCTGGGAGAGGAAGCAACATTGTTCCTGACATGATGCTTTTTAATGTGTTCTGCATTCCTTTCACTCAACTGACTGTTGATAATATATTAATCCTTTGGTTTTCTTTTAATCAATTACTTACATTGTCTTAATTTGTAATTTATAATCATAATCATTCTGGGGTTTTTTTTGCTTGTTTTATGCATCATTTCTTCATGTTATATTGCTCTTTCTACATCTCTTGTTAAACAGGCTGTTTTTTACATCTGATACCTATTTTCCATCTCCATGACATCATGGATTTTTAAACATCCAGCAGAATAATCTTGGATACTTTCCAGTTTTCATTAACACTTCACATTTAACATTTATGTTCCCAGTTAACTATGACAGAAAATGCTTTATACCTGTGCATGCACACACACACACATACTTGCACATATAAACACAGCACAACCTTGAAAAGTTAATCGCAAGGGTTTAGTCACGAAAAAAAAATGGTTGTGTTAATGATAATTTGTATGAAGTGTGAACTCTAAAGAACAGACTTGGTAATGTGCTGTATTGATACCAAAATGAGAGAGTGCATTTAACCCACCCTCTATATGGTGAGCAGGCCTTCAGTCGTGTCATTGCTAAAAAAAAAAGTCAGTCATGTTTGTCTCCAGGATGGTGCTCCCTGCTGCTCTGCAGAGGTCTTGATTCCATCAGTCATAATGAAGTAATGTGATGTACCAGCCTGTATCTCCAAGAAGTGCCAAAGTTTGTCAGTATGTGCTTGATCTTCTGACAGTGATACATGTTCTCCAGGTCTGCTGACTTCAGCAAGGGCACCAGAATTGCTTGGATTTTTCTTCTGAAGAGGCTACAGATAGAAATTTGACCACGAGGTCACGAGGGCTTAACTTGCCCTATGGCTACTAATGTTTCATTGGCAGAAACCCAATCTTTGATGCAATCTCTTCCAGTCCTACCAGGCCATACACTTGTCTATGGCTAGAGTTGTTCTACTACCTCCACAAGTTTTGCCAAATCTTCCACCTCCAAGATAACCATCTTTATGGACAAGCCCAAATGCTTGAAGCATGAAAAGCTATCAATGAAGTGGAGATCGTCCAGCACCACAGACGTGACAATCCTCCTCCCCACACAGGGCATCAGTAACCTCCACTTGGGTTTTGGGTTCGCTCTTATGTGTGTTTCTGAATATAGAAGTATATAGGTGTTTGTGTTCACAGACGTGAGTGTGCACACTGCATACCGAGACTGATAATTAGTGCTCTGATCTACTTGCACGAGATAAATCTAATTTGATTATGATCTGTGGTACGAAAACAACTTCTAACTTTTAGATTGAGTGATTATTCTTCCGTTTCCATCAGGATGAGGCTCCCTCTTGAACTAGCCAGAACTGTCTGAAGTTTGACAGCTATTTTCTTAAACTCTGAGGAACTACATTTGGCTGGATGAAGTGACCCAACTAACAGTGAATTAAAATCCTTGTGGGGGTTCTTCCTCTGAGCTGTGAAGGGGTGACTGGAGAACTGAAAGCCTTGTTCTCTTGCACAGTGAGGTGGTCTTTTCACAGCCACCCATCAGTGTCTCATTTCCAGTTTTATTAAGTAGAACTTCACTCCATAAATCACATCTAATTTCTTGCAGTACCAGAAGGAAGACATCTCCTGCTGGTATGGGGCACAAATACTGTGCAGGCTTTTTTTGAGCACAACTTTGCACAGCCCAGTCCTTGTGCAGAACCACAAAGGTCCTGGGTTTCCCAGGACCTCAAAGAGCGCCTGGTTCTGCATCTCTGCAGCTGATCTCAATACAAAGCATGAGTCAACGTGGATGTTGTTCAACTAACTGAAATTCAGAAGGTAGGATGAGATGATACCAGTGTGAGAGGACAATAGCAGACAGGTTTCTCCAATGTGCCTCAGCTATGAACTTGCCTCAGTGCCCCACACATGAGTTGAGTTTCTTGACAATTTTCAAGTTGAACATTTACCTGTGTTTAACAACAGTGTGACAGTAGCCGCTGCATTCCCCATTACAGCGTACCAAACAGCCCCTTCAATAGTACAGTAAACAATTGCTTTGTCTTTTGTCTTTATTACTCCCACAGGAGACAATATTGCCTTTGCTTAGGACCCTGTGCTCCTGCTAGTACAGCTGTCTTCCTGCCAGAGCACGTATTAGTTCCTGAGCTCAGGGTGCGTACAATGTGTTTTGTTATGTGTTGACACAGACACACACATTGCTGGTTTACCCTAATGACGTGTGTCTCTCTGAAAAATGAGACCTAAATTCCATGCAGCCATGGGGGCTAGGCAGGATCCAAAGTATTACAGGACATCTCCCTACGTGTCAGAATCAATTTCACAGGGACAAGGAGGCCAGAGCAAGGGGAAAAAATAGAAAGGGAAAAAAAGAAAAAAAAAAAAAAAAAGATTATTTGCAGGCCTAAACAGTCCTCTGACATTGGTGGCCATGATTGAGCTTTCCCTTGCCAGAAGATGTTCTTTGCCTAATCAAGCTGCCCATTCTGAGAGCATGAAGGTACCTGAGAAACTTTTGATTCCTACTCCAAATCCCTGGGCCGTGGTGATACTGCCTCTGTACTCCGCTAGCTTTGGTTTCGTCATTCCACAAATCTCCTGGTGCAGGCAGGCATAGGCAAGCAATTCTTGGCATCCACCTCTGGAGTCAGATTAGTACTGTACTATAGGAGATACTGCCACTGACATGTCCTTGTCTTCATCCGGCCCTACCAAAAGACACTGCTGTCCTTCCTCTAGGAGGGTTTTCAGTGGTCAGCAGTGCAGCAGGTACAGAAAGCAAAGCCTAGCATCCCGAGGAAATACACGTCTCCTTCATCCAGGAAGCCTGGCTGTCTACAAAGCAGCTTAGAAGGTTATCCTAGGTAAAAAAAGGCAAACAAAGCAAACTTGTGGGCTTGTTTCCGTGGATACTTGCCTGGAAGTGGAGGCATCCTTTAGAAGTCTTCATAGCGTCAGTGCCACAGATTGTTATGAATCACTTGGGACAAATATATCCTCAAAGCAACAATGACTTTTTAGTCCATTGTAAGTAGCTCATGTGTTGATGTTTTAGAAAATAACATTGCTTAATGTGTTTATACTTTCTGAAGGATGACGCAACAACATCTCTTTACAAGGTAACCAGCTCTTGTGGAAAGACTCATATGGCAGGTACAGCATCCATGGCACTATTGTACAGAGCATCCTGTTGTCATTTTCAAGGAGCTTTTCTTTCTGGTCATCAGACATATACATTTTTCCCTGTTACTTTTTTCACCCCAGCAGGTATGTGTATGGCAGCTGTTTACAGCCCATTCCAATTTTGCTTGCCGCTGGGTCAAAACTTGTTTCAGAATCTTAAAAAAAAATGCTGTAAAATCCCTTATGTGTGTTTATGTAGCCTTTCATCAAAGACTATAGAAAGAGGCCGTGTGGGCTTGTGGCTAGATCAAAGCTAGAAAGCTCCTGAGATCTAATCTGGGCTGAGCCAATGACTCACTGGGTGGTTTTGGCAAGTCACATGATATCGGTTTGCTCAAGTCTATCCAGCTGAAAAAAACAGGCGAGAAATACATACTGAATCCAACCTGAGCTTTCCAGCACAGATGTGTTTACAGGAAAGAATCTAAATTGATATACCACACATGCAGGCTAGAGTTAATGCTCCGTAACAAAGACGACAGGCTCTTGGTAATACATATTGACTTTGAACTGATGGCTCTTTCTTTGCATTTGCAGTTTCCAAACAACCTCAACATAGGAAGAATTACCTAAAAAAAGGCATATGTACATACATGAATCCTTGGGATCTCGCTCTGCAGTTGCACTTTTCACTCCATTCTTTAACCCACCTCTAACAGCAGGTATCATACATTGTCTACTTTGCTGACAAAGCAGTGTATTCAGTTCTTTTATTCTATTATTTTATTACCACTTTACCAAAGTCTCTCAGGACACAGCATGTAAGTGCACAAGCAATTACCATCATGCATGCATGCAATGGCATTTTTGCTTTGCACAGGCCTGCAGCCCATAACACTGCTCCCAAACTACCTCCAAGTGGGAAAAGCCCAGTTCAGCAGCTGCGTGATCCTAATCTCCCACTTAAGTATTTACCCAACAATTTCTTTTGGAGAGATTCTCCACTGGCAAATAATTTCCCTTTACATGTTTTCCCCTTACACCTGTTTTGAGGCTGAGAATATTAGGAAGGCAATCCTGATCCTAATCTGTATTGCAATCCTTTCAGTCAACCATTGGATGGAGTGAGCAATCTGTTTGCCTGACATTCGTAATATCTGGAGGTCGATTGCGTGCCTGGAGTTACACTGCCATGTGACAATGGCATTGAGTCACAGGTGGGGTTGTGGAGAAGAAAGTAAAAGACCAAAAGTAAAAAGCTCCTACACAAACTTGAGATTTTCACTATTACTGAAACCGTCACATTCTCTGTTCATGCATGCGAGCCCAGAGAGTGAGTCGAAGAGCACTTCTTGGCTTTCAGTGGGCCGGACGCAACCTCAAAGTCATCCAAACATGTGCTCTGCCACCTCCTTTTCTCCCTTCCATGGTCTGAATAATCCTGGAGGCTGAGCTGTAGTCAGTGAGGCAAGGGGTAGCAGACACAAAGTGGCTGGGAGCCTGGTGTCACCCACACAATTATAAAACACAACCAGCAGCTCAGGCAACCCTGGCATCACTCATAAAAATTACCACTTTCAATTGCTCCAGTCCTGGTTCTCCCCTCCATATCCAAGCTCCTCCTCCCACTGCCGCCACAGGTCCCAGTCTCACTTATTGTCCCCACGTAATCCCTGGCAACCCAGGACGCAGCTCCAGGAAGGGCAAGTTGCTCCATGGGCCAAAGGTTGCCCAGGCCTGTGTTAAATGCACAACTGATGACCCACCCAATAAGTGCTGCAAGGGAGAAGCCATGTTCCAACTTGAAGCACCGATGGGTGCACCTGAGCATCTCTCTTGCCATCGCACACACCAGCAGCATTCAATGCTTCCATCACCAAAACAACTCAAAGAGCTGACGGTAGGGTGTCCCCATGCTTCTTAAACATCTGTGGGCTGATTTTGCTACCAAAATTGCAGGTGTTTTTTTTATTTTCATGGTCCTCTGCAATTTGAATCATGGCTGAGGAGCGCAGAAGGATGTCTTGTAGCTGGAAGTGTTAAAAAACTGGAGCCAAATTTGGAAGACATGTTCGGGCCAAAAAGAAATTCATAACCTAACTTGGACTTTCAAAAACAGTTTTGAAGCACTAAGGAACTACCCAGATTGATCTGCGGTAGAAGGGAAGGGAGTTTTGAACCAACACTAAGCAAAGTACTTAAGTACATATTAAAACGCACTCCTGGTTAACACTGCAACTGGCCATGCTGCCAATTTTATTCTAAACCCAAATGAAATGATTATCCATGTATTTGCCCTGGGGGAAGTAAAACCAGTTTTCCTTGAAAATACTTTTGGTTTTTCCTAACGGACACAACAGGTCTGTGAGTGACTTCTCACTGCTGGGCTTGTCCTTCCCATTGCAGCAGCTGCCACCTCCGCAGCCGGACGTTCATCCCTGGCAGCTGCTGCCCCAGTCAGATCCAGGGCTGTGGGATTGAGTGGTGCAAGGTTACAAGCCAGGATCTGAGGTGAAACAAAATGTCAACACACTCCAATGGTGTTGGCATCCCTTCTGCTCTATTAAATACATTAACAAGTAATGGCATAGTAAACTCCAAGATACAGCAGAGTAATTAAAACAATAAAATCTTTAAGGTTGAAATGATGCCTTTTATTGTAGGTGAAAGGTGAGGGGAAAAAAAGAGCTTTATATCTGCATCAGCTCTTTGAAAGAGATTCCTGAAAGCAGTCTGGGAAGTGGTACCCTTTCCCTGCATAGAAACAAGAAAGGACAGAGAGAAGGTGAGTCCCCAAAGCTCACCCCTCTGCCAGGGTGTAAACATCTCCTGCTTCTTCCCATCTCATCCTTCAGTATATCCCCAGAAAACACCTCTCCAATAAACCTTCAACACTAGGACTCATTCAATCTGAGCAACGAGCAATCCTCACATTTTGTACATGGCTGAAATTCACTCCAGTGAGTAAAAAAAAAAAAAAGACCCAGCAGCTGAGTTCAGTAAAAGGAACTACTGTGCCTGTGTGTTGAATATGGGAAGAGTCACAACTTCTGCCCTGGGCACGCACAGCTCTGCCCTGGATGGAGAGCCCAGAGCAGCGCTTTACTTTGCACAAAGTGCTGATGCCAACAAATACTGTAATAGTGGAAGTAGCTCTAACAAAACACTGCTGGCTAGCACAGCACTTCTGAACACCAGCTGCTTTTTTTTTTTTTTTTTAAGGCTGTTTTGAAAGTTAATTTTTGAGCCTCACAAAAAAAAAAAAATTTGGAGTTGGGCAACTATTTAGGCCAAGGTTAAATTGGGTCAAATCCTGAAATCCTGACTTCAGGCCAGACTCTACATTTCCCATTGATTTACACAGGAATGTTGCATGCACTGGAGAATTTCACCCTGGGTTGCTCCTCAGGCTCCACTGGGTGAACACTGAGTTAGGATCTCTAGGTTTGACCCAGCATGCAGGAAGCAGGATGACAATGCAGCGGGCTGCTGGGCAGGCCAAGCCTGACTTTGCTCCAGATTACAGTGGTTGCGTTATAATTTAAGTCAGAGCAAAACTCTTGAGCATATCCTGATTATAGCTGCAGTATAGGTCCTATCGGAGCAAAACTTCTGGTTATACCCTTATGATCCAGCTAGGGGGTTTCTGCATGTGGGAACTGTGGGACCAGATACCCCATGCATGGACACTGGCTCTTTCCTGCAGAAGACATAGTGGGGCTGCCAGGGTTTAATTGCAGGGCTCTGGTTTCTCAGAGGCATCTGGTTTGAGTGAAGCCTTTCTAACTTGCACCAGTGGGGTAGGATCCATAAGGGCTCACAACAGACAATTCAGTGATGTGCTGTTTGTTCTCATCCCTGTTGTCTTTGCCTCCATAACTCCCTGGCATTTTTTGTCATTTTGCTAGTAAAGGAGGAGCAACTGGGATATGAGATGGCTCCATTGATACCATGCTGTGTGTGCTGATCACCCGGAGCATCCCCAGCTGAGCCATAAGAAAAACTCTAGCTCCCTTAAACTGCCTAGCACAGCAAGCAGATATGAGATGAAAAGATGTTCTTGCATGTTTTCAGGGCATGCATTTTCTATACAGACACAGAGTGATTTATTTCTCCTTACTTTGAACTGCTGCAGCAGCCTGGATCATGGCTATATCATTATCTGCATACTTTTGTTGTTTTTGTTGATTGCTTCCCAACTCAGCTCCTCCGTATTAGATACTTAATTGAAGAATTTCTCCCTTTGCTTTTGAGGACTACACACGTCCTTCGGCAGTTGCAAACATACCTTCAGGAAGTGCATTACCCAGTATATTGGTGCATAATCCTCTTGGGTGTTTTATGTGATGGTCACTGGAAGAATCTCAGTGCTGAACTGTACTTTGTCTATGTTTAGCATGTGGTGAGACTAAATAATCCTGTCTGTTACACAGTCACTCCTGCTAGTTGTTTCCAAATGAAACAATAACCCTTTTCAAGCCACAGCTGCGAGACCATGGTCCATCTACCGCTGGCTTTTGAAGTGCCTATAGTCATACCCGGTATCTGTTACTCTAAGTCATCCCATTGACTCCAAAAAGCACCAGGGATGTTCAGGGTTTTGTGTTTAAGTGCCAAACCATGGACACACTTCCACTCACCCAGTGCTGGAAGGCCATTGCAGCTGGAGTGTTTACCAAAATGATTCATCTTGACGTTTGCTTGAGACACACGACAGCTTCCTAGCAAAGATGAACCCAATTTCTGGAAGAAACACTCCAAGGAGGTAGTGGAAAATTTCCAGAAATAATGAAATGTAATCATTTGCAGGGGTCAAAAGATCTGGACACCTGTCTGCTCGCTAGACAGGGAGTGGTGAGGGGAGGGATGGCTGGACCTTCACTCAGCTGTCCCAGTGCCCAAGTGAGATTAGCACCTGGGAAAAGAACAGATGACAGGTGCTGAAGATAGTAAGCCTGCAGTTAAGCTGATGTGAAGAAGACAGGTAAAGACGCATTGCTTTTTCAGAGCCCTCTTCCCAGCATAGAATCATAGATTAGATTAGGTTGGAAATGCCCATAAACATCATATATTTCCAAACCCCCTCCCATGGTCAGGGACACCTTCCACTGGATCAGGTTGCTTAAAGCCCCATCCAACCCAGCCTTGAACACTGCAGGGATGGGACATCCACAGCTTTTCTGGGCACCCTGTTTCAATGCCTTGTCATTCTCAGACTGAAGAAATTCTTCCTACTATCCAATCTAAATCTACACTTTTTCAGTTTAAAGCCCTTAAACTTTGTCCTATTACAACAGGCCCTTCTAAAAACTCCCTCTACCTTTCATGTAGGCCCCCTTAGATACTGGAAGGCTGCTATAACCTCTCCCTGGAGCCTTCTCTTCTCCAGGCTGAACCATCCCAACTCTCCGAGGCTGCCTTTATTCTTATTTATTCTTATTAATAATATATATCTATATATAATATTATATAATATTTATTCTTACTAAATTCTCCTGCCCTCTTAGCATTTTTGTGGTCCTCTATTGCATGCATTCCAACAGGTCTATGTATTTCTTAGTCTGGAGGTCCCAGAGTTGAACACAGTACTCCAAGTGGAGTTTCACAAGAGCAGAGTAGAGGAGGATGGACGTGGATATGCTCAGTCTTGCTGCACCTTCTCACTGTGGGAGATAGGCAGCATCTGGGATGTGTGTGCTGAGAGCCCTGAGGTATGCAGATGTTTAAAGGAAGGCTCTGAGCCACCTCTACAAACCCATCCCGATGCATTTGTATTGAACCTCTGACTATGTGGTGAGAGACCTTGTTAGTTCCAAATCCCCTTCCCTGTGCCACAGGTGCAGATATTTTGCCAAGGGGGGCTGTCAGCAGTCAGAAGTAATCTCCTCCACCAGCGCACAGCCTGAGCTCCCTGTGCCGCTCTGCCTGCCGCTGGGTGAGGCCTCTTCCTCTCGGGCTCTGACTCATGCCCACATGCGTGAGCAGGATGTGCATCACGGGCCAACCCCAGGTCCCCAGCTCAGCCCCCAGCACCCCACAGGAACAGCCTTGCCTGCATCCAGCAGCCAAAGCCCTGCCAGCAACCCCAAGCCACACTCAGCATCCGGGACTCAAGCTAGTTGGGACTCCAGCATCTTCCTTCCAGCACAGAAAGATGTTCCAGGATGGACCATATCCTGGCCATAGCTGCTAAAGCTGGTGCTGTCCCCAGCAAGCATGGCTTGCCTGACACACTTGCAGTCTGAGGGGGTCCCTTGTGGTGGGAGTCCAGGTCCCATCTTGTGATGTCAAAAGCACTCTCCCTGCAAAAACACCTATGCCTCACGCCAGAGAAAGATTTTTTTTCAGAGTTTTCACTGCAGTTGGTACAAGCATGTGAAGTACCGTGGGACGCAGCATGGCACAAAATAATGCTCCCCCTCCACCCAAACCACAGATCCAGCTTTCCCCGTGCACCAGAGAAAAGGAAGAAGGGGAGATTGAGAAAAATTTTACTAAGTCAGGAAATCATTCTGGAGGAGGGAGAGTAGTTCCTCTAACCTTCCGTATGGGGAAAGAAAACTATTTGCTGACTTTGCAAATACTTTTAATTTTTAATTTATTGTTTTGCCAGCTGCTTGGATAAAGGACAAAGCTCTGCCTGCTGTAATGAGGCAGCCAGTCAAGCATGTCCTTGCAGCATCTGACTGGGACACCAGTGATGGGCAGGGAATACTCCAAAGACTGCACAGGGCATATCCTTTCAAATCCCTCTCTGCAAAAGCGAGGACTGGACACTTGCTTGATCTTCCTCAAATGAAAGTTTGAAACCTCCTGTAGATCATTATCTGCAGCAGACAGGGCATCACAAGACACATGATAAAAAAATCCCACGAGTTCACTGATTAAGTCTTTCTGTCTGTTCAGTTTCTGGCTTGAGTCCCCATCAGCTTGGATGCTACGACCGCTTCAAAAGACTGCTGCCCTGCACAGTGCACAGCTGCTCGATATCAGCTCCGGTTCCCATAGGGAGTGAGGGCAGCATAAAGACCCTCCAAGACTGGGCCAGTCAGTCCTCCTCAGTGGTTCTGGTTGTATTCTTGTCTTCTGGAGCACATCCTCTTTCCAGGCAAGGTAATTTAACAGATCAGATTCAAGCTCTGCTCAAGAATTCACTGTCACAGGATTTCAAGACCCCAAAGTACAGATAAGGTCAAAGGCAGCCAAGCAACTGTTTGATAGGAAGGATCCTCAGAAGATGGTTATACACCAAGGTGGGAATCAGTGGGTCACAGTGTCACAGAATCATAGAATTGTTTAGGTCAGAAAGGACCTTAAAGATCACCTAGTTCCAATTGCCCCACTACGGGCAGGGATGCCATTCGCTAGACCACTTTTCTCAAAGCCTTATCCAATCTGTCCTTGAACACCTCCAGGGATAGGGCATCCACGACTTCTTTGGACAACCTGTTCCAGTGCCTCACCACTCTCACAGTAAAAAATTCATCCTTATAAGCAATCTAACTCTACCCTCTTTCAGCCTAAAGCCAGAGTGGGTCTTAACCTTTTTTCAGGGGTTTGAGGGCCATTGTATCCCTGCTTTTCAAGAAAGACTGCTGGCCAACTTTTTTGAGCCTTATTCTGTTGCCTTTACTCACTGAGGGAAATATTCACACCAGAAGTCCCACTGCGCATCTGCAAAGTCATGGTCATTGGGCATGAGTCTTGTGCAGCCTTTCGCCCCAAACTATGTTGATACTTTGCCCCTGGCTGCTGCAGAGCAAAGAAAATTTGCAGTATTTGTACCTCAGTGAGACTACAAATCTGACAAGTCGAAACTTGACAGGGATGTTATCACAAGACCCAACAATGGCTTTATACTCACTAACATTTATGGTTTCTGTGATTCATCTAAATGTTTATGGCTTTGTCACTACCTGGAAGTTAAGAAAAGAAAAAAAAAAAAAGAAAAAAAACCAAACCAAACAAACCTGTAATGAACCATTCACTAGAGCAAGACACTAAGTGACACAGGAGAAACTGAGCAACTACCTTAGGTGGTGGGGAAGAGTCATTTTCTGTGGTGACCAGAACTATATTTGATTTCTTAGGCAATGTCAGCTTTTGCATGCTACATTCTTTGGCTAATTGCCAGCATGATGTGTAATACTTTAGCCACACTGCTGTTACTTAATCCTTTCCTAATCTGCAATTTGCGCAAGAGGAGTAAAATCTAAGCAAAGCCACTGAGAACATCTCCGCTAATAATTTATCAAACTCGACTTTTGTTGTTGGCAGGAGATGGTAGTCGGTGGAGGTGAATGTTTTCCCACAACAGCGCTGGATGATAAACACGGGGCAGCTGATTCATGCCGCGCTTATTTTCTGTCATCCACCCTTCATGTCACCCTGATATTTCTTCGAACGATAAGCTCGTGTGTGTGTGCGCTCGCAACACACCGCCAAGGTCCCAGTTTCATCTCTTTCTGCAAATCACACATTAATTAACCAGTAATAACAGTGGGAGTTGCATGTAGAAATCCACACCCGCTGTGATGAGACCGTGCCCTCGGTGAGCAAGTGTCTTATTAATCACCTGCCTTTCAGTCCTGCAGCTGCCTCCCCAGTCCCGCGAGACAATGTCCCTTGAGAGGAAAGCGCCATGGGCGCTCGCCCAACCCTAATCCTGCCATAAAGAAAAGCGTTACCTCTTGCTCTATGAATTTTATTTATTTTGGTCCTCTGGGCAGTGCTTGCTGTTGTTAGAAACATGATTGCTTCATACAGTTATGTTAATGTTTGCATTTGACAGAATGTAATTGATACTTCTGCTGCTCCGGCTTCAAAGCCAAATTAGGAAATGAAGTGCTGCATATTAGCTTGTTTAGCTGGTTAAATACTGTAAATAAATATATACAGGGCAATGACAACTAATGAGTTTTCTTTAAGGCATTTTCTGAATAGCTGGCTTCATAAAAAAAAAAAAAAAAAAAAAAAAAGAAGTCCTGCTGTGAACTCATATCCTGAAGGATTTGTCATTTTGCTGTAATAAAAATTGATCCTAGCTGAAATCTCAACATTGTATTTCACTTGGAGACCCGGATTTTGCAAGTTACAGAGGAATCATGGTAAGAACTGATGCAAATTTCACAGTAATTTTACCAACAATAGTTCTGAGAGACGTTGCATTTAACAAAGCTGGTTTTGCAAGGGATTAATTCTGACCATGGTTATATGTCAAGCTGTTCTTCTCAGTGTTTACTAGGAAAACATTATATTTGTATGGAGTATTTGCATAGGATATTTCTTTGTGCTGCTAAATCTGTGTAGTGCCATAATGCCCAATGCTGGGGGTTTTTTTCCCCCTGACAAAATGTAACAACATGAAAAGAAGTGGGGGAAAAAATCTGGTTTTGTATAAAGAGATAATCTGAAGAGATTTGCTTGACAGAATGCACTCAGCACTGATTGAATAAAATGTGTTTTTCAAATTATCTCCGAGGCCTAACCTCAGCGCATTAGAGAGGAGCCCTTCACAACCCAGCCAAGTGCAATGAATTGTCATCTTATACATCTTTACAAAAAAATTCTTTCCTACTTTTCCATTTATAAATAACGCATTGATGCAGAAGTGCCTTCGACTGACTTGAAGGGATTCTCCTAAGATCAGGGCACTCTTTACCATAGGTAGAACTGAACCTTCTTAATTAGCCCCAAATAACCTCAACAGGATCACCTGCTTGGCAAAGAGATGTTGACCTTAAACCTGAGCTTGCCGAGCTGGATGTTTTACCTGTCGCTTTAAGAAGACGCTGGTTTATAAACTCTGCTCTGCTACTTCAGAAGAAAATTGTTGAAATGATGCCTAAAATGCAGCTGAAGTATCAAGAGCTGATAAAAATATTCATCTAGGATCTAAGATCTATCCTGACATTATCGTAAACCTGCTGGCTTAGGATGGAGCCCAGAATATAGTGAAAAACTTCAACTCTTTTTTTGTGTGGTTTCAGCAGCCAGAAGGAGGACTAAGACTCTTAGCACTTTGCAGAGAGGCCAGCAATATCTTGCAACTTCAACATGAAAACAGTGACCAGCTCTGAGAAATATGTAAGAGGTCCGTAGAGTCCTCATCCAAAAGGACCAGATAAAAATAGACAAATTATGACTCTCAAAAAGAACGTTTGTGCATTGCATAAATCACAGATCTCACACCCCACCATCAAAGTTTAATCACTTAATATGCTGGTTCTTTCAACATGCTCTGAAACTTTGTATACAATAATACAAACGACGGGGTTACGAAGCAAGAGCAATTTATTCTGCTGTACAAACGGATGTTGCATTATAATCCCTAAAGCAATACAGAGGTTGTTTGCAGATGTTACTACAATTTGGCATTTATTTTAATTGCTCTGCAGTGTAGCTCATGTGAAATAAAGTCATGAGTTGACCTATACATTCACCTACTCAGGGTGGGTGCAAGAGGAAAAAAAAAGGTGTTTTGAAAGTTTTCAAGGTTTCACCAGAACACAAACCTCCTGCAGCTGTTTTAAAAGGATGTGTCAGGGCTTCTGTCTAAACCTGAGAGATGGAAGAGCAGGGAGTAATTTAATCAGCCAGACTATGTGGCACATGTATTTTTACAAGTCTTGCAAGAATAACATCAGTAAAGTAACTTGAGATATTTTGGTGCCTGACATTCACGGAGCAAGCACTAAGAAAATATGCTTACTGCACAGATTGCTGGTTTCTCAGAGTAGGAGTCAAGGTGCCTAAAGTCAGTACACTTTGCTTTATCACTGACCAGGTCCCTATTTCCTCCTTTTCTCTTTCCACTCCCCTTCCGAAAGAAAAGCCCTTTTCAAAGTTGCTCCTGCTCAAAAGAGCTGCCTGGGAGCAGTTGCTTTGGTGAACAGATTTCAAGCGAAAGGACAAACTTAAACATGAGGCAAAGTATAAATAAAAACCAAGACTCTCTTCCTCCTCCTCTCTACTTGTGAGTGATGATCTCACTGCTCTGGGTGGATTACAAGGGTGGCTTGATCTCTTTCAGGAAAGCACATTCTCTAACCTTGATACTGCTGCTATTTATACCCCTCTCTTCTCACCACAAAGAAAAGCAGCTCAAAAACAATCCTTTCCCTTTGTTTTTAATGAGAGCACTGGGTGGCCTCTGCGCTACCTCCTGGCAGCAGGATCAAGCCCCTGCCCACTGGCTCTAGCTCCCCATTAAAGCCGATGTTATCGACCACTGCCTCTGCTTCTAGCTGCTCACCTTTAGACACCTGAGGTTTAATTTTCCACTGGCTTGAGCACGGCAGCACCACGCATGTCAGGTGCAGCCTGATAGCCTTGTGGTGCCCTAGCAGTCTCTTCTCACAGGGCACAGATGGAAATGAATGCACATGCTGAAAGGCAATAGGGTTTCTAAGGTTAAGAAGCAGACCTGTGACTCCTCTTCGCCTTGTTTGATGAATATGAGACCTCATTTCATATAGCTGTGGGGACATCTTGGGCCCTTTCCACTCCCCAAGAGGCAGGAGCCATCCCCTGTCTCCATTTATCTCCACAGGGATTCAGCTGAGGCAGAGCTGGTGGGCTCAGGTATGACAGGGCACGTATAGAGACTGTAGATGAACTGATTCTCCTTCAAGCCAAACCCCATTTTTTCAGAATAAACCAAACACACTCAAGCTGTGTTTCCCTTGAGACACGGCAAGAAACAGGGACAAACATTATGAAACCATGTTTATTAAAACTTTCTACAAGTCAGACTTTATCATCCAGGTTTCCACATACATACACATATTTACAAGTTGGACATAGTGTTTTTAGCTTTTCTGGCAGAGTTTTCTACCAATATATACAAATGTACTATTTTTTCATAGAAGGGTTAAACTGTATCACAGATACAAATGTCAAGCAATCATGAGAGGTTTAGTGCAACGGAGAGCTGTAGCGCCCTGCTCTTAATGCTCATGATTCTGTCAAGTTAGTATTGCCAACAATAATTCACATTAAATTGCTCTTCAACATTTCTTATTAGGACAAACAGAGTACAACAGAATGAGAAAACAAAACCCCAAACAGTAAGGTATGTACAAAGTACACAGTCCATGAGGTATACATGGTATTCTCTCAGCGCCTGGTGGGACTGCGGTTTGCCGGGGGTGAACCCTTAAAATGACTTCACTCAAGCTGTGCTGTGGTGGGGACATATATTATCCACCTCACAGCCCTTTCAGAAGCCACACCTTCACCTATGGTGAATGGACAGCTCTTTGCATAAGCCACTGGACACAAATGTGAAACAAAGCAGAAAATTTAGGCAGGACTAAGCTTTACTTACCCCCAACCCAGGAAGCTAATGATTTAGATATATTCATTATCCACGCACATCGGAAAGACTATGAATAATCATGCAAAACGAAAAAAAATTAAGGGAAAAAACCAAAAAAGTTAGCCAGAGGCAAACAACATACCTGAACAATCAACTAAGGGCATATGGAAATTTTATTCTTAAGACTAACTTTCTGGGGGTGGCAGAGGAGAGGGGATGCGATGTTTTTAAGAGTTGAGCCTGTAGGAAAACATGACCATGTTTACATGTACTGTACAAGATACCCTTTATTGTTTTCCAAGGGAAGGTGCCCCAGCCGATAGTGTTACAGTATGGTAAACGGATATGTTTTGGCACTCGGAGCTAATGAGACCTGCTACTTGACAAGCTCGCCGAGGGCATAAAGTTATATAGGCTACACCATGGTAACATGTGGCTTAAGTCTACTTAAAATGCTTTCCTGGTCAGCGAATTGAATCGGAGGGGATACGGCTGGAAAATCCACCGGCTTCTGGTTTGGAAAGAGCCACAGCAGTGATTTGTCTCACAGGTGGATCTAGAAGCTTCATGCCTCTGAAAGCAAGATCAGCTGGAGGAGTAGCAGCGAGCAGGTGGGTGGCTGTGGCGGGTGAAGACCTCCTTCCCTCATTAAAGTGCGCTTACAGTCAGAAAGCTACTTTGCAAGCTGGCTGGTGTGGCACGCCAAGTCAATACTCCTTTTTACTAATTTCTTTCAGACTTGCTCAGAGATGCATCTTGTGCCATCCACCTCCTAAGTATCACGGCCAGGGCTCCACACACCTGTAGCCACCGTGGGAAAGCAGAAGGGGCTGCCTTCCTGTCTGACATCTCACCAGCGGTAAGACTCTGCAGCCAAGACGCAGCCAGTTACACCGATGGAGGAGGCAGGAGAAAAGTCAGGCGGCTCTCGCAAAGCTGCACAGGTCCTCCAGGGTCGGTGGGACGGACCTGCCAGCAGAGTAAGAGGACGAAACTCGGTGTACACTCAGGGAGTGGAGATCTAGGGATCGGTGTTTATTTTAAACAAGGTCACTTTTCTGACCATACTGGCACTTTAAGATGCTGCAAACGTGGAAAAATGAAACCCTATGAAGATGCCGGAGGTGAGAACGGCCGAGATTTTTGAGATTTCAGGGTCAGCAGAAGAAGGAACTAATATCGTCACTGTCTCCATGGTATTCTGGAACAATTTGATCCGAAGTTCCTGTCTCCTGGTCTGTATATCCAGGCTCCAAGACTGCTTCAAACCAAGGGTGAAGCAAGATCTCCGGAGCAGTAAGTCTTTCAGAGGGCTCCCGTCGCAGGAGGCTGCGAATGAGGCATCGGGCTTTGGGGGAGACGTGGTCAGGAATACAGAACTGTCCACGTCGGATTTTGGAAAACAGAGTGCTAGGGTCCGAGTCATGGAAGGGATAGCGTCCCACCAGGAGGGTATAGAGCATCACTCCCAAACTCCACACGTCAGCCGATTTTCCTGAGTATGTCCCTGTCGTGTTTAGAATCTCAGGGCTGACATACGCTGGGCAGCCGTGCTTGTCTGAGAGCGCATCATCTTCACCTTTGATAATGTGCGTGTCTTCCAGGCTCTCCAGCCGCAGCTGAGTCCTAGGGAGCACAGGATAGGAAGCCATGGGTTAGAAACAGCAACACCCAGGCACAAGCAAGCACGGCGAGCCCCCCACCATGGCAATCCCCACTGTCCTTCTCGCATCAGCATGAAGAAAAGGAGAGGAAACACTTTAATTTGCAGCAAAGCCACCTGGACTCCTGGACCCAGGTAATGGAAGCTCAGCTATGTACATTGGGTCATTTTATTTGCTGGGAGTTCTAACAACACAGAGGGTTCTCAAGGAACACCAGCAAGTCACCTTTTATCTATGCAGGTTGCACTGCAACTGCAGGGGGTGAATCAGCTACAATGCATCATACATGCTGCTGTTTGCAGTTCAGGCTTTGAGCAAACAGTGTCCAGCTGTGTGATTTTGCAAACCACAAAGTCCAGCTCCCTTCTGCACTCGAGGGGATCACCAGCTCTCCTGAGTTTTGTATCTTATTTTTCAACCTTATTTTGTAATTATTATTCTGTTGGCCTTTCTGGAGGGTACCACAGCACCTGCCACCTCCCAGGTGGAGATGGGTTCACCCTGACCTCTCATTTTGAGGGGAAAGGGAAGCGTCGCATCAGCAAGGAGGCTATCACGTCGCCCTGGAAGGGCTCCACACTGCCTTGCCGCCTGCTGGGGTGTAGATGCGTTGGCTGCAGCCTGTCCTCAGCGTGACCTTGCCAAATACCCATTGGTTCTGCAAACGGAAAATATGACTCAACGTGAACCATGGGCCTGGGATTGGCTGCAAGAGTCCTGAAACTGCACCTGTGCCGGAGAGCCCAGAGTCCGCCTGCCATTGCTTAACCCTCTTCTTGCCAAATGGGATGCACATGACACTCGCCTGTGCAACACGCTATTTCCAAATGAGCGAGACTGTGTGCAATGTAACATTTCAACAAACGTTTCATCTTATGGGCGGGAAAAGCTGCAATAGTTTCCTTCAAAGGAATTACTCTCTTTGCATACCAACATATGGTTGTTTCTGTGTAAGAGAGGCAGTGCTGGCTATTTTTCTTATCACATTTATAAACAATATCCTGAAGAAGTTTTAGCCTCATTAAAAAACAAAAAAAAAAACCAACCCCAAAAGCAATTTGCTTTCTTTTGCTTCAGCTAATCTTCAATTTCATCAGATTAAGCACAACTCTATTACAGCTCTTACTTATTTTTTTAGCCTTCCACCAGATAAGCAGCTAGTCAAGAGTCAGTTTTGCTGATTAAAAATTTATTTCTGGCTCTGCCACATGTGTTGAGGCACTACAAGAGCAGCAAACACTCCAGGGAAACACTGAATTATTTCCCTAATCTAAATTTAACAGCTAGATTCTGGACCTCCTTTGTATAAACCTAAGCATTAGGCTAAGTTTCACCAAAGTGCTCTTCTTCAGTGTAGAATTCCCAACTAAATATTTAACCGCATCCCACCTTCCTTCCTGTGTCTGCCCACATCCCTGGGCGCAGGGAGAATGGAAAGCACTACTACCAGCAGTGGAGGAGGGATAAAAGCCTCAGAGGACACCGCTGGTCGTTCATTTGCAGCGTAACTGTGATCAGCAGGGGATTTCAGCTAGGAGACCCCTCCTGAACACCTCTCTTCGGGCTGTGGGGAAGCTTTTCTGGGTGCAAGGAGAAAACAGAGCTCCGTCTCTACATACCTCCTGCTCCTCCAGTCAGGTGGCTACCCCTCCCCTTCTTCTCCTTATCTCTGTCTCTTATTCATTTTACACTGAATGAGTGGCACGCTATTCATTTTACACTGAATGAGTGGCACGCATGACATCTTCTGGTGCTAACGAGAATCCAAACTATTGTCCCTTTGTCTACCAGCGGGTTTCACTGAACTTTTGCTGAATGAAAGGAAGCTCTGGAGAGCTTCCTCCCTTTCATCAGTCGACATCTAACTAAGAGTACGTGCATACCGGTTAGATCTGTGACCTACTACACACACGTGATGGGGACCTACTCAGATCACTCACAGGTGATGCCCGGCTGACATGGCAGTTTCCACTCCCCGGGACGCTTTTTGCATCTCTGGATGTGGCATTCCTCCCTTCCCACTCATCCCGGGCTGGCCGGTGACAACCGCTTACCTTTCTTCATTAGAAAAGACAAATTTCCTGAGCTTGAGGTCACCAAGTACAATGGCCGACTGGTGGCAGTGAGCTACGGCGGAGACGATCTGCTTGAACAGCCGGGCAGCCTCCTCTTCCCTCAGCCTCTTGCAGCTCCTCACATAGGAGTGCATGTCCCCAAAGTCCTTTTCAAAGAACACATAGGCCTTGGTGTCCCCAAGGATGACTTCAACGACCCCGGTGATGTTTCTGTGCGACGGCAGCTGAATGTAAGGCCGGATCTTGTCCTGGTAGTGTTTGAGGGGGAACACCTGTAAAGAGGAAATCAAATCAAAATTCATTCTCAAGGGCGTTGAAAGCAGCCGCTCGCGTAGCAACTCTCCCCAAACAATGACGAGGGAGCTGGAGGGGAGCCAGGGCTCGGCAGGAGCACCGTTCAAAGTGTTTACCGAGCCCCTTCCTGCTCATTTTGTATTGAAATGGGACGAAAAAGAAATAAACCAAGACACTATCCCCAAAGCCCTCAATGAGGGACACCATCCCTGAAGCCTTTTAACAAGGCACCGTCCCCAGAGCCTTTCAACAGGGCACTGTCCCCGAAGCCCTCGACGAGGGGCACCATCCCCTAATACCTTAATGAGGGGCACCATCCCCAAAGCCCTCAACAAGGGCACCGTCCTCAAAGCCTTTTAACAGGGAACTGTCCCTGGAGCCCCTAACGAGGGGCACGGTCCCCGAAGCCCTTAGCGACGGGCATGGCCCCGGAGCCCTCGGGGGCAGCTCTCCGCGCTAGAGCTCCCTCCGCGCCCGGCGGTGGATGCCGCCCCGCGGGTCTCACCTTGCAGCGCAGCTCCCGCCCGGAGCTGACGCTCAGCGCCCTCGCCACCTGCTCGGCCAGCGGCAGCAGCAGGTAGGAGGCGATGCGGCTGGGACCCGCCGCTCCGCCGCCGGGCGAGGCGGGCGAGCAGGGGGAGCCGGGGGCGCTGAGGCAGTCGGGGGGCCCGCAGTCGGCGAGGCGGGGGCACTTGGGCGGCTCCTCGGCGGGGCCGTCGTGGGGCAGCGGGTGCAGGCGCTTGGCCGGGGCGCGGCAGCGGGCGGCCGGCAGCAGGGGCGCGGGGCGGCTCATGGGGCGGCGGCGGCGGGCGCGCAGCTACAGCCGGGCGCAGCGCATCGCTCCTCCGCCAGCCGCTGCCGACTCCGACACCAACTACTTGCAGGCTTATTTAAAAAAAAGAAATAATTAAAAAAAAAAAAAAAAAGCGCTTCTCCTCCTCCTCCCCGGCCGTGACGCACGGGGAAAGGGGAGGAGGGAGGCTGCGCCCCGCCCGCCGCCCGCCCTGCTCGGGGCTGAGGGGAACCGACCTGCTGAGGGAGCGCGGCCCTCCCCAGGGCCGGCAGCAAGGCCGGCTGCTGCCTGAGGCACGTTCCTGAGGGGGGCAGCGTTTGGGGGTCACCCCCTTGCTTTGGAGGTCACCCCCTTGCACTGAGGGTCACTCTCTTGCATTTGGGATCACCCCTTGTACTGAGGGTCACCCCGTTGTATTGGGTGACACTCCCTTGCTTTGGGGATCACCCCCTTGCATTTGGGATCACCTCTTTGCTTTGTGGGTCACCCCCTTGCATTGGAGATCACCCCTTTGTATTGGAGGTCACCCCCTTGTAGTGAAGGTCACCCTCTTGCTTTGGGGATCACTTCCTTGCATTAGGGGGTACCTCCCTTGCATTTGGGATCACCCTCTTGTTTTGGGGATCACCCCTTGCTTTGGGGGGTACCTCCCTTGCATTTGGGACCACCCCTTTGTTTTCGGGATCACCCCTTGCTTTGGGGGGTACCTCCCTTGCATTTGGGACCACCCCTTTGTTTTCGGGATCACCCCTTGCTTTGGGGACCACCCTTTTGCATTGGGGATCACCCTCTTGCATTAAGGGTCACCCCCTTATTTGGGGATCACTCCCTTGCTTTGGGGGTTTGCCCCTCGCAAGCCCAGCCTTCTCACAGAACCCTCAAGCCTCCACCGCTCGATTGTAAGGACAAAGAGAGAGGCTGGGACCCCTCTCGCGTGGACCCGTCTACTGTGGTCCTCCAGCAAAGCTGTCTCACACCCGAGTCAGATTCCTGAGGATGGCAGTGCTTGGGGATCAGCCCCTTGCATCTGGGCGTTCGCCTCTCACAAGCCCAGGGTGCTCACAGAACCCTCAAACTTCAACCATCTGCCTGTAAGGACAAAGAAAGAGGCAGGGAGCTTTCTTTTTAGGGGAAGACTGAGCAATAAAAGTCACTGGCACCAAAGGATGAGTGTCTGTTCTGCAAAAGGCAGCTCTGGAAATGGCAGCATCGGGTTTATCCATGGGCAGCCTGTGCCACTGGGAAACAGTGCCAAAAATTTCAGATGCCGCCATAGTGCTTTCGAGACAGTATTGCCTTGTGTGATGTGTAAAAGCAAAAAGATAAACCAGGATAACTGTGAGAGAAGCGAGTACATTCACAGGAGCTTCTCCTTTATTTGCTGCAGCTTCTCCCCAGCCCCAATTCTTGCTTTTCACTAATCTGAACTGTCATTCATCCCAAAGTTTGCATGACAGAGCTGTTGTGCGTGCACCATTAGAAATACTTTGCACTGGGTGTTCCCCATGTTAAAACTATCTGCTCTCCGAAAAAGGAATAGCATTGTGAGCAAGCAGCAGCCAGCAGCTGAAGTGACCTTCGAGGAGCAGAGAGAGTTGAGCTCCAGCAGGCTCCAAAATGTGGGTTTAAAGGAATAGTAAATAGATTTGCAGCCAGGATTGTTAGTAAACGTAAGAAAAATGAGAGAAAACCAGACAACAAATCATCCGTGGGAAAAAATGCAGACAGCTGTAGTTTTGACAAGAGTGCTTCAGAAGGAAACTCTCCAGCTTTCTGTTTACATATATGCAAATTTTATGTAATTCAGTGCTGAGGCTTCCCTAATAACACAGGGAGCCTGCTTTTTGATATTCAGTAGGATCAGTTCCTCTACTCTTTTGGTTTCCGCAGCCCTGGTCTTACTGAGCAGCAGAGAGGGACCAGGACACCTTCCTCCCCCCAGCTCCAAAGCCCGTGAGTGATGCTACGCATGCAGGTATTTGCTCAGATTCCTGATAGATAACTGCACGGCAAACCCATGCATGCCTTCAGCTACTTGCAGTGTATTTTAAGTAACACATGAAACTCTTGTGCGAGATGACTCATAGCATAGCAGTCCCATTAATGCATTTAAACATAAAATGCATATGCCATAAAGGGATATCCCAGGGCCTGCATTTTACTTTCCTTTTTTTTTCCCCCCAGAAATACAATTCCGTTAATGTCTGCAGATTGTTTCAGAGCGATTCACCATGGCTCTGAAAGCATGCTATTTTATTTTGTTCCTCTCATAGGTAAAACACGCACGAGTACCCATCAAACCTTTGTTTTACTTTTCCCTTTCTGGAAGTCTTAAGATCAGGATGCTGCTGCCGGGTGAATTTAGCTGGTAGCATTCTGTATGTGTGGGCTGCTTCCTACATCTGAGAGAGCATGAAGTGTGGAGAGAGGGAACCAGTCCTTCTGGGCTTAGGGGGAGAGTGTAGATACATCAATAAATTGGTGATGGACCTACATAAATGTACTGACAGGCATTATTAGTGTTCAACAGCATCCCCTGTAGCTCTCAGGCTATAAGAATATGGCTATTTGGTCCTCACCCTCCTGAAGATCCCCTCTTTCAGCTCCTGTGCCAGCTCAGCATTCCTGGTCAAGAAGGGCCATACTCAGGATCCATTTGCACACATCATAGGAAGCTGTATCCATCATCTTCCCAGCCTCCCACCCATTTAAAAACTCTTAAGAGTCCACAGCGGTCACCTCATGTGCTGGTTCCATGCCACCAGGACCAGCACATGTGCTTCGTTCAGGCTACTGGCAGCCAAATGGGGGATGGCACCTACTGGTCCTTAAGAAGGACAAAAAGCCCACCTCTTCATCCTGTCCTTGTAAAAAAGCATCTAGGGTGTGAGGGGGGAGCAGATCACAGAGGTACACACAGCATTGCACCCCACAGTCCTGTCACAGGCTCCTGGTGTCTGGGAAACCTCACAGGGACTGCCCAGATACCACACTCTGTGGGGCTGTCCCTCCTAATAGAGACACAGAAACTGGGCGTGCAATCCTCAAAGACCAGGAAAAAGATAACCCTGGGCATTCTTCCCAGAAGGGCTGGTGCGTGCCCTTTTCCAGCTGACTGTATAGAATAATTGTCTATATATGGCTGTGATGAACCCAGGCTTAAATCTCCCAGGTGTCAGGTCTTTGAAAAGAAGTTTGTGATGATAAGAAGAAACTGTTGCAGCATTTCAGCATTAGAGGATTTTTGCAGAATATGGAGCTACTGCACTTGCCATTATAGGTCACACCACAGGCTTTTAAGCATCCAGGCATATTCCAGCATTAGTCTCCTCCTGAAATCAAAAGCCATTGGGGGCCTTCCCTCTATTCCCTGCACAAGACTTCGTCATTCCATCTCCCCATCACCCTAAAAAGATTTTTTAAGAGCTGTCTGCTTAGCAAACATGAGAGACGCGCTAGCATGCCAATTCTCAGCTGTGCCTGCAGCAAATTTGAGTCTGAATGGCTTTACAGCCCTTCCAAATGAACCAAGGCAGTGTTACGCATCTCTGATGGATAGCACTGTAAATCATTGTGGAGTACAGATCACTGCAGAATTACATTTATAGACATAACTGCAGGATAAAACATTGACTCTGTGGATGAGTCTTGCTACCCAAGTGCTGGAAAAATGAACCACTGTGAGCCAGCAACCTATAAGAAACCAAACACCCAGCCTTGGATGCTCCAACAGGGCCCAGTACCAGCAAGGTGGGACAGGGATGGCCTTTGGGAGTAGAGATCAGTCATCGTTGTGTTTGGCAAAAGCACCTTCCAAATGTTAAGGAAGTCTGAGGGGCTCCCAGTCAAAGGATATTACAAAACTATTGCAAAAAAAATTATCCTGCCTTGGAAAACGATGGTCAAAGCAAGCAGGACTGCTCACAGTTTCCCTTCTTCCTTAAGTCCCAGATGCTAGGTGATGAGCTAGGACTGGAGCAGAGGTGAGATCCTCTGGGATGTGTACTACGAATCTGGCACATCTCAGCAAAGGGAAGGGTCTTGCTCAGCACAGATTTGCCAGAACTGTGGCAAGCTGACTGTTGCTCTTCATGTATCTTTTCTCTTTTGTAAAACAGACAAACCATGCTATTGCACCTGCCAGGTGAAGAATCCAGAATTTCTGGTGGTCAGGCATCAACATCCTCTTTTTCTGGCATATTATTTTATTTAGGGGGATTTTTGTTACATGTTATTCAAGCCTGTCTCACCCCGAGCCACTGCCTACACTCATCCGATCAGCTGCTTTTCCTTAGATGCTCACAAAATTGTCTCTGCTGCTCCAGTTCTCTGACCCTTTATCTTTATAACTAGAACAGCCAGAGGCAATGAGAATTGTGTAACCGTCTCCCCACTTCCCAAGTGCTTGGGACAGGTCTGGTTACTTTGATAATATGTCTCATGGGATACACAGAGTAAATCTCTATTAGATTAGGCCACTTATAAATAAACTAACTGCTTGCTATGGGAAGATATTAAGAAGTCATTATTTTAGTTATGGGATGTGACACACAAACACTTCAGCTAGTATTAAACTATCAGGTAAAATATCTTTATTTTACAAGTTATCTCAAGCTATGTAATGAAATTTAAACTACTGCCAGACTGAAAGCCAGCTATTTAAAACCAGCAGGTCGTCCATAATCTTACTAATGTACAAAACCACCCTGAACAGACGTGGCTCAAGGAGTAGTTGTGTGGCCAGGTGATAAAGAACTTTACTTTTAAGGTTTTTTTGTAGCAGGAATAGCATCTGTGATAAACCCACAGCCATCCTTAGACACTGTGGAACTCGGCGGCAGATTCACTGTGGAGATAGAAAACACATGATGAGCACATAACAACATCAAAAGAAGTGCAATGTAATGGTGTTCAGATGTCTCCCCTCAAGCCCGCACAGAAGCTGCTCTGAGGGTTGCTGTTGCTAGGAAGTCTAAATAATTCCCTTTTGATAAGCCGGTTGTTATCAAATTGAAGGAGTCTCATGAGCAGCACCTCCTGACTTTGTTCCTTTGCAGACTAAAGAGCATGAAGGCTTCTTCTGTTGCTTGGAAGACATGTGAAGCTTCAGGTTTTAAACTTCAAATCCTGTTTTTACTTCAGAAGTTGATTGCATAAGCGGACAGTGAATGAGTGTCTCTCCATTTCCCTTGCGGTCAGAGAAGATCCTATTCATACTGAGTTTACAAGCAAACACTTCCTTTGGTAAGCTTCCCATGCAATTCAATTCATGTGCGTGCCTTCAAGCTCTGTCTTCGGGTCTGGACTAACATCAGAATAATAGAGTGAGGCAGGCTCTTTCCTCAGCCCACTGCAGAATTTTATGCATCATTTTGAAATGATGAAACCCATCATGTTTTTTGCAGGTTGCTGCAGTCCTCTTAAGTCCCTATGGATTACTCATGGATCAAGAGGCTAAGAACATGCATGGATATCTACTGTACGATGTACACGCATCCCAGAATTTTACTTGCTTTAACAGTCAGTCTTGTGTTTTTACTTCTTAGAGCTACTGGCTGGCAGCCTACAATCTACTGGCACCTACACATAGGATTCTCCGCTGAGCATTGCTGTGACCACATTGTGTGTCTGAAATAATATGTATTAGCATTAAGTACTTCATGACCAGAAAATAAGTCATTATTTATGTAAGACTTGGAATTTGCAGTAAGCACTAGTTTGTACTTGTAGCGAGGACCCATCAGCTTAAGAATTTGGCTGTAGCAAGAGAAAGGAAGACCTGTCCTTGGGACATTCTAACATTTTCCACTCCAGGAATTCCCTTTCCTAGGTGCATCTTCTTCACTGTGTGACAGAGCACTATCCATTGCGGAAATGTTCAGTTAAAGGACCACATAGTACCTCAGGATCCATACACAGCGGTTTTTAGGGAAGATGGAGATTAACATTCATTTGAAATGGCAGTGGAAGTTAATCAAGTTGCACAGTGAATGCTAAGCTAGTTCTGGCCACGATACTAGAGCTATTCTTGAGAAAAACGTCATGACGTAGTTGTGACCACAGGTAGGTAAGACCTTTGTCATCAGCCACTCACGAGGAAACATGAGTATGTCCAAGAGGACATTGTCTAAAATAAGGCAGTGTGTTGGCTCAGGCTGTTGAGTCATCAGTATCACTTCCTGCAGCCCCTGCTTTTGCTCCGGGTATTTCTCAAGGGAGCACTGACTTAGCCCAGTCTTTTTGATTCTTCTAGAATGAATAAGATCACAGCTTTGGAGCAGTAATGATGAATATGTCCTTGATTCAGAGGAATGTGCACTCCTTTTAGCACAAGTGTGCTAAATCTTCCATGAGTTGTCTGCCTGATTAGCTTTTATCTTTACACGTCATGGCTCCACTGATTTGAAAACATCAGAGTCCTTAGTTGTAACATGGAGAATTCTGCTTCACGGGGAGAATCTGTTCAAGTGAGAGTACTGTACTAATGGCTTGTGCCTTGGGGTACCACTGAAACCTGTTGCATATAGATCTCTCTTGTATTTATTTTAATGTTTGATTAGATGTTTCTTTAATTACTCAAAATACTATGTGGAACTTCTGTTCTCCAGCAGAGACAGATCCTCACTGTGTTTCAGTGACAGACCCTTATCAGCTACATTGAAGGAGAAGAAGAAACAGCTCACCTCCGAGTTTCTTTCCTTAAATATTGTTGCAAAATTTCTGACGTCAAACAATGAGACACAAATTACCCTGTGAACTGTTAACATATGCATGTTTACGTATGATATCTTATAGCCAAAACAGATTAAGATTTGAAGGTTTAACTGCTGTTGAGTTTCCACTTCTGGGAATCATACAGATCAGCTTATTCATCACAGACATTTTTATTCTTTAACTCTTGTAAGCTATTTCTATGCTGAGTGGAGTGGACATGAGAACAGAGAGGTTACAACTGCATAACAAACTCCACACTTTGTAAAAGAAAGAGCAAAGAGCTGTCAGTAACTACAGCCACTCCAATGAATCAGTGGCAGCTTATAACTTCCACCAGGTCAGCTGACAGACACAGACGCCTTCCCCAATTGCCCAGGCAAGTCTGTCCTTCCACCTAGTAAAGTGCCAACTTCAATTCATGCTGATGACCAAGCCTGTGATATTTCACTTGAGGTGTTTAAGGCCAGGCTGGATGAGGCTTTGAGCAACCTAATGTAGTGGGAGGTGTCCCTGCCCACAGCTGGCGAGTTGGACCTGATCTTTAAGGTCCCTTTCAACGCAAACCGTTCTATGATTCTATGAATTTCAGAGGGGAAATTACTTGTAAGATCCAACAACAAGAGAGAACCAGCCACGAAAAATCAACAGGACAGTTCAAATTCCAGGTTCAGATTAAAAATGCAATCATCATACTAGAATTCCTTGGATGTTATGATATAGTTTAAATTCAGAAAAACTAAACATTTTGGAGAGAACTTCAGTGATTTCAGTAAATACAAGCAGTTTTCTCTAGCAGTTGAATCTATGCAGTGCATCATTGAATTTGATGGAACTCATTTAAGTACTCTCATCAGCAATCATATCATATGTGCACAAAATATTTGTCTTTTTCTATATTATATGGCTGTGACCATAGTAGAAAGGAGGTATCTCTGATGCTAAAAGAAAGAAACCTACTTTTATTTAAATACACATGCCTCTTCCCCTCATACGTGGTTGTTATTAAAACTAAGCAGCTAAGTGCTGTGAAAAAATCAATCTATTTCTTTCAGGTAAAGACTGAGAAGGATTTCAGCATTTACATTGCACTTGGTCTTGCAGTTCAGGCTCTCTGACTCACTGATGCTGCCCAGCTTCGGCTAGCAAAGGAGGGAAGGGAGATCATGTATTTTGAGGCAGGAATGTAGGTATTCAAAAATACCTTTCCACTTAGCAGTAAGTGAGTGCTTGACTACTTGTTCTCTTCTACTTTAAAGTGTTCCTTCAGATTTGTTTGTTTTTCCTCCCAGCTGCATCATCTTAAGCAGGCAGGTCACATTATTACCTGTGGATTAGCTAACACAGAGACGGATTGAGTGCAGCTTCCAGTAGGGCCATCAGCGCTATGGGTCAAGCCTCTTTCTTTAACGTACGACAACAAGGTGTAACCAAGCAAGCAATCTCCCTTACAGGATTACTCATCGGAACATGAGGGTAATGACCACATCAGGAACTGTAGCTATCTAAGGGTAGACTGGTACAAACACCACAGGTAGCAAACCAAACCTGCTGCCACCAGTTTGTCAGTATGAATTAATCTGGGTATGTTAGCATTTATAATGTTATGTGTTATTGGAAGGCACGCTCAAGCATCCAGACACCTACACGAACTAAATCTGAGGTGTGACACTGTGGCCATGCAAAATGTATGTACATCTTTGCATGTGAAAGCTTGGGAAACTGATTACCACTAGGGATTCAATTAGATCCACAAGGACAAAGTAAATGCACCTCTCTTAGTAACTGCAGAGATTGTTTAACTAACACAAGTTTCTGAGTGTTCTGCTTATAAAAGGCACCAGAGTAAATTTAACCACAAACCTAAGGATGAAACAAAAAGTTATGAACAGCTTAGGATGTTCCCTCCCCCAAGCATTTTTTTTTATTATTTTCTTAAGTGCTATAGTTAACATCCTCCCTTGAGGTATTTAACTGAAAATCGGTGACCCAACTAAAAAACATTTGGTTTGAGACCTGAGAAGTCTTAAAAGTGGCCTGATTTTTACATATAAAAATACAAACAAGCATATACTGCTCAACCGCCTCCCAGTCTCCTTCTGCTCAGCTATTAAGCTGGGCTTCCACAGACAGAAGTACTCATGACCACTGCTGAGTTTTGAAAAGATGGACCTTTGGGGTTAGACCACATTATAAAAATTACTCATCTAATTCCCATGAAGTGTTTTGAACACAAAAGCTCAGTGCAAATAATAATGATTCGGTTCCCTTTTTTCACTATTAAATCAGCTTGCAGGTTAATATTCTTCAATTACAAAATAACAATTTCAGTTTGAAGTGGTTTGCACTCTTAAGTGCAATTTGGGTTAATAATGGTCTACAAAAGGAAAGCTGTTAGCAAACAGTAACTCAGAGTGAAAAGCATAGCATTTAGGTACCTTAGCTATGTTTTACACTAAATGTTAGATGGTAAATTAAGGCAAATGACCTGGGAAAATACCATCTAACCCACCAAGGATCACAATGTTCAAAGAAACCTCTATTTTCTGTTTCACATATGCCAAGAGATAATTGTCATCTGACCACCGAGACAGCACCTTTTACCTATGGCTTTTTCTAATTCGTATATGTAGTGCCTCATCTGCTAGATGTGCTCAGATCAATTTAGGTAATACAGAGTGTCACAAGGTTTAAGACCTTTTATACCCAAATACATAGATGTCTGAACCTTATATAAAATGAGATTAACTGCTTTTCAATATGAGGCATATGGTTAGAATGTATTTGTATTATCTACAAATTAGTTATTGGAATAAATTTGTAAATAATTGTAGTCTCCCAACATACAGTATTTAAGTAAAGCCCTCTGGGACTTCCAAACACAAAAAGCCTGAAATAAAAGCTTCTGAATCTCAATAAGTTAGGGCAGAGTGTTCAATAATTGTTACAAGAAGGCCAGGATCCTCAAAGCTTAGTGGTAATTTTGTATGTCCACATGCAAGGCACGGATGTGCAGCACTACCCATACATTAAGCTTAATAAGGTTTCCTGAGGTTTGTATTAAAGCATGGACGTGCTCCCAAACAGGGTATATGACTTGGTAAGAGTGCTCTGCTCTGAGTAGTCCCAGCAGTTGCAGAGACAGTAACAGAAACAGCTGCAATATTGAGCATAGCACTCGCTATTACATGTTGGCAAAATCTGCAGCTCTAATGGACTGAAAAAATTAGCACACTCACAAGGAAGGTTAAATGCTGTAAAACATTTTATTTTTCAAATGCACGTTTTTAGAATCTCAAAAAGGTTAAAAAACAAGTTAAACTGGAATTCTTCATATTCAACAGTTTAAAGAATGCTTTCAGTTACAGCAAGACCTTCAACTTTGCCTATAAATGAAACACTTTAAATAACAATCAGTTACACAACCTACTTACAATCAGCAGCTTATCTCACAAGACCTCTCACAACAAATTTTCTTTGTGGAAGCAGGGTATCCAGCTGACTTCTCCAGCGTCGACCAGCTTTGTTTATTCTGACTGTCAATCGCTCTTTTAAGTGCTTCATCTGGCACAAGATCTGATTCTTTTACATCAGCATGGCTACAGCCAATTTTAGGGCATCTGTTAAAAAGAAAAGAGAGACTCCATTAAGTTGGAATAATTGTATTTGTCAGATATAGGCTTTTACATAACATCTGCTCGTTTATTGTATGTATCTGGGATTCACTCTCTGTGTCCGTTCCTTGTTACCTCTTCCTCTTTGCCAGCTCCTCTGGGTAAAACTAAATCCATTTATCTAAACTGGTGGGAATCAACAGCTGAAGGAAAGAACACAGCAAGAGATGGAGCCTCTCACTTGCAGATCACTCTTGCTTCGTGTAACATAAGCTGCCTGCATAGTAATGACACTAACATTGCATGGACATCTTTCTGTGCTGCTATCTCTCTTTGCAGTCCTCTACAAACTGCAGGTAATTACCTCTTGCTTATTAATCTGCAGTGGAGAAGTATCACCTGCACTGATAGATAAATAGAGAAATTAATTTATAGGAAAATAGATAAAAGAGAATAAGACATGCAAAGGCTGACTGGTAATCAGTGGAGTGTCTACTTGGTGTAAAAATTTACCTGTCCGTTTACGAACTGAGAAAGTACAGAAAGGAGAGATGGGGTCAAATTAACAGCCTCTAAATGATAATCAGATACAAAATGTCTTACATCTACTTGAAAGGGCCAGATAAAGACTGTGGGGTGAAAGATATTCCGGGACCAAAGGTCATCTTCCTTTGGCAATGGCCCAAAAACACAAAGGTAATACCTGTAGTCAGAAATAACACTTTTCCTGAATTTTTCCTCTATTAGGAGTAACTTTTGTCTGAGGCGCTGAGCTTATTTACATTCAGTACTCATAGCTTTTGCTCCAGATTTGTCCACAGCTTACTGTGTTTGTCATGGATAAGTCACTTAATTGCTCTGTGCCTCAGTTTTCCCATTTATCACCTTATTAGTGCTTGCCAGATTAATGAATAACAAGTGCTCAGAAAGCTTTCCACATTTCCTGTAAGCATGAAGTATTAGTATGTCCTTCCAGGCAGTGGAAAATAGCAAGCAAACTGAGACACCTAAGAGTTGCCTAAAGGAGTCTAAGGCGAGTCTATCAACGCAAAAGCAGTGGCTGTGCGTCAGCTGCAGGGCTGACATTCAGCCAGTGCACTGCCAAGTGCACCGAAGGGAGCACGTGGATCAAACTGGAAAGCATGTGTGAGGAAACAGCCTTTTCTCTAACTCCAGAGTGAGCAACAGCTTTGATTTCAGAGTGAGACTAGAGAGGATCCCCCTAACCACAACTCTGCTCTGTCATAATACCTGCTTCCACTTGAATATTGCTGGCAGGAGTGCAGTTAAGTAGCAACACATGAGAACGGGGTACTCAAATGAGGAACTTTTTGCATCGCTTGGCTTGTCTTCCCACCACAACAGACTATGGGTTTTCAAAACTGACTGCCTTTTCATGAGAAAGGTTAAAATCATAGCAGGTCAGTAAGATTGGGCAGAGAAAACTAAGTTGTTGTTCTTAATCCAGTTACAGCAAAGCTGAGCTCTTGCTGTGCTTATGCTTTTCTAGCATAATGGAATAACTACTGTAAAAATGGTAAGGATGCAAGCTAAAAGCCCAAATTTAAGAAATGCCAGGATTCAGACCGACAAATAACTTCAGTTTGGGTATAGGGTAGCTTTTAAAGCTAAGTGTTGTAAGGCTTACAGGAATTTTTTAATTCTACATTTTCTCTAAGTCTTTAATTTCTTAAAAGGTAAAATAAAAATTCAGTCATGTGACCCTATTAGTTTTTCAGCAGTACTGAAACTTTTGACTCAACACAACAGTCTCCAGTACTGCGACACCTTCCTAATGAATTTAACAACACTAAGAAATATTCAGATATGAACATCCTACATCCAGTTCCATACTCATCCAGTTCCATACTGCAGAAGGTATTTTTGTTCTGGTTTGGGGCTGTTCAGTATATTTCCTAGCCTGTCCCTATCCTTCAGAACACTCACTTTCTCCTCTCCAACTTGTGAGCTACTTTCCAACTCCCATTCATTTTTCCAGCAAGTTTCTATCCATTCATGCTTCTTGTGTTGTTGTTATTCCCAAAATACCGCACCAACTCCACTTTTCCTCCCTAGACATTATCACACAGGCAAGGTATAATACTTCCACCTCGTTCTTCAAGCTGTCTTGACATTAGGGTACTGGCTGGACATCCCAATTGATGCTTGATTTCATAGCAGTGCTTTCCTGTAGCAAGGAAGAAGCATGGAATAAAAAGTCCCACTCCACCTTCGTATCGCCCATGGTGGAGTAAGCAGAGTCTAAGCGAAAAGCAAGAGCAATGGATGGAGGAAGTTCACTGCCTATGGCGTTATCTTTGGGGAAAGCAGGTTGCCAGTCTCTGACAGTCTGACAGACCTTCCTGAGCATGTGCAAACTACACAGTTATTAAAAAGTCCACAAGTGGTAAGTTTCCATGAGGTCATCAACTCTAAAGCATAAGGCTTTAGCATATATGGTGTAAAAAGAAATGTGAAATTAATGATGAAATGATGCATCCTCTAAACTTCCTCCAAAAAGTATTTGAGGTCCTTTTCTTTTCTCTTTTTTCTTCTTTTTATTTTTTTTAATCAAAACCATTCTAATTTGAAACTTACCGTTGAGAAATTCAAGTTTAAAAATTCAACTGTTACATCTTTTTCTTCAAGAAAAAAATATCCTGTGTGGAAAGTGGCAGGCTGCTTTGATAATATAAAGTAAGAATTATTTAATTGCATTGCAGTACGAACTGCACAATCCTGTCTGATCACTATTAAACTCTGCACTACCTAAAAACTTGTGTTTTAATATTTCTCATTTTAACACTCATCAAGTGTTTTAATATTTCTCAGTTGTATTAGAATACAACTGCAAAAGAGGGTGCACGGAGGAGCCTTTTTTACTTTTTAATTAACTTCAGGGCTTACTAAATAAGCAGTGGTGCACAAAAGAGGGTGCACGGAGGAGCCTTTTTTACTTTTTAATTAACTTCAGGGCTTACTAAATAAGCAGTGGAAAAAAAATGAGCACATACATTTTAGGAAGCTCTGGTTTCTCGTCGTTGTTCATGGCTATATGAAATCTCTTTGCTTCTGTTGCGTGTGTACCACAAGTAGCTGTAACTTCCACACATGCTTCCTGAATATTTCCTTACACATTGTTTTCATTACAAAGAAAAGCTTCTTCATGTGTACAGTACTAATGGAGACTGTGACTCGGGCAGACACTGAGGTGTTACTTACTGCAGCCTTACCAATCCAAGTACATTTCCTAGAACAAGTGGAGTAAAATTCCACTTACAAAGCAAAGCAAATAGCTTTTCCACACATTCTTGTTAGCTTACCGGACTTTCTTCTTTTGCTGCTTTCGAGTCTGGATAATTTTTTGAATGGCATCTTCTTCATACGTGTGTCCACAGATTTTGTTTCGGACTGGCCTCTTCATTTCCACCTGTCATCAATAAGGTTTGATTTAAAGGAACTGATAAGGCCCGTGAAAATGCTGTGTATGAGATTTTATGTAAAACAGCAGGAAGTGTGTTTGCCTTTCACACATGTCATTCTACTCAGATTAGGGGATCAGGTCCTGCATGCTTGACTGCATTCTTACTTACGTGGGGTTTCTTGCCAAGCAACGTTTCTCTTCTCTGATAATGCTTGCAATTTATACTGCCTGATTTTTAAGAAGTATTGCAGATTCATAATAAACAATCCAATGAAGAATATGAAATAACTATTTCCCAAGTGATTACAGTAGCAGTGATAGCATACCTGTGTAATGGGACAAATGAAGTTCATCTGACTCTGAGTCACGGCTATATCTTCATCGATTTGTTCAATGGCCTCATTATCATTATCTGATTGATAACAAACTATAATGGGAAACAAGACAAATTTCATTTAATATTTAATAGCTAGCCAATACTTAAAATAAGCAAATAAAATCCAGCATTTGCCAAGCATTATCTCACAGTGATATCTCAGATGCCACAATGTATTTCTGTACCACTTCCTGAACAAGATACTGCAAAAAACACTGTACTATGGTCATTGTTAGAAAATGTGGAGTTTTAAATGGCAACCACTGTCATGTGTATGTGTGGCTATAGCCAATTCCAGAAAGGAGGGCTGGGAAGGAAACCAAGCTGGCCTGAATATATGCAAAGCCTTTTGTGATCTCTCAAGTTCACCAAAACCCAGTAACGTGCAAATGAGTCTCCAAAATCTAAAAAAGGAAAAGGTGGAACTGTTGCAGATTTGGCAGTCCCACCCTCAAGATCAGTTTGTGTTTGAATGTCACAAATGGGCTTGCTATATAGCCCATATACACAGTATATAGTTTAAAGGGAATTTGTACTATTTATCATAATGTATCATTTGTAAAGTGATGCCACTGTATTTTAACAAGTCTGTAATCAGTGAAAAATAAAAGCCAAGAAAGTGTTATTTGAGATGGACAACAGAAATGTTATTGAAGTAACCTTAAAGAGGAAAGGCAGAATAAAATTCAGAAATCTCCCAGAAATCACCTGATGGCCCAGTGCCAGGAAGTGAGAGGCAAACAAACAAGAGATCCACCTTGAGGTAAAGAAGATGCAGGGTCTCAACTTTAGCAGAAGAAGGCAAGGTGTAAGCAACTTTGTGTCCCCAGGAGCAGGCCAGCCCAGGGTTGCAAGCAAAAACTATTGAGCCAGAGTCAAAAGCTGAGACACAGGAACAGCTAAGGAGGATATATATTGCTAAATATAACCTTAATAAATGCATACATGTTGTTTTATCTTTTCCTAACTTTGCTCTGTTATTGCGCATCTAGGCTTTTAGTTGAATGCATATGTTTATCTTTAAATCTTATCTGGTAATAATAGTGAACTTAATACCTGCCATAACTTTCCATTCCTCTGGGGCAGTTCTGCAATGTTTTTGCAGCAGTGCCCTGGGGCGTAGTCCCTCAAGGTGTCCTATGCTGAACAGAACATTTTTCTCTCTAGCTGCACAGGTGAGTTTGCAAGGTAGCAACCCAGGGTTTGGAGAGGATGAAACCCTTCAGTGGCCTGTGTAGGCTTTAACTGCCAAGGAGGCAGTAAAAACACGGAGGATTTAGAGTTACTTCATGATTTGCCCTCTAAGCATTCTCAGCCTTGGTTCCCCTTGCTGCTACTGCACACTATCAGCCAGTCTTTGCAGTTTTGCATCCCTGGTATTCAGTCTTCCTCATCTGTTAAGGACCAGTATTTCCTAACTTATGGTCAGTCCTGCATGCCTGTAGAATACCGTCACCTTCCGGATGATAACAGCAGACATCCCTCTTCGAGCAATCACAATCTCTCACACCCAGTCTAGGCTGAGCACAGTGCCATGTGAGCCGGCCTATCTCTGGATGAGGTACTCGTGGCATCAGTATTGCAGCCATCGCTCCACTACAACACCCTTCGGTCTGCTAGTTTTATTTGCATGATGATCCTTCCTCCTTAACAGAGCTTGCCCTTCTCTCCACTCCAATATACCAAGAATTTTCCAAGAGTTCAGGAATGTTTCTGACCCAGGTACTTCTGCAAATACTTAGGCAGCAGTCAGGCAAGCATCAAGGGTATTTATCTTTGTATTAGTAAGGCCTCAATAGAGTGTGGACGCAGGAGGAAGTGGAGCCCAAATGTCCAATGTCAACACCAATTTTAAGGCTTTAATCTCCAAGTATATTAACATACCTTTATCAGATACTGACTCCCTAACAAAAGTAAACACTTGCAAATCAGAAGGAAAAGGGGGGCACAATTTAACTGTAAATAGCAAAACTGCAATGGTCTACACAGGAGAAAAAGACTTGAATCAATTACTAGTTTTCAGAAAAGAAAACCTGTCACATATTATTCTTAGACTGCTGATATATAAGGTATATGCTGTCATAAACACATACTATTTTGAAGAAAATACAACTTTTTGGGGAAAAAGTGGGTTTTAAAATGAAGTTTTAGAAATATAAAGCAATGGGTGAAATCCTACTGAGACAGCAAAGATAAATAATATTGCAAATTTCGATAGGTACCAGCTTTGACATCAGCTGCTCTATTTAAATATCAGACCAATTTTTTTCCTATGAGTAATGACAACAAAGAACAAGAGATTCAGAATTTCCTTACATTCATGTATCTGCAAATTTTGACATACTGCAGCTCTATTTTCTACTTAAAACACCTGGAAACACATTTTTTCATACTGTACTCTGTTTCAGCTCCTGAACTGGGCACATAATTCCAATGTACCAGCATATCATGTCAGTCAATGAAGCTAGAACAAAGCAGTACTAGCAAGATCTAGGAGGAGTGATTGTTTCTAAAGGATGACTTTTTTTTTTTTTCTGTCAATGTGTAGATGCCAAGGAAGGTGGGTAAAGGTTTAAAATGTGGGGCTTGTGCCTGTGATTTTGCTTTAAGGCTCAGCACTCCAAGTTAGGCTTGTAAGTGGCCTCTTCTGAATGAGCGTTCGCCTTGCCCAGCACCTTCTGACTTTGCTAAGGAGTCACCACTGCATTCATCACTTCTGTGTGTGCTTACTCAGGTACCGACACAAGAATTTAGAAGACTAAGTTGAAGCATCCAAATCTGTAAATAGGAGCTCAAGCTTGCACACTGCTGTTTGAGTCTCCCCTGAAGGTCTCAGGTCTCTGAATTATGTGGGGTAAATCATAGGCTGGGTTTACCTCTTTCTCATACTGACTTTGGGGCTGATGTAGATGCATCATGGTTGAATGGTTGAAATTCCATGAGCTGAGACCCACTCCTTATAGGTGGGATGTATTAATCTTCCTGGATTCAAATTGTCCTCCTGCTGCAAGCTGATCTTAAACACTTCAGGTTGCACTTCATTTGCAATGATTTTGTATACAGTCTACCAGAGCAGGGCCCTGGCTTCAAGAGGTTATCACAGCATAAATGAACAATTATTTAAAACATTTCCTTCTCATAAGCAGCTAATATTTTTTAATAATAAATATGCAAGACATATGCAAGACGGGGATGTTGCAAGCGATACCTCAAATATGTCAATAGCAAATTAGCATAAATCAGATAAACCACCCACAGATTTGTTGTTATTGCTTGATGTTCTAGATTACAGGAGGAGAGAGGAAAATACCTTTTTTCAATTACGGTAAATTTTGCAGAAATTACACAAGGCACACATGCATCCCAAACTGGTCAGAAATATGCTCTAAACCATAGATCTCTGCCTGTTGACTGATACTGGAATACTTAAAACAGTCAAAGGGATTTTTTACCAAATGAAATGTAGAAAAGTTTGGAGCATTTAACTTCCGCGTCTGACTATTCTATAGAAAGAAAACATAAAACCACCAGGTCATATATATTTCAGCTAAGGCAGTTTACAGTTTTCTAAAATTGAGTTTTCCTTGCAAATTAAAACCAGGTGCAGAAAACACTAAGTTATTGTTCCTGAAATTCAGATGTAACCTTAAGTAACAGAAGTACATGCATCTATTTTGGAAGTCTGAGAGATTACATTTTAAGAGCCTTAAGAGTTTCTAGTTTACCATTCCAACCAACTGAAACCTGTTATGAGTATTAGTAACACGTCTTCTATCTGGCTATCTCAGCAGTGATGTTTACAGCTAATTAGTGCCCACTGTTGTAATAAAACTGCATTCTCATAAAGGTATCTATTTTTGGTAACACATCGTAATGAATTTTGCAACTGCCAAGTGTTTTTTACTTATTCAATTTTAATTAAAAGCTGGTAGTACTTTATATCTCTATCACTTTCATCTCTTGATGAAAATGTGACTAATATGCCTTAACTCAGTTTTTACTTACTCTGCTGAGAGAGACTGAGGACTTTTAAGTCAACTTTTAAAAATAAGAAAACCATACTGCAGATATTAACTGCTATATTGTGAATTATAGTAAGCATGGACAGTATACATATTAAAAAAGGATTAGAGGGAAGATCCTCTCTGTTGTCATTGTCACTTCTATGGCAGACAGACTGCTGTCTGCTCACTCTTTCCAGTGCCAACAACATCCTCTATCCAATTCCCATTTCTCTAACTTGGCCCTGAGTAAGCGCATGTTGCAATGTAAACTTAATTGATTTCTTTCCTTTTGTGCTGTGCTGTTCTGTCTTCTCACCTGCCATCAGTCAGACACTAATCCTGGAAATCAAAGGGTAACGTTAAGCATGCAGGACTGAGTCTTTGTAAGCCTGAGCCACTAGACAGACAAGGTCTTGGCTCCCAAGAGGGTCTATTGTACTGCTGACTCTACAGAAATAACAGCAGCTCATCCAGGCTGGGAAAAAATCCTATCTCTGAGAGCTCCAAGAAAAACATGAATGTTATGAGGGCAAGTCAAATGCCAAGTGTTCCTGCCAGCAGGACACAGAAAATAATGAAAAGTGGGGGAGGTAAAGGACATCATCACATCCAAGAGCAGTATTCTAAGAGTCAGAAGGAGTGCGGGGCACTGCTAGCATGGGCTGAGGAAGGTCCAAGGTGTAAACAAGGCAAGGAGCCCAAACACTGCTTTCCACAAAAGACTGCTGAGATAATTATGGGCAATCTTTAAGACTGGGTCAGCATCCCCATTAGTGCTCTGAATTTGGGTTAGGCTTCAGCTCTGGAGAAGAAGACCAGAACAACCATCCAGTGTCCTGCCCCTAGGACGGATCCACAGTAAATGCTGTCACAGGAGTGAAAGAAGAGGGCAAGCACATTTCTCAGTCTCCAGCAATTTGTGTCCATGGACTTCCAGAGTCAGAGGTAATACCATTGTATTTAATAAGCCCTGGAGTTTTCCACCAATTAATTTATCTAAACTTGGAGAGGGGAATTTTAGTCTGGACTTCTCAGCTTGATTAGAGACAGTTATCTTTGCTAGAAAGGTTAGCAACAGTTTAATTTTCCTTGAAACTTACTGCAGAGGCTGCAGGTTACAGTTTAATTTGATTTTTAAAAGGGAAAATAAGATGTGCAAGCTACAGCTGCAGTCAAGTAGTTCAAAGTCTTTCTGCTTTTGCCAGAGGCATGCGATAGTTTAATTTGCTAACCAAGCCAAACTAGGCTTTGCATTAAATTACTTACAATTTGACTACTTGCTGGTGTTGCAATACACAAGCTGATCTAAGGAAGGTGGCCTCTAACATGTTGCTCCAGATTGCAATTGCAAATCTACTTGCTTCTGCCCAGACCAAGCTGTTTGCTAGTAAGTCACTGACAAGTCCCTCACATGTGCCCTGTTTTACACGTGCGTGTGTAAGAAGTACATAAACATGCATTCGGTCAACCCAAAATAAAATTACAGTCCTGAAAATGTAAGCCATTCTGATTTTCCTGGAGTGTGAACGACAAATTAGATGAACAAATTAGCAAATTGTTAGTTCCTTCACATAACAAGAGCGAGGAATATAGGACAGTATTCTACACTAAGCAACAATTCTCTAAAAACTCTTTTAAGGCCATCAAATTCATAGCACTTGCATATTTTACAGTATCTTGTCCCACTAAGTTACAGGCCTTTTAAAATACACTATTCCAAACTGAAATACCATTTCCATTTTATCCTTTTACTACAAGCTACAGCTGTTTGATGTGTTTTTCAGAATGACTTTAAAATGAAGAGCAACTATGATTTGATGGGAATCTATGGGACACTCATTACAGAAATATAAGTGAAGGAGAAGGAAACATACTAGAAGCTAGATACAATTTGCTGTTTAATGTATTAATAAATAAAACGTGACTACAAATCTCTCCTAGAAAAAACCCAATTCAAACTCCTGAGGGGCCCTGTGAAACCCCCACTTCACACACTTTTCAAAATGAAAAGCAAGACATCATCTTTGCCTTTAGATTTTGGGAAATTCAGATGGTTGTGCAGTGGGAGTTGTGTCCCTAAACATGTGACTAGAAGGGATATCTTTGATTACAAACCACACAACTCAAACGGTTTGGTAGGCAAACACAGAGAGGCAGTTTTCTTGCTCCCTCTGTTATTGCAAACAAACATGAGACATCCACACTTCAAAGTCCGTGGATGACATTTCTAACAGCAGTTTCTTCATCATTGCAGCCTGTACTGGATCTGAAGAAGCTCCTGGGGGAGATGAAGATTACCTAAAAAGATGTCACGAAGGCTCATCAGTAAGCTCAGAGGAGGCACTGTTTCTGGAAAATCCAAGGCAGCCATATTAATCCATCTTAACTATCATCACCCACAACGGTGCGTTACCTCATTAAAGAAGTTAAACACCAAAGGCTTTTTTGAAAAAAACCTAACTGATAAACAGACTGCTTAAATGACCAGGGAACTGTAAGTCTACATGAAAGCATGCCAGGCATGAGACAACAGAGTAATAGTGTCAGTGATGCCATAGTATGAGCACAGGAAGACAAAAACTGCAATATCTTATCATGGAAAAATATATCAGACACAAGCCACTAAATTTCAAATATATGTAAAGAACATTTGTATTACTCGAGTTTTCTCTACCTTTCAGAGGAAAAAAGGCTGAGCAATCGCTACATATACTATACTGGATAAAGGCAATTTTCATGCTTAGAGAGCATCATTTCATATTTCAGAGATTATAAGAATATCACATTTAAAAAATGAAGAAATTCACTCCAGACACATGAAAGAAAAAGTTGCAAAAGATGCAACCAGGAAAAAAAAAAAAAAAAAAAAAAAAAAAGAGGCCTACCATTTCATTAGAAGATGAACCACTTTCCATTACTAACATTGTGGTCAGAATCTGGAATGTCACTGATGCAATGCTAACCATCAAATGACATGAACATGTAGGGCTTGCCTACACAGGGAAGCTGTTGCAAAATAAGTGAGGGTGTGAATGTAGAATGCATTAGCTACTTGGCATTAACTCACTGTGTGGACGCTCTTATTCTGCACTAGGAGTGCCTTTTGGCTGTTTTGCCTAATCTACTTCCACAGTGGACTTGAGAAAGGCACTGTTATTGCTGGACAGGAGCAGTGAGAGGAAAGCTGTTGGAATTGACAGCAGTTTGGAGCCATGACCATTTATGCATGAGTCCTTAGCAGTCCTTCGATGGTTTGTTCTGTAAATTTAATTCAGGTTTTCTCAGAAGAATCCATGTCAAGTATTCTGTACATATTAGCTCATGAGCAAAATCACATCTATGACATCTCTGAACAGAAAGTGATGTCATGTATCTTAGAACCTATAAGGTTAGAGGTAACTTTGCCCATTTTAGTACATTATTTGTGCATTGTAGTCATTCACTTCTGAAAAGCTGAATTGATGACGTCAGGTGGAACAGGCTTCTGCTAGAAAACACTCCTGGACAGAATTGTTCCAGAGTAACAGAGGGACAGAAAAAAAAAAAGAACAGTGATCAGGCAAATGAATCATGTAGTGTAGCTTCCTAGCATCCATTCAACACTCTGCTATGGAACCAGTGAGTCCTAACCAGTAAGCCCTTAGATAGCCCAAATACTCACACCCCTAGGACATTATCATTCTGATTATCGCTTCAATCTACCTCTTGATGTTCTCTTCACAAGATTTTTTTGACAAATATTTCACTGTATTTCTTTCCTAGACAGATTTTCCTGTTGGAAAACACCTTAAAAAAGTCACCAAAATAACGCCCAGCCCCAGTGTCAGGAGAGTGGTGAATACAGATGCGCACGGTTTTCATGTGCTGGGGCACATGTAGGAATATTTACGAGGTACATGGTGAGAGGGCGTGAAGCCATAATCCCTGAACATTAACCTCTTGATTTTGTGATGAGCAAGATGGTATTAACTTAGCAACCATCTGAAACAGCAGCGAGAGCACAGGAAAGAGAAATCCCTCACCTTCAGGCATCAGCAAGTTTGCAATACAGGACACCAGCTCCACTGCCCCTTTAATCCAAAGGAAGCAGAAAGACAGATTTGTCTCTCTTTGCTAGGAAGAGACAGATTTACTGTATCACTCTTAAACAAAGAAACAAGTACAAATAAGAAAAGGTGAAACTGAAATGGTGGGGACACAATATTGCTTTCTCCACTCCCTAGAGCCCAATGTTGAAACACTTGAAAGAAACTTTTCAGCAAGATACTTTATTTCACAATTAATATTAATAAAAATAGCAACATTTGCAATTCTGTTCTTAGTGATGTATTTCAATCCTTCAGAGTGCTTTCTAAAACTCTTAACTACTTCAAAAATTAATTTGCTTTATTTAGAAATATATAACATCAAGTGACTGCAATTTGATGTGCAGTGCAGCACTATATATATCCACATAAGTTACTGGAGTTATGTTATTAAGATGTATAAAGAGAGAAATTGTGTTCATTTCCAAAGCTTCTTCCATAGAAATTCATTTCTTCTGTATACATAAACTTTACCACTTCAGTTATTCTGAATTTTGCAGCTTTGCACTGCCTGAAATGCCTCTGCTGAAATGGCCTCTGGGATGGTCAAGAAGACTCAGCTGTCTGCATGTCATGGTCTTTACTCCAGCACCATCTCTGCTGCAGTCACTGCTGTGGGCACCGGCCGGGGACCTGCTTGGGGCTGCACCTCCCGCTTTGCTCCTGCCCTTGGTCACCAGCCCATGGCCCCAACAGCCCCCTCAGAAATGGAATACTTCTAAAGCAATGAATCGTTCGAGCAAGTAATAACGCCTAATTCCTTCTTCCCTTGAAGACAAAGCACAATAAAAAAGGTCAGTATTACCACTGTGACCATTTCACTGGTGGAAAACTAAGGCACAGGGCAGGAATACAACCAGAGGCAGAAGTACTTTTTGTGTGCTAGACTGTTGTCTTTCCCATTAGATCACACTGCCTTCCCCTGAGTAACTAAGGCTGTGAATAGTTTCCAAATACATTCTTAGTGAACGCATCAGTTCCATGCTAAAAGCAAAAAGTACAATACAAAAACCCATATCTTGCACAATATCTGGTTGTTTATTTTGACAAAACTAACACTTGCACTGAAGAACACCCGAACGTTTTCTGGTAAGTCATATTTATAAAATAATGTTCCTTCGCTAAATTATATGAAAAAAGAAAAACAAAATGAACATTTAATATCATATGGAAACAAGTTAAGAAATAAAACTCACAGGTTGGTTGTTTTTGTTTTAAGAGGAACTTACAGATCTGCCACTGCTCAATCATAAAAGTGCAAGGTTTTCATTTAGACTAAGGCAGAGTGACATACTGCATGTGTGTGTATTGAGACACTCTGCATAAACTCTGCTGTGCACACGGAGCAGATCCTCACTATAATAATCCTCAGTAAGCTGTTCCCTAAAACAAATAAAAAATGTTGCTAATCCCAATTTATACAGCATCCTCCAAAACAATGTCACGGGGGTCTTGTGCAGCCAAACATAACACTATCATCAGTCAGGAACAGCTGAACAGTTATTTTTCTCAACCTGTCCTGTGATGTAAGATTAGGCTTCTTCAATGGCAGTCAGTAGAAAAAATCTAATGCTAAAGCTCTGAGCTATAAATACTTATGGATTATAACTGCAGCAGCCTAGTAGCTTCTGATGGTAATTAGTAGTTGATTTTAAATCTGATCAATATTTAGTTTAAATCTCTTTCTGCAGATTCTCATTTGACAGGATTGTAAATGGCAGAGTGCATCTTCATTAATGCTACATGTATCAGAGTATCATCTCCATTCTATAGGTGACATTTATATAACATTTCAGCCTTCACCTTGACATTTTGCGTGATAAGGATAAAAGACAATCTGGAAATGACTGCGCTTTATGGCAAATGTGCTGGGAAGACTATGAGGGGCTTAACTAAGGTCAAGCACAAGGCAAAGTCTTTTAAACCCTCAAGGTCTCTCCATGTCTACACTTTTCTCTCCAGATCAGATTTAATAGCGTAGTGAAGTGGGACAGAATGCACACAGCAGCAAAAACTAGAACAGCTACAGGACAAGCAGAGCAAGGGAAGCTAATGTTGAATGGATGGGACAGCATTTGCAGTGTCACCTGTGCTTCGTAACAAGGATAACAAGCACACACCTAAATCACATGGCATTCTGCACAATCTTCATCTTTCTAGCAAAGCACTTAATGTTATGCTTGCTATTTTATAGTTATTACTAGGATGGAGAAGCATTATAGTTGTCCTCTTAAGAACTTCCCTCGCACTTTTTGGCTGGCACACCAGCTCTTGCAGAAACATACAATCCCTATGTGTATGCTGAGAAAGATCAAGATTTTATACCTTGAAATAAACAGCTGAATATAAGTGAAACAATCAAACTACAGCAATTAAGGAAGGAAACCAAAACTGAATATAACAGAGCTACACTAAGGAATCACCATTTCAAAACAATGGAGATATGGCACAGGCTGGTTTTACCAATGCCCCTTTCACATCAGAAATCAAACACAGCCCCACAACCCAGAATTTAGGTTAGATCAAAATTACTGAGACTCTCTGGTTTGTACAGGTAAGTAAGATTCCTCCGTTTCTACACATTTGGCAACAGCTAGTAAAAATATGTGGGAATTGGGTTCAGTCATTGGGAAGGAATGGAAAAACCTTTAAGGACATCAATATATAAAGAAGGCCTACAAGAAAGATGGAGAGAGACTTTTTATCAGAGCCTGCAGTGACAGGACAAGGGGCAAGGGTTTAAACTGAAAGAGGGTAGGTTGAGATTCGGCATGATGAAGACATTCTTTATATGAGAGTGGTGAGACACTGCAACAGAGAAGCTGTGGATGCCTCACACCTGGAAGTGTTGGATGGGGCTTTGAGCACTTTGACCTAGTGGAAGATGTCCCTGCCTATGGCAGGGGTTTAGGACTAGATGATCTCTACAGGTCCCTTGAACCCAAACCATTTTATAATATTTTGCTGATTCCAAGCTTTTATTGGCAGGGACCGGCACTGGCAGTTACAGCTCTGTGGCATCAAATACTACCTTGATACAGTGCACATGCCAGTCCTGGAACATGTAACACAATTTAGAGAACTATTTGTTAGATTAAGAAGCTGAAAAGTACTTTTAGTAAAGACCAGGAAGGACCTAGATCCTTAAAAAAAATGCAACAACAGAAAATGCTAGTCACAGACAATCCTTAAATCCTTAAAAAAATACAGCATCAGAAAATGCTAGTCACAGTTATGCTCTTGCCATGACAAAACACACTCAGCCTTACGCTGAAAAACTGCTGCAATCATTCACTTCCTAGATATATCTTGCTGTTTTTTTCATTGCAAAGCTGATTGGTGGTACAGCATAAAGTATCAAAAGGCCTCTTCAGAGGGCACATACTTTAATAAAAAATAATTCCAGCCATGCAGTACAGGGGAATCTGGAAAACAGCAGCGAGTCGCCTGCTGATTTTGTAAACATAGGAAATGATCGGTTTGAAACTTTCAGCTGCTTGAGGTGCTGTCCGCCCATACATGACAAACCTAACAGCGAAGAGTCACCATGTTAGTGACACCCACAGGTATGTGGAAAGGGCAGTCATTTAGCAGAAGCAGAGCTCCTTGGGAAGTGACAGTCTTTGCAATCACACATTCCTGGGTTACTACATTTGGCCCCTGGCTTGTACAGCACAGAGCTTGAAACCAGGAGCTCGATTATCACTGACAATACCAATCTGGAATTTCAGGAATGGGTTGTAGTGGGTCCCGGGAAGCAAATAGCATTTATGAAGTGAAGCAGCACTCTATACCTTTGCCAACTGAGAATGTTGTGTTGCTCTGAGATGTTGCAAGAGCATGCAAGCAGTGTGGGAAAAGTGCACACAGAGCTGGTGCAGTAGGAACTACAAATGGCACCAAGTCATTTACTGGGGGGGGCACAACGACAGGAAAGCGTATGGAATTCCACACCACTCAGCACCTGAAAATACTCTTTAGCAAATTATTAAACAATTTGACTGTAAGCAGCTCAAGGGTAGCAAGATAGTAAGAGGCAGCCAATATGTTTCTTGCCAGATCAAATCATGCCAAACTGATCTAACCTGCTTCTCTGATAGATTAACTGTCTCTACTGGACGAGAGAAGCAAGGTAACATACATATTTATATATATATATATATATGTATGCTGATTTTAAACATAGCTTTTGATGTTTTTCAGATTACATTCTTCTAAGCAAACTAAAGAAGTTAGTATGGATCTTCACCCAGACCTGAGAGACAACACACAAATTAAGCTTTCTTCTGGTTACAGTTTCTTTTTTTCTACAGCAGATCACTGGTGAAACAATCCTTACAGTAAAAACCATAACAGCGATCAAACAAGATTGTACAAGACACTACACACTCATGAAAAAGCAATTTCTCGCATTGCAGAGGTACAGCCTAAACAATCAGGACAGACAAGGGAAATATCTTAACCAGCACTGTCAGAGATGGGAAACTGAGGCAGAAAAAGATTAAGAGCCCGATTTTCAAATGAGCTCAGCATATTTGTTGCTGAGCTCGCTTGGAATTCTGGCCATAACCAACATCATGAAAATCACTAGATATTGAGCTCCTTTGAAAATCAAACTTCAATATGAAAATTTGGCCCAGAGGTCTTTTGAAAATCTACATCAAGAGGCTCACCCAAGGTCACCCAGGAAGTCGGTGGCAGGGCTGGGAGCTGAACTTACATCTGACTCCCACTCTGGTGCATAACTAATGTCGCTCTGTGTTCTGTTTTAATTAGCCACAGGGAGATCTCAAACCAGAGAATGCTTTTGAAATGAAAGAAAAGAAAACCCTTGCCAGTGCATTCAGTTTCCTTTCAGAAGCCTCAGCACAATGGGATACTAGCGACTCACAAGCAGTAGGGATTTCTGGCTTCTTTAACAAGCTTCTGTTTTCCTTGGAGAAGATAAATTGTTTGTTGTTTACAATATATAAAGGGATTCACTGCAGAATTGTTCATTTTTTCTCTAATACTTTTTTTTGGACTTGCACTATGTGTCTGACCCATACAAATATTTTTCCAGTGACAAATGAGGATAGAAAAAGGAAGCCTGCAGAGTGCAAAGGCTCTAAGGATTAGTAGACAACCTCTGGGGCAAGGAGTGGAGACTTGTGCTATTGCTTATTATTACTACATTTTTCCCTAGGTAGAAAGAGTTGTTTGAAGTGGTTTCCCTGCTAATGCAGTGGCAGAGCAAACTATTTACTTTGCATGTATATGTGGTTGCTTCAGTACCTCTCTTGCAGTTCCTGTGGAACACCTAAGATGCACAGTTTTCAGCAGTCCAGAAGTTCTTTCTGGAGAGACTAGAGTCTCCATTTTTCCTCTGGCTTTGGCAGCATCCAGAGGCCTCTAAGCACCTTCCCTGACAAATTTTTGTTGGAGAACTACTAAAGCCATCTCAAGAACAACAGAATACAAAATGCTATAACAAAGGTGGGAACCAAGGCAAAGCTAGAGTAGGCATCTGTAGCAGCTTCTTTTAGCCCAATGCACTTTGCTACAACTTAGATGTGGCACTATTTTCTCAAAGACAGAAAAATAGGTTAGTATTTCTATTCATATTTTTGCTATCAAAAGCTTTAGCCTACTTTCCTGGAAAAGACTATACAGGTTGATACGTCAGAACAGCTCTTCAAAAGTAGGAGCAGGTCATTTCCTCAGCTCTCTGACCCTGATACGCTGTCTATGATCACAAGGGTCTTCTGAATTCGCTTTGTTGTACACTGGGAATCTCACTGATAAAAGCCAGTGAGAATTTTACTCAGTTTTCCTCAGTCAGAAAGCTACTTCATGGATAGAAATGGAAATTCTGGCTCATGCTGATGGCTGGAGATTTCATAAAAGAGGCGCTGCTGGGTTCATTATTCCCAGATTTCTGTCAAGGGTAGAAAAATGGCTTTCTTCCCGCTTTCCAACTTTCAGTCTTCTCGTACTACTTCAGTGTTATTTTCAAATCTGCTGCCTACTTCAGGGCGTGTTCTTCTTGAGCTCAGAACAGTATCTTCCTTCTCTGTCAAAAGCACCTTCACTTTTCTTCTTCAGAACTTTCATTACTACAAGTTTATGTGTCCAGCCTCAAAGCTGTGCAAGTTTTAAAACAACTTTATCTAGAAAAGTCAAGAAACAGTTCACTAAAGACAAAACATAATAGGCACGTGAAGCAAACAGATGGTGGAGTGAGAGAGATGCTGTACAAGCAGTATGCTTGTTTCTACATATTAGTTGGGCATACAGTTTCTACTTACAGAGCATTTTTAGGGTTTTTTTAATCAGTAAAAATATATTATTAGCTTTGGTTTAGCACTGCTTCAAGGATTACTAGCATTTCTACAATGGAAGTCATTAAAAGGGGTGGTGGTGAGGGAAGCAAATCTATTTTACACGGCTCCCTTCCTTCTGGAGAGTGTTTCTCATGTAAGGAATGACACAAGAAAAAGCAAAGGTATGCTTAGAGGAAAATAAGTGAAGCTGACGGTCGAGGTCAGCAGTGCTGCCCAAGCAGAGGGGAAGTGGGTGACTCCATCAAGTCGCACAGCATTCAACTGGGTGCGGCAGCAGTCTGAAGGTCCTCACAGGTAAAGCATGCCCAGAGCCTACTCCTGCACAAGTCCTATCTGTTGAGTTCTTTTTTTCCATCTTATCTGTCTCTTTTCATTCCACACCCTCCTTTTCTTGTATGGCTTTGTCATTGTCTTGTCTTGCTTATCTTTGATCGCAAGCGTTCTGGGGTAGGGAATGCATCTTCATACAGTAAAAAGGCAGTGCATTTATGGCACTATATGCATAATTCATAATAATTCACTCAGTATATAAAGTGAAACTTCTCAAATAAGCATTAAAAATAGGTTGCCTAGAAGAGGGGATCTCTTCAGTTAATTAAAAACATTACCAAAAAACTTGGGGTTAACCTTAAAGTGTATGCTTAAAACAAACCACGGCCACTGTTAAACATGCAGGTTGCACATGTTCCGGAATGCTGATTGAGCATGGTTATGTGGGATCATCCGACATCTTTGCAAGCTGATGAATCTGAATAATTAAGCTGTCCCTCATTACAGGTCTTCAAAGCACATTAATCAGGTATCCACAAGAGTAAAGTTCACTCCACAGACTAGAATACATCTTTGACTAATTGGTTGTTTTCATCAGCTGGATTTGGTAAACTGAGGCTGCATTTGAGATATCAGTACTGGCCACATACACTATTATATGCTGCCATTAAAGTTATGCATTCTGCTGTCTGCATAGTGACCCAGCAACAGATCTTAAAATGTGAGGTGTTTTACTCTGTCTCTTTCCATTTTTGACAAATGTGAATTTCTAGGGACCTTGTGAATTACTTTGTCCTCTTCCAATAAAATCACAAATTGAGTGAGTCTTGTTTGTGTTCTTTGCGAGGTTGTTTGTTTGTTTCTTTATAACCAGGGAATTCGACTCCATATCATGATCCTGACTATGGAATGAACTCCACAAGGGCAGTACCAGTAGCCCTGTCAATTATGTTGAACAGTCATCTTCTTGTGCCTAAGTTCACTGAAAGATGGAAATCCCTCTTTACATATGTTGCTGTCACAGCTAACATCTTGAGAAGAATTTTGCCTCGTCTGTTGATAAACAAAATTTATAATTTAAGCAACACCTAGACAAAACATATCCATGCATGAAAACTCAAATACAATTACAAATATCAAATAATATAAATATAAATTTGAAGATGCAGGAAAATATTTATTTGGAAGAATATAATTAGAATCCTGCTCACATTGCTCTAAAACCCCGAAAAAGGAACAGAAATCTGGGAGCGCTAGCATACTAAAACTGGTATAAACCGGTAGCATTAGCACCAACCCACTACACTCTTGTTTTAATCCTGCAAACTTGTCTGGCATAGGTAGCCACAGGCATCTTTTCTAACATGCAACATCATAAAGATCTAGTTACTGGATGTTTGAGAATTTAAAGTGGGTTGAGTATTATAATATCGTAAAAACAAGTTTCTAACTGAAAACTTAGTTAAGAGTATAACATCACTTGTTTCTTTCCAAAGTGAATTAACTATCTTGAGATAACGCACACCTCTAATGCTTTATGTAAATTTTTTTGAGCTAGAGCACTTAACCAACCAAAAGCAACTTACACTCAAATATGATTTGAAATTATAAAAACTTCCTTATCAGAGGCCAACATCAGATTCAATCCATTGAGCAATATTTGTGATTAGTACACAAATAGATGGGTGGAAATGCATAGAGTTATTAACATCTGAGAAATTAGGAAACCTCATAATCAAAACATTATTTTACACATTGATTTAAATACAGAAGAGGAATATGTTCAGGCAGGTCTTCTATGTCAGACATTTTATTTCCCTTTGAAACTTATGAAAAAGAAGAAGCAAAAGAAGACAACAGACACGTCAAGAGCTGAATGGGTGGGTGGGTCTTCTTGTGAGATGAATCATACTTTTCATTCAGTTTTATGGAAGTCTTGCTTCAAGTATGCCTATAATTACTGTTTGTTGCAATGGCACACCAGTCTGCCATGTAGGACAGTTTACTAGGATTTGCTAGTTTTCTGAGGGAGTGAGTCTCTTTTGAGGACACGAATTGCAATGTGGATCCCTCCCTCTGCATGCATACGTGGGCTGAGAGAGCTAATATAAAGAAGTTTTAGTATAGGATGGTCAGGAATATTCTTTATTATAATAGTTCAAATTGCTAACTGAAGATGTATAGTAATTATCAGTATAGACTGCGATAGCTATTCAAATTCTGTAGCCAAAGTTAGCTCAGCCTCAGAAGCTGTTACTACAAGGACACACAAACCAACCCAGATCATGGCTTATCTTTGTCCATCTTGATGTTTTTAATATAATTTTCTATTAATGCCTTGCTTTGGTGTCTGCTATGTAAAAATAAAAGTAATCATTTTATAAGCCATTTCACCAAAGTTGCCCAGTCATTGAGCTGGCAGAGAGCACCAAGTTAGATGCTGAAGAATCTTGCATAGTGCTTCAGGAAAGTCAGCTGACTAACCAACATCTGTGTCTTTCAACTTCTCTCAGCTGATGACAAAAATGGGCAAAGGGAAATAAAGATGAGAGATACAGTACTCCAGGTGGGGGTCTCATGAGCGTGGAGTAGAGCAGGAGAATCACCTCCCTCGACCTGCTGGCCACGCTTCTTTTGATGCAGCCCAGGATATGGCTGGCCTGGGCTGCAAGCGCACATTGCCAGCTCACATTGAGCCAACATCCCCAAGTCCTTCTCCTCAGGACTGCTTTCAACCCATCTCCACCCAGCCTGTATTTGTGCTTGGATTCGCCCTAACCCATGTGCAGGACCTTGCAGTTAGCCTTGTTGAACTTCATCAGGGTCACATGGGCCCACCTCTTAAGCCTGTCCAGGTCCAGTTGGATGGCATCCCTTCCCTCCAGCATGTCAATTGCACCACAGAGCTTGGTGTCATCAGCAAACGTGCTGAGGGTGCACTCAATCCCATTGTCCATGTCACTGACAAAGATGATAAACGTTGCTGGTCCTAATACCAACCCCTGAGGAATGCTACTTGCCACTGTTCTCCACTTGGCCATCAAGCCGTTGACCGCAACTCTTTTGAGTGTTACCATCCAGCCAATTCCTTAAGCACTGACTAGTCCATTCATCAAATCTATGTCTCTCCAATTTAGAGACAAGGATGTTGTGCGAGACAGTATCAAATGCTTTGCACAAGTCCATGTAAATGACGTCAGTTTCTCTTCCTTTATTCTCAAGGTTAAGGCAGTCAGCTTTGCTCTTCTAGTGGTTACATAATTTGATCTCCCCTGAGAAATGTAGTTATGCCCTTCAAATTCTGCAAGTAACTAGGAATTTCAAATTAAGCGTCTGTAGCTAGTTTTTTACACCAAGAAATCTTTTCCATAAGTAAAATAGCTGGGTAGAATGAAACTGCCCCCCAGTCCTGCTTTTGTGTTTTAAAAAAAAAAAATTCAGTTATTTAAGCAGCTTTTAAAGCACCTTACCTCAGTGTTTATTCATCTTTCTCCCATATGTCTGGAGCAGCTGACCAAATAAATCTGGCTTTTTAATATTCCTGGGCTAGAAATGTACTATACTATATCATACATTTTACTCCTTCCATTGATCCTAATTTGTCTCAACCTTAATAATCAGACTGCAACGACACGCAAATAAAAAAAAATCAGAATAATGTACCCAGTTCAATTTTAAAAATGAACACAAAAAAGGGAAGAAATATGGAAATGTGTGAATTGTAACAACATGAACAACTGTTACGGAGTTTTGATTTCACCAAATCACTATAAACACACCTTGTGTTTTCAAGAAAGGCTTTTAGTTGAATAGTGGACTTAAGACTCAGTGAATTCTGGCTTCAGCTCCTAATCCTGCCATAGAATGCTTTTGTCTTATTCAACAAATAATGAGTTTCTCTGAGAATTTTTTTCCCCTATGTAAAACAGGGAGTTTTTTCCTTCCTCAAAGACGTGTTCTCCTGTTGGAAAGAAGTTTGGGGCATGAACATGCTAAGTCTTTAAATCAAAAGCAGAATGGTAATGTCCTTGGGTACAGAGAGAATAAGTTTGTAAAATACAGGTCTTTAACAGCTTACCAATTCTAGTGTACTGGGAATAAACTAATTTTTTTAAAAGCAAACAGCTAGAGTTACCCACGTATTTTTGCAGTGTAAGGTGGATTAACAGAAACTACTGGTCTCAGGGCTCAAGATCGTTCCTGAAGTTCAAGGGAAAATTGCAAAGAAATTCAAGTATTCCTGCCATATTTCTGAAAGCACAGTTAAAAATGCTTGAACTTCTTCCTAGCTTTCAAATATTTGTTTGCAAGACAAATTAGCATTGTTTTCTCTTAATGACTTTCTCTTGGAGGATCTGCTGTCTGCATCCTGCCAAGTGTTTCTGGTGAAGCTCAACAAGGCTACAGAGCAATCTTTCATTGCCATTTGTGGAGGCCTGCCAGAAGAGGCCAAACAGAAGTTAAGACTTGATTTAAACAAGTCTCAGTTTCCATACAGTTCCCTGATTATCTCCTTTAGCTAGCTACCACCATAAATTATACCTGCGAACTATGTTCTTGGAGTGGGAAAAGTGGGGGAATGGGAGGGGAGAATGTTCATTATGTGTTTTACCTGGCAGACACCTGAAGAAGGATTTTAAGTACAGGACTAAGAGTGAATTAATTTATTATACTCAGATTATTGAAGGCCGCTTCTCTATAATTCCAGAAAATACAGAGACCCTCTAAAACTTTCTGCCCCTCTAAACTCTCTTCCCTTCCAAAACTGAGTAATAGGTGACTTTGTAAGGATTCCTCAACCTTCCTTAGATCAAAATCATTTTCAACAACGACACTTCATCTGAATTAATTAAACCTCACATTATCACTATAAATTACCTACCTTTCTTCCCAAATTATCTTTTCAAAATTTCATACCTTTCATCCTTGGCATCACTTCCCAGCAGAAGGCAGGCTCTATCATAATGTGAACTTACTAACAGAAATTATGGGCAGAATGATATTAATTTTCAGCAGATATAATACTGTTAAATCGTACAGGTTCAGACAGAAATTTTCAGAGCCAGCTGCCTGACTCAGGCTGATATGTATGTATTGATACCAAATCCAGCAAAAGCAGTACAAGTCTATTCTGAGATGAAATTAGGCCAAGACACACAGTAAGAATTTCAAAGATTAGCAAAACTGTGTTGGAAACGATGATTTCAATAATCTCCAGGACCAGATATTTGGTAATGAAAGGGACACCACAGTGTCATGGATTTGACACTTGGCATGCCTACACAAAACTGGGCATGTTAAATGCTTAGCAAAAAAATAATAATCTCACACATATCTTACTAAACAACTATTACATTCCTCAGGGCTCAGTGTTGAGGCCAGTTCTGTTGAATATCTTTATCAATGATCTGGACAAGGGGTTTAAGTGGTCCCTCAGTAATTTTGCAGACGACACCAAGTTGGGCGGGAGTGTCTGCTTGAGGGAAGGAAGGCTCCACAGAGAGATGTGGAGAGGCTTGGATTGATGGACCCAGATCAGTCGTATGGGGTTCAACAAGGCGAAGTGTTGGGTCCTGCACGTGGGCCACAACAACCCCATGTAGTGCTACAGGCTTGGGGATTAAAGGCTGGAAAGCTGTCTGGTGGAAAAGGACATGAGGGTGTTCATTGACAGCCAACTGAACATAAGCCAGCAGAGTGCCCAGGTGGCCAAGAAGTCCAATAGGATCATGGCTTGGACTAGAAACAGTATGGCCACACCAGATGGTCCCCTTGTACTCAGCACTGGTGAGGCCGCACCTCAAATAACGTGTTCAGTTTTGGGCTCTTCACTACAAGAAAGACATGGAGATGCTGAAGCATGTGCAGAGAAGGGCAATGAAGCAGATGAAGGGTCTGGAGAACAAGTCCTGTGAGGAGGGGTTGAGAGAACTGGGGTTGTTTAGTCTGCAGAAATGGAGGCTAAGGGGAGACCTTATCACTCTCTACAACTACCTGAAAAGAGGCTGTAGTGAGACAGGTTTTGGTCTCTTCTCCCGAGTAACAAGTGATAGGACAAGAGGAAATTTGCACCAGGGGAGGTTTAGATTGGATATCAGGAAATATTACTTCACCTAAAAGGTTGTCAAGCATTGGAACAGGCTGCCCAGGGAAGTGGTTGAGTCACCATCCCTGGAGATATTTAAAAGGTGTGTAGATGTGGCACTTAAGGACATGTTTTTAGTGGTGGACTTGGCAGTGTTATGTTTATGGTTGAATTCTACAATCTTAAAGGTCTTTTTCAACCTAAACTGTTCTGCAAAGTTAAAATTTCTAAGGATTTCATCACAAACACGAGCTGAGGTGTAGAAGGTTCCACTCCAAAGTTTATTACAGAAATTATGTTTCTGCAGCACTGAGGAAAGAGCCTTTTATGCACTGAAAGCTGGAGCAAAGTAAGAACTAGAATCAGTAATCCCTCCTAGGGATCTTTACTGGAACCAATTCTATTCAACATCTTCACCAGTGACCCACAGAAGAGAGAAGATGGTGAAATCCCCAAGTGTGAGGATGCTATGAAACTCTTCCAGGTAGTCAAGCGTTCCCCTGATAATGAGGAACTACATCAAGACGTTATAGAAGCAAGTGGTCAAAAAGGTGCCAGAAGAGCTTCAATGTAAACAAATGTAAGGTGATTAATCTAGGGAAAAATCATCATGATAGCACAGTACTGAACTCAGTCAGGAAAGAGATCTGAGAATTGCCACTACCAGTCCTGAAGCAACTCAATGCACAGGACAAGTTAAGGAAGCCAAAGAGCTGCTGGGCATCACCCTGAATGGCTTTCAAAACGTGACACTGGGTGCCTTCCTGCCTCTATTTAAAATACCGGTGCATCAACATTTAGGTTACTGTGTGCAGTTCTCTTTTTTGCAACTCAACGACAAATTGGAGTTACAACAGGAACAGAAAAGGGCAACTAGACTGATCAAGGAGAGGGATAAACTGCTTTACATGGAGAGACTAAAACTGCTGAAACTCTTCTATAGCCTAGATTCTGAGTCTGCAGAGGCTATCGGTGAATGAAACCAGGAAACTAGGAATAGGAGAAGGAAGGGGATGGGGGGGCAGATTTGGGTAACAAGGAAGATAAGTGGCAGGAATGCACAAGGCAGATGAATTGGGCAAGAATTAGGATGGTAATATGAAAAATAGAGTAGCAGTTTGGTTGAAGGAAAAGAGGTTGGAGTGACAGGCACAAGCATAAGATAGGTTCAAGAATGTCAGGAAAATCTGGAAAGCGTAGTAGGGAGCAATATCCAAGGTTGCAATAGTATAATTTCTACAAGTGCAACATTTTATCTTTGAGTCTGAAACAAAATTTGAAATTCCTGAACCTCAGCACTGGGACAATATCTTAGTAGTATTTGGTCAGAAAGCAGAACCATAAACTGATGGTCCTGCTGGTATTTCTTTGCCTTAGTGGAAGGGGGCACCATCTACTGGGATGTTCCAAATCAGCTGATAACATGCAGAGTCAATACAATTTTACCTTTTCAAACTTTTTTGTATGGTTCCATATGAAATAAGTTGCCTATAGTAAAACATTGAAAACGAATTTCTTTGGTCACATCCACAGCAGGTTTGGGGATATCTTCTCAAGAGGTGAGACCAAGTCAGCTGCATCATACTGCTTTATTGCTTGTAATGGAATACAATTATTCAGACATTTCTGACATTTCTTTTCACACACACACACATGCCCCCATGATAATTAGCCAAATGTGCTATTTTTTATTCTGAGTCAGAATAAAAAGTTGGATTCTTTTGCTCAACCAATTCTAATTGTAATATATCTGATATGAGATCAAAACCTATTAAAAAAAAAAACAAAACCAAACCAAATACAAAACAATGACAGTTCTTGTATTTACTAAGTTTAAGTGCTAAAATTTTCATCTTGCAAGTCCTGTAAGAGTTTTGTCATGTTCTGGCATGACAATACATAGGAAGTGGGGTAGTGAGCTAGCAGAAGGTTGGTAGGTGGAAAAAGGAGTAGTAAGGCATAACAATGAGACATATTTCTGAAGTTTTATAAGGCTATTTCTGTGACATTTCAATGAATCACTTTCCAACATCAATAAAACTTACAAAATTGTCAAGCCTGTTTTATAAGCTGTTGCAATACTGGATAATAAACTAACAAGTAATTCCTTATATCTCTGTGAGGGAGTTGTCTAACTCCACATATGCTACCCAGTACAGTGTCTTCACAGAAATACAATAGCTTTTGTTCCATTTTTAAAAATTCAAACATTAAGACTTAATACACCCCATTTTTTTTTTCTTTTTGGAAAGTAGCTCCTTTTTCCAGTTGAAATACTAGTCCCATCTGTGGTAAGCCCTCCCTAACCTGTATAGAAAAGTGGGAAGCTCTGCATAATTCTGATAAGATCAGTTTTACAAAAGAGTATGTCTAAACACTGCTTACATGAAAGATTTCAGTTTACAGGAAAGAAAAGGAAATCCCCACTGAAGGGTTTGCGCAAGATGTACCAATTACAAGGTATAACGTTATGACATAAGGACATGTTTTTATTTTGGTTTCTAACGACCGTATGAACTGCAAAGAAGAGACTTCAACAGGTTGCACTCTGCACATGGAACAAAGGAACTCACTATAGCCACCTTGAACGGACAGATATTTTTAGCACTGGTATGAAAAGAAATGGGTTTTGAAAAAGAGAAGGAACACTTGTAAATATAAAATACAAAACCAGGCAGAACATTACAAAATAAATCGCTTTTTTTCCTCCTTGGAAAAATAGAAAACAGATTTACTCTGATGAAAACTGTGACTAATCTAGTTCTATGAGCTGCTTACATACCCTTTAATAAAAAAAATTCCTAAATAGAAAATAAATTTTACCATAATATATAAGGCTGAAGATTCTACTGAAAGCAAAATGAAAAAAATGTGGAAATAAAAAATGTTGAGCTAATGTTAAATGTATCTATGGTTTCTCTAAGCATTTAGAATTTACCCTTTTGACCTCATGTCTAAGTCAATAGAAGTCTTTATTCAAGATACTATCAAACTAAAAATCTTCTGAGCTGATTAGCCACATCCAAATATAATTCCATTCATACTTATTTGTATCTACAGTTTTGACTTGAATAACAAAATATTTCGTAATAGCAAGTGTGATTAAATACTTCCACCTTGAGCTGCTAGAATTGTGCAATATGTGAAACTTCTTGCTAGAATACTCCTTGACACCACTTTTGCCTCGTCCTTTGCTTTAAAAACATTAAATTAAAAAGTATTCATATAAACCTTCTTTCAGTCTTAAATGCCCCTATATGTTCACTAAGAAAGGCACTATCACCCTCAAGTAGGCAACATAAACTCTGTTCTGTATGTATTTCTGCATTTCTTTATATTTTGTAGTACATTTCTGTTAAGTCTTGGCAACCAAAGAACACAATAGGAAATACAATATCATATGAAATATCAAGATTATTTGTTAACAGGATACAGGGGGATGCAGCGCTACAGACTGGGGGAAGTATGGCTGGAGAGCTGCACGGAAGAGAAGGACCTGGGGGTGCTGGTTGACAGCCGACTGAACATGAGCCAGCAGTGTGCCCAGGTGGCCAAGAAGGCCAATGGCATCTTGGCTTGTATCAGAAATGGGGTCACCAGCAGGTCCAGGGAGGTGATTCTCCCTCTGTACTCAGCACTGGTGAGACCGCACCTCGAGAACTGTGTTCAGTTCTGGGCCCCTCACCACAAGAAGGATGTTGAGGCTCTGGAGTGTGTCCAGAGAAGAGCAACAAAGCTGGTGAGGGGGCTGGAGAACAAGTCTTATGAGGAGCGGCTGAGAGAGCTGGGGTTGTTTAGCCTGGAGAAGAGGAGGCTGAGGGGAGACCTTATTACTCTCTACAACTACCTGAAAGGAGGTTGTGGAGAGGAGGGAGCTGGCCTCTTCTCCCAAGTGACAGGGGACAGGACTAGAGGGAATGGCCTGAAGCTCCGTCAGGGGAGGTTCAGGTTGGATATCAGAAAAAAATTCTTCACAGTAAGAGTCATTGGGTACTGGAACAGGCTGCCCAGGGAGGTGGTCGAGTCGCCTTCCCTGGAGGTGTTTAAGGAACGGGTGGATGAAGTGCTTAGGGACATGGTTTAGGGGGTGTTAGGAATGGTTGGACTCGATGATCCAATGGGTCCTTTCCAACCTTGTGATTCTGTGATTCTGTGATTCTGTGATAACTGTCTAAAGTATTTCATTTCTTTGTTAACAGTATTTCTACATAACATAAAACTCTAAGGCAGCAAGAGAAACATACTCTGTTGCTACAAAGAGAACAACAAAGTCAATTAACTACTTCTTCTTCCCGTGATTTTAATGACTAGCCATCTAAAATTCACTGATGTAAAATATCAAATAAATCTTAATAACAGCTGCATTGTACTCACTACATGAAAGCCCTCCAGTTCTCTGTTCGCACTGCCACCCAAGTATTTCACAATCATTTTGAAGATGAATGGGAAGAGCTATCTAACTTTGACTCCTACCAGGCTAGTTTAAGATCTGTTTAATAGTTTTGATGTTCTAAATGCCTCAGACATAACTTCATGCATCAGTTGTTTCACAACTATACTCTCAGGTTTTGTCTTGGCTTTTTTTATATTAGAAATTTCTTTCTTTTAGCCTTATTTTAACTTACTCTGTTTATTTTAGCCTTATTTTACATTTCTTATTTCTCTTTACAGAAAAAAAATGTGTTGTTCTTCCTGTAATGATTATGTTTTGTATCCTTCTTTCCTACACTGAGATTTTTTTGAAAAATAAAGCACAACATTAGACTACTTTAACATGATCAAAAGAAACTCAAGGATTTTATCATTTTACTAGCAGAATCGAAATTTGGGAGATTAGCACTTGTTCACCCATTCTCAAGGAATTTATTAAAAGAGAGAAAGCTAAAGAGTGCTACAAATTTATGGTAAAAAAACAACCAAGTTGATTTTACCTCTAACCTTGAAGCTAAATGAATTTTTTATATTTGTTTTACAGATTTTGAGTTGTTTCACTTGCATCCTCCAAAAGATCACAGTGAAGCCCATCAAGTGTTAAAAATTTCTCTTTTAAAAATATTTTAAACACGTCACTCTTTTCTGAAGATAAGCTGTCACATGTGAATTACAAAACCATCCTTTAATTATACAGTTCCATACTTAAAAAAAAAATACATGTGTTATTGGTAGCACAAGATAGCTGTAGAGTAATAAATAGATCAGTCTTTAACACTCCATTCTATCATCATGACTCAGTATGTGGTTCAGTGTCTCATTCACTAGAGCCAATAAAACCAGAATTACAGAAAGATCCATTCCCTCCGAGGGTTTTCCATGCCACTGCGCTGTGTTCCTAACGCTGCACTGACTGGTGGGGTGACCTTCGGAAAATCGCTTTCCCTTTCAGTGTCTGAATTTCCTCATTTGAGATGGCTTTGTTGGTAAAATGCTTCAAGCGCTACAGTTAAAAACGAGGTATATATGCACGAGTGATTAAGTAAAAGCCAGTTATGATATGCTTAGGGTGCACAGGCCTGTAAAGTAAACTCATCAGCACACACACCAGTCTTGACACAATGGTACCCATAATAATGACTACTGTTACTGTTAATATATGAATATCAAAGAAGTTATTTACTGTATAGATGCTGTCAAATACTAGATTAAAGTGAGGAATTTCAACATCAGGTAAAGAAGTATACTAAAAGCAATGGACTGCATCATCTCTTATGTGCTCTCAGTGAATTTGCTAATGAGGAACTGATTTTATTCGCTTTTCTCCAGTTTCCAGCCTTTTAAAGAAACTTCAGAATATATTCAATATATTCAATGGAGTAGTATGCATAATGAAAAAAAAAAAAACATAAGAAAATGAAATGAAAGAAAACCAAGCAATGAGGTTTATTGCTGGTTCTCATCCTAAAAAGCCCATCAGCGCATGCAATCTCACAGAGAACAGAAGAGCAGTAACGGGTCCTGTTGCCACCCAGGGAAGATTTTACACGTGCCCTCCCTTACACCACTAATCTTTTTTGCATTAAAATATATTCTGTACAGCTAACAGTTTCTGTACAGCAACATGACAAAACTGCTGCTAGAAATAGCGTAAATTTCCAGGGACTGTTATTATTTACACATATCAAGAAGAGCTCATATTACAAAAGAGTTCGAAAGGATGTGAAACCTCAATTCCAAGTACTTATGAAATAAAGCATGCTTAATGAAACATCTGAGTAAACAGCACATGATTACACTTTGCTTCTCTATTTTAACATAAATTCTTCAATCTAAGGAGTTGACTTTAACTGAGAAATTATTTACATGTCTCTTAGTGTTCTGCTTACAATTCTCACAGAATACTTTGGCTTAGTTAATTTACAGTTGGACCTTCCACTCACCATTTTCCAACTTGTTTTGAGAATATTACTTCAAAATACGACTCAAAGTGTGTAATACTAATTCCTTAAAAACCTAAACATGCCCCCTTGTCATCCTTCCCTCTCTCCAATCATTACAAAGTAATAATTAAAAAAAAAAAAAACAAAACCAAAATAACAATTACTAGAGGCCCTCAATATTTCTCCCAAGGAGCGCCTCAAAGCAGGCATCAGTCTTGTTGCAAAAGGATAGTTTGGAACTCAGTAAATCTGAGCATTATCATCAGAAATTACAAATAGTACTGAATTTCTCACTGTTCTGCATCAAGACTCTAATCTATTCTGAGCAGGGATTATTTCTTATTAGTCATATGTTTAGCACCCCGTCTTATGGGTTACATATCTTAATTGAGTTTAATAGAATGTATTCCCATGAAAATCACAAATGCATACATAAATATATAAATATGCAACAAGGCCAAGTGCTCGGTCCTGCCCTTGGGCCACAACAACCCCAGGCAGTGCTACAGGCTTGAGGAAGATTGGCCTAAAAGGTGCCCAGAAGAAAAGGGCTTTGGAGCGTTGGTCAACAGTCAGCTGAACACAAGCCAGCAGTGTGTCCAGGTGGTCAAGAAGGCCAATACCAACCTGGCCTGGGTCAAAAATGGTGTGACCAAGACCAGGGAAGGGATTGTGCCCCTGTACTTAGCACTAGTGAGGCCATACTTTGAACATTGTGTCCAGTTTTGGGTCCCTCACTACAAGAAAGACATTGAGGAGCTGGAGTGTGTCCAGAGAAGGGCAATGGAGCTGGGGAAGCGTCTGGAGAACAAGTCTTATGACAAGCGACTGAGGAAACAGAGATTTTTTAGCTTGGAGAACAAAGTCGGCGTTTGTCTTTTCCCTCAAGTAACAAATTATTGGAGAGGAAATGGCCTCAAGTTGTGCTAGAGGAGGTTTAGATCGGATACTAGAAAAAATCTCTTTAGTGAAAGAGTGGTCAAGCATTAGGACAGGCTGCCCAGGGAAATAGTGGTGTCACTGTCCCTGGAGGTGTTCTAAAAGTGTGTAGATGTGGCACTTTGGGACATGTACCAGGAGAGGTTCAGACTGGACATCAGGAAAAATTTTTCACACAAAGGGCCATCAGGCACTGTCAGAGGCTGCTCAGGGAGGTGGTTAAGTCACCATCCCTGGAGGTATTTAAGAGATGGGTAGATGAGGTTCTCAAGGACATGGTTTAGTGGCAGATAGGAATGGGTTGGACTTGATGATCTAAGAGGTCTTTTCCAACCTAGTGATTCTATGATTTTATGATTCTATGATTCTATGATTCAGTAGGCATGATAGTGTTGGGTGACGGTTGGACTTGATGATCTTAGAGGTCTTCTCCAACCTCAGTGATTCTATGATTCTATGAAATATGAATAGTACAGCTATGGGAACATATTGGTGGGTGGGGAGGAACTTGAAGATAGGTGCGATAGGAAAAAACAAAGCAATCACTCATGAAATCCCTCCAAACAATACTGAAGATCTGTCTAGTAACTATGCAGACTGCAAATTACAGGTAGGCAGCTTTAGTTTCTGCAAAGTGGAAATGCAAATAGGCATGTGAACAGTGCTGTACACAATGCTACTGACATTTCTCACAGTATTTCTATAGCACGAATACATGCAGTATTTGTACATTTCACAGTAGAAATCAAGACATCAAATTATTTGCCCTTGGTTTTAATTTATAAGTTACATTCTTTTTTTAGAAGTAGAATGTTGTTTTCCTCTTTGCAACCCTCCAACAGTTCTGTTACTGCAGCAAACATCTATAAACGTCAGTTAAAGGTTCATTTATTCCCTCGCGATTTCCTGTAAAACCAGTGACTCAGCACAATATCTGAACCTGTTACTCCATGGACTGAGAGGACATTGAACACTTTTGCAATCATGCTGCAGCTGCACACTTTCTACCTCCTTTTCTGTGAGCAATGTATAAGTCATCCCTGAATTGGGGGTGATCATTACCCTGTTGCTAAATTCAGCCCTGCAAAGATGAATGCATGCACGCACACCTTGCTAACTGTGCCAGAACTATTGGTCATCTTTATTCACTATAGTTAAAAATACTTTTTTTCTCTAATCACTATAGAAGAATGTGCTTTTTTCACTCAATAGTTCTGATGTCAACTACAGTCTTGAGTAATTCCCTTGCATCACTGTCCTCCAATAATACTTTTTGAATGAGATATATTCTTAATACTGCAGTTATCTGTTCAAATGTGACCCAGAATGACTCGTGCTAATTTCTGAGTATTTACTAGAAGTGTTTGTATGACTCTCTTTTTCACACATTTATGAGAAACTCTTTCAGTCTAACTATCTGGCTATTTAGCATCATAGACTAAGAACTGAAATCATTACACTGTTAAAAAAAACCTCTCTCACATGACTTCTCCTAGTTAGTCTTTGAATTTCTGTAAAGGTTTGGCTTACAGATTTTCAGAATATCTTTTGTTTCCTAATGTAACTGTATTGTTTGCTGGAAGGTACTTATAAAATTTTTTGATTGTATTTGAGGAAGTATTCAAAATACAGACTTTAATTTCTGTTTTTAATATTGAATTACTCTAAGCTCCTGCATCTAAAATTAAGAGAGTGCTTCATGCCTCATGTTTAAACAGTACCTGCTTGAATACTGTAGAGTATATCTCTATTTGAAATAAGGAGTAAATTGTATTCTCTCATTTGTTTTCTTGGCATGATTTATCACTTTGCGGGCCCCTCTTCTGTCATTTCATTTCCAGGCTAGATTTCTTCATACAAGAAAGATGGTTTGTGTCTTTAATACTTTTTCCTGCCTCTCTCTGAACTTTACTTTAACTGCCTTCTCTTTGAAGATAAGATCCCTGTAGATGAATACAGCATTCACGGTTAGCATACGTAATTTGTATATAATCTCTCGGCTTTCTCTCTTCATTTTTAATATGATCCTTTTCCTCTTGCTGTACTGCGATGGGCCTGATTTGGGGGACGTAGAAAAGAAAACACTCATTGTTTTAAGCCCTTATCCTCCATTTGTTGGTAACAAAACAAGGTGACATCAAGCTGGAGAAGTTTAAGCTGAAACGCTTTCTGCTTCTAAAGAGTAGGGGAGGAAAAGCCTGGGATCAAGAGGGCTTTATATGAGGATGCTAGTGTGTTTCTGGGATCAGTTCTTGGGAAATTCAGAGCTCTTCTCCACAGAGTTATTCTAAAGAATGCAAGTGCAGAATGATAAAGCCATCTGACTAATGTTCATTGAACTCATGAACTGTGTTTTGAAGTGTATTTTATACTAACTTAGGTAAGAAAATATCTTACAGAAAATAACTTAATTTCTTCTTCTGAAATACTTTGATTTTCTGTGCCGAGTCCTTTGGAAGAGGAGATTGCTGGCTGCCATGCAGAAGCACCTCGTTCGACCCCTTGTGCTTGCGCCAGGCTGTGGGACACAGGTCGACACTTCCCAACTGTAATTTGGGCAGATGGAAGATTTTGAGTGTAATTACACATGCAGACCTGAGTTCTTTGTTGTGTAGGCATTACCCCTAAACTTGGCTGTGCTAGCTCGAAATAATCCAAGGTAATGCTTATCACAGTTCACATGTTTTTTTTGCTCTGGTCAAAGTTGTTTATGTTTTTCTAATTTGCTCAATAAAATAAGTTATTGTGTTATGTCCTTTTTACTGAATGGACCCCTAAGTCACCTCACATTTACTGTCCTTCATGACAAAATGTGCTACTTTTTCATGTTCTTTGTTTTATCCTCTCCTGGTTCATATTTAATTGTTTTTTGACATAAAAGGCTTCTCATATGCCATAGAAAGGGACTTAATTTTTCCAAATCTGATAAAGACTTTATTATCCACAACAATTTCAGATTTTGTACCATGGGTCAGGAGACCAGGCTAATTCCGTAGTTCAATAGTACTCTATTGAAATTATTCTCATGCTTAGAAAATTCAACAATGTTAATTTGTTCACCACCTGAACAGAAATACTTTAAAGGCTTTCTGAAAGCTTTAGGGGTTCTGGCACTCTAATTCTGAAAATTATGTCTCTGAGCATTAGGGATAAGTTTCACTTGCACAGTTTTTTATGAGAAGGCTTTTCACTAGGGCTCCTTGTGGCCACAGATACTGTGCAGCAAATACTCTCCACAGGCATATGTTCTGCTTTAAGGTGTGAATAGAGACAGACTGACAGGGAAAACAAGGAAAGATATTGTTGAAAAAGGATGGTTTGGAAGAAAAAAGTATTAATCTGTGACAGAAGAGACGTGAATTCAATTCTCTGTTTTGACACCCTTTCTGGAAGTTCCTGTACAAATCACTTCAACTCAGACCCACAATGAGAATGATATGCCTGACTTCCACTGAAACCCCTCAAAGCTAAGTACCCAAAAATACTTTTGGAAGTAAGTCTTGTTTTCCTGGGGCTCAGACCTAGAAAAATACATTTCAGTCCCAATGCTGTACTTGTCTTGAAAATGGTCTCAGTGTCTTAGCAGTCAGAGGTTCTCTGACACACTGCTGCACTAGGAAGATTCCAAAAGAGCAAAAACTTTAGTGTCTCTGCTAGTAGGGGAAAAAGGAAGATAACCAGCAGGAGTATAGCAACCTACCCTTCTTTTAAAAAATTAATCGAAAGCAGAAATGTTTCTACATTTGAAACAGAATCAAAGATTTCCTGCCAAAATATTGTCATTAAGTTTCATGCATTTGATTTATTGCCATTTCCTGCTGTTCCTTTTAAAAATCTCCTTTCCAGCAGGCATGTAATCATAATCATATTAAGTATTCCAACAGCTTGCTTGTCGTGGCTATTTATAGTAAATATTTACTGATAGATACTTTAAGAGAGAAATAAAGTCCTACGCATGACTATTATTTGGAAAAAACTGATCAAATTCAGTTGGATCAACAATTCAGTGTAGGATCTGAGGTTCAAGGCAGAATTGAGTCACATTTTGCTTATTTTTAGCACCTATGTCAAATTGCCTCACTATGGATCTACAGTGCAGTTGCATCCTAGCATGTCACGGAGATCTGAAGCTAAGGAAGACATTTTTGCTGCTTTGAGTTATCTCGTTAGGTATGAGAGAAGTTTTCTCTACATGAACTCTCACACTGGTGAGAGCAGTTGTCATTTGCTCAACTTATTTACAATCTATTCTAATAGACGGCATAAAATGAGTGAGTTCTAGGCTTGATGACAGCAGAAGTTTGTGAAAAGCCATACTTTAGAGTTTGGAGAGATTGAAAATTCCACATCCTGCTAGAAAATAAATTGTGTGTGCGCGTGCATTAAAAAGTTAAGTGACATACAATAAAATCACCTCATATGGAGTTCAACAGTCTGCTTACCAGCTGGAATTTTAAGGCTGTGAGATTGTAAATTGAAGAGCACCCATGCAAATTTTCAAAGAAACACATTAATACAGCAAGCTTGTGACGGTGCCAAAGCCCCTTATTTTACGGCTTTTCAGGACTTCACACCTCTCATTTCATGATTAAATTGTCAACTGAATGTATTTCATGCTAACTGTCTCAATACATTAAAATTATCACCAAGCTGATGATTTAAGAAGACATCACAACAGACTGCCTAAGTGGCGGGCAGCATGAGGACATATGTCCCCATGGATGAAGCTAATGAAGTTTTCATGTATTAGAAACACTAATTGATACCAGTATGGAGAGCTCAAAACAAACAGATACGCTGATAGAATTGCTTCATTAAAAAGAAATGGTGTAATTCTACAGTTAACCTGTTACTCTGGCAACAGTTAGTATAAAGAATTCAAAAATTAGTCATATATGTCAAGGTGCATGCAAACTGGTGAGCAGCTGTGTTGGTGAATCACCAAATTACGGGCAACAGAAAATCCCATCTGTGAGCACTGATATATAAGGTATATGTTGCCATTCTGATACAATTACAAGCAAAAAAACCCCACAGACAGCACAAACTGGGTAGTGAGAAAAAATACATCCTAACAAACCAACACAGATTTTCTGTGACAAGGTCATGGTCCTAAGAGTTTCTGAGATCTTTAGCTTGGCTTTGTTAGTTGTGAACATGTAGCCTGGATAAACAAGGACACAAAGGCAGAATAAACCTCCCTTTGACCCTTCCTGAGCAGCAGCCCTTCAGTTTTCCCAGGGCTGAAAATAAGGTAGCTTTAACACAGCCAGCTGGCAATATCATCCAAGCATTACTTCACAGGAGATGCTGAACTTTCAGGTTCTTCTGAGTAAAGACAGACACGTCTGTATTTCACCAGCATACTGATGAGCCTCTCTTCTAAATTTTGAAGTAGTAGCTCTACAAGGCATCATATTAAACTACCTGGGAGGCAGAAAATGGCCTTAAGGGCTGCTGCATTTCAAAACAGTTGATGATGACATACATTTGTCTGCCAGTACCTGTTAAGCCCTTTCTCAGAAGTGCAGTGAAGAGCAAGAAGAATAGCCTCCAACATATCAGCAATGTCCCTCGTTCACCAAAGCAATAAACCACAATCAAACGTTCTTTTAGATATTCAGCAGAAATGTGATGATGCGGCAACCTAGACCTGAGAGTGAAGAAATTAATGCACAACCAATGCACGTAGTACAAAACACAGAGGAACGCCAAACATGGCCCAGAAACTTTCCAAATGCCATTGACAAGCAAATTCAAACTATTCTCTAAGTTTTTGTGCCAAATAGATGAAATCTTGCTATCACTGAAGTCAAAAGCAAAAGTCTCCACTTAACAGTGGCTGTAATTCATCTGCAGGAAATTAACTGTCAGGCTTTCAAACATTTTTCCTCTTGGGTAATACTTGAAACATTCATCAACTGTGCAGCCAGATCCCAGCATCTCTGTTTAGCTTTCCTCTTGGTAGATAAAGATTGCAGCAGTTTCCATTTTGCTGCATTTATCTACATTTTAAGTATCAGAAATTTAATCCTTCTACTTCGCTATCAGGATGGCCTTTTTCTAGTCTGAGCTTTTCATGTTTCCTCATTTGCAGCTGTCAGGACGCAAGAAGCTGCTTTGGATCATTTGAGTATTCTACCACTTTCTGCTTAAGAAACATGATTCTAGGAACAGACAAGTCAGCAGTCAGGAGATTATTTCACAGATGCACTTGGCATCATGTGAAGCCATTTTAAGCTGGCAATAGCTTGAATAAACATGTAATTCACCACGGAAAAAAAGGAGGCTTAGGAAAAAGTGATGATGAAATCAAGAGTAAGCAACATGCACTGCTGAACTGTTTTTTGATGTTCAGCATGCCCTTCCAGAACAAAACGCATATCTCACTTCTGTATAGCCCAAGAGGTCTGCACTCCCTTTCATGAGAAACAAAGCATAGATGCAAAAGGAGATTTAGCAGACCAAGGCAGGGAATTACAAAGGCTATCAACAACCTAGGCAAGTTGCACAGCAAGGTGTGTAGGTTCAGCGCCTTATTTCACCTATCAAATTCCATATTTTATAGGGCAATAAAAATATTTCCTTGATTACACGTTGTTAGAAATTCAGCTTTGCTGTTTAAATCAGGAACATGCTTATGCTCCGATTTCTGTTGTGTTAAGTATGAGACTCGCAAGCCTGTTAAGTACAGAGAACACAGAGTATTTGGTATTGAACAGTCTATTTTCTTGCTAACCGCAGTCTACACTACAGATTGAGTTTGATTACAGACAAGTAACATTTCTCACAAGGATGTTCTATGAGCTGAAATATTTTCTGATCACTTTGTGTAGCTGGAAAGGAATACATGAGTTTATTATTTGTTACTTTCCAAGTTTATTCATATTCAAGTAGCCCCCAAATGGCACAAGGTGTTTTAGCTGGAATTTTTACTTGTGTTCTCCCAGAAGAGTTTCCAATAGAAGGAAACACAGGAAAGATCCAGCTAATAAAATATTCAATTAAGCACTTCTGCTTCAAATAAGGGGCTTATTTACAGTGCTGTAAGACAAGACTGAAATTGCACTCTGCACTGTGTGGATACCGAAACCATAGCTAATCCTATATAAATGAACCAAAGTGAATATTCCAGAATTAAACATTGCATTTTCTCCTGTGCATTGCACTCTATAAGTATTTGTACTATAAGCTGCTTGAAGCAGAGACCTGTCACTACTAATTAGTCCATAAGAACTACGTATATTAGGAACCACATTTAAGACTTTTTCTTCTTTTCAAAGTTCCAAAGCATATATTTAATTTTACAGTTCTCCTGTGAATTAGAGGCTAAGGGGAAAAAACCAAAATCCCATTTTAAGTAATGTAACAGATTGCTTGGGAATTATTCGGATTATCATTTTTATTTATTTATTTGTGATTCACGTTAATGTAACTTGTAGAACAGTAATTTTTGGTGTTTGGGTTTAATTTTTAAACAGGTGTTCATTCCGAAAAATCTCTGTTCTCCTCCAGCTCAACTGCCTGCCTAACGCTGGGAAGTTTGAGATTCACATGTTCAGGACACATCCTGAGCTATATCTTACATTCAGAATTTCTACAGTCATTAAGAGGTAAAACCATCTCTTAGGTCAAAAGATTTTGCTGAATTAAATACGCAGTTGGGGACCACAGAAACAATAATTACTGGAAGGCCTCATTTTTGTGACCGTTGGGCTGTATTTTTCTTCCTTAGAAAGAGACAACAACATAAGTGCAAACTTCCTTCAAGCTCAGGAAGCTGAAATTTTCCAGATGCCCAAATTCATAACTGACTTAAAAACTGATCTTTGAGACTAATGAAAGTCATTAAAACATCAACAAAATATTTTATGCCCTTATTGTTTCTCCCATACTGCTAACAGCACTGACTCGTTCAATATGCAACTCTGAAGGAGCCAATCCAAAAGGAAAATATTTCTTTTAAAAAGAAAACAACAAAAAAGCCTTATTAAAAAGAGAGAGAGAGAGAGAGGGGGGGGGAACCAGAGTGGGCACATGCGTTTCAAAAAATTTGACCTTGCATTTAAGATTTTGAATCAAAATCTGTCATTGTTAAACAGCTTTCACATGTTACTTTCACATCCAGATAGAGTGGAAAACCCAACTGAAATGATCAAACTACAATGTGTCTTTGCCCAAATATTTTCTGCTGAGATTGCTAAGAGGATAAAAAAGCACGTACCGAAAGCAACGTTCTTGGATGTACAGGTAATCCATGACTGCTTATCCTCTGAAATCAGCGTCTCATGTAAATGCGAGTCTCCATGCAGATGTAGCTGCAGCAAGTAAGACTCTGTTCTAATTTATGAAAAGAATGGGTTCTGGCTCCTGCAGCTTTAACCGCACTTCCTTTACATTTTCCAATCCATTCCTTCTCAAGCAATTCCTGCATTCATATCACCTCTGATACCATTTGTTTGCCAGAACTGCAGTATTTAAGATTCAAACCCAAACACTGCCCAAGGCAGCTGAATACCCTTTACTCCTATATAAAGGAATTCCATATATATATATAGTTATGAATCGATTATCTGAAAGATTTTGGGCCAGTACTATCATGAATAAAAGTATGTTTTAAGAAAAAACTCAATGAGTTTATTTTGCTACAGCTAGAGCTACTGCAGAGGCCAATATTTTGAACATTAAGTGTCTGCACATTTGGGAAGCTGACAGCCAAACCTTTGGCAATTAGCAAGTATGGAATGTGACCTTCCTTCATACATCTCAAAATACTAATTTGGGCAATTGATCTTAAAGATAACAGTCATATATATATGGCTATGCCGTATAAAGCACTTGTGGATTTATAAATCTGAAAGTTTCCTCTGTAGTTTAGTACCATTTCTGTCTTCAAGGATTTGCAAAATAAGGCCCCATTCATTAACAGGCTGTAGGTCAACGGGTTTCAGTCTGTGGTCTGCGAGGCTGCAGGGTTGGAGAGAAACAAACTAGTCCTCATGAAACTTAGGCTTGATTCAAAGGCCCACACTTTCATTGAGTGAAGCCTGCATTTCAAGTTGGTAATTATCACATTAGCAATAGACAAATCACACCAACATTAGTAGGATCGGGATCTATAGACCAGGCCTTCCACAAATAAGAAGTTGCCTATGAGATTCCAAGTGTCCCACATTTCCCCTAATATTCTCTTCATTATTTAATCCATACAATCCACTGAATTTACTAGCTCATCAGGCTGTCTTTGGGGATGGGTCTAGACGTCTGCTTCTCAAAAAAGTTCACTACCTTCTCTTTTTCTGCTTCCAGAAATGGGAGAAAAATCTCTGTTCACACAGCTATCAGTCACTACTCTGAATATGTCTTAAATATACATGTGCATATCTTTTCAGTTTGGCTTTGAAAAGCAGAAAATTATTTTTCTAGTAAACCCTGTTAATGTCATTATCTTTGTCATCCAGCACAAACAAAACCCATAATAGCAAATCAGCCCACAAATTCAGAAGCGATGAATCGCTACAGGATAAGATTTCTGTTTACAATACTGTTTGCACAAACAAGTCATTTGTTACAGATGAAACTTGCTTTCTCTTTCTGCTTTCTCACCAGACCAGATACCCAAGAAGTATATAGTTTCTGCCCCTTAGAATATACTCTGTTAGGGTATGAGGGCATCATGCAGAATTCTCCTGTATTTCTCCTGTCCTGACAATACAGTTGGTGCAAATATCTAGATCAAATAACTGCATAGATGAAAAAATTGTCTGAGACGTCACTAAATAGAACATTTTTTACTGTTAAAACATGGATAAACTCTGACCTGTAATCTTTCCAAAGTTTGCTGCTTGCAAGCACTACAAGAGGATTAAGCCTAGAACAAGCCATAAGGATAACTATATTCTGTATCAGCCCCAAGAGTTTGTCTCTCCTACAGATATTCAGGTTTTTCTGCCACTTTTCTGCTGTATCTGTGAAGAAGAAGCTAAACCACTTTATTATGGTGCAATAATATAGTAGCAAATTAATCAAAGATTAATTACTAAAGAAAGAGATCTACACATTTCTTTCACACCCCAATATAAAGGCATCCGACAAAGCTAGCATCCAGAAAGTTAAATTAATGATATTTTCTTCTCAAAAATATACATAAACAGATCACATTTAACAGTATTATTAGAAATAGCAGTATTTGTAATACAGGAATATAAGGCTCATAATTTTGCTAAATGGTGCCCACTTGGACTGCAAATGCTTGAATTTCAGTCAAAAACCGGGGCATCCAGAGCATCACAATCACAGCTAAGGAAAATTATGTAGATTTACCTCTGTAATTCTGACAATTTGTTCTTTGGATAGCTCCAACCTCCCTTTGTGCTGAGGCAGGGAGCTGAAGTTAAGCTCAAGTCATCTCTGTATTTGGAATAAATTTTCATTTTTAATATAAGAACCTGCTCATTCTACCCAACAATAACTTCCTAAAACACTGAAATCTGCACATTCTCCTCTGGCTTTCTGGGCTTAGTGAAACTGAGATTTCATCAAGACCGGACATGAATCCAGAAAGAAGAAAGGTGATCATTCCCCTACTTAAACTAAATGGACCAAGTGGAGGAAGCAGCTTTCTGATAAAGGCAGGATAAGATACAACCCTTGGGGAGGGAAGAAGAAGATTGGGAAAAGCAGCCTGAGCAGGACGGAAGGACTAGAAGACTGGTAGAGAAATGAAAAGGGAAGTTAGGAAGGGAGTTTCCTTATTCCAAAATTAGAAAAGGAGTGATTCGAGATGATCTATGAAACGAAATCTAAGACTGCAACCTGCTTTGCATAAATGCTGAAGTCAGTGGGAACAGCGTGCCATGTAATCACTCTGATAAACCAAGTCCTAGGCTGCTCAAAAGCTACCCAAAACATTTATGTTAATGTCTCTGAATTTCAGTTTTCCATCTGTCAAGTGGAAATAATAATAATAATCTCATATGGGTAATGTAAAAACAAATTCATTAATGCTTGCAGATACTGTAGTAATGGGTATCATAAAAAAAACACAACAGGAGTACTATCTCTGCATTAAGAACAACAACAAATAGGCCTTTCGTTCTCTGTCTGTCTTTATAGCTTAACACAATGAAGACTTGCTATTTAATAACTCGTAGACCGTAAGCAATAGCAGTAACAGTAATAAGAGGAAGGCATTGGCCATATATTGGGACCTGATGAGATGCATCTCAGAGTCCTGAGGGAATTGGCAGATGTGGTTGCCATGTGGTTTTCAGATATCTCCATGATATCTGAAAAGTCATGGCAATCAGAAGTCCCTGGTGACTGGAAGAAGGGTAACGTTGTGCCCATTTTTAAAAAGGGTAGAAAAGACGACCCTGAGAACTACCGACCTGTCAGCCTCACCTCCATGCCTGGGAAGATCAGGGAACAGATCCTCCTGGAAGCTATACTAAAGCACATGGAGGACAGGGAGGTGATTAATAGCAACCAGCATGGCTTCGCTGGGGGCAAGTCCTGTCTAACCAACATGGTGGCTTTCTGTGATGGGGTAAACGCAGCAGTGGACATGGGTAAACCGACGGATGTGATCTAGCTAGACTTCTGTAAAGCCTTTGACACAGTCCCACACAACATCCTTCTCTCTAAATTGGAGAAATATGGATTTGATGGGTGGACAGTAAGGTGGATAAGAAACTGGTTGGATGGACGTATTCAGAGAGTAGTGGTCAATGGCTCGAAGTCCAGATGGAGATCTGTGACAAGTGGTGTCCCTTGAGGGTCCGTACTGGGACCAGTGCTGTTTAATATCTTTATCAATGATATTGACAGTGAGATTGAGTGCACTCTCAGCAAGTTTGCGGACGACACCAAGCTGAGTGGTGTAGTTGCCACAAAGGAAGGATGGGATGTCATCCAGAGGGACCTGGACAGGCTGGAGAAGTGGGCCTCTGAGAACCTCATGAGGTTCAACAAGGCCAAATGTAAGGTCCTGCACCTGGGTTGGGGCAATCCCCGTTTTCAGTACACAATAGGGGATGACGTGCCTGAGAGCAGCCCTGCAGAGAACGACTTGGGAGTGGTGGTCGATGAGAAGCTCGGCATGAGCCAGCAATGTGCACTCGCAGCCCAGAAGGCCAACCGTGTCCTAGGCTGCATCATAAGGAGTGTGGCCAGCAGGTCAAGGGAAGTGATTCTGCCCCTCTATTTCTCTCTTGTGAGGCTTCATCTGGAATCCTGTGTCCAGTTCTGGAATCCTCAACATAAGAAGGATATGGAGCTGTTGGAACAGGTCCAGAGGAGGACTACAAAGATGACTGGGGGGATGGAGCACCTTCCCTATGTGAATAGCCTGAGAGAGTTGGGCTCGTTCAGCCTGGAGAAGAGAAGGCTCCGAGGAGATCTTATAGAGACCTTCCAGTACCTGAAGGGGGCCTACAGAAAAGCTGGAGAGGGGCTATTCATAAAGGCTTGTGGGGATAGGACCAGGGAGAACGGGTATAAACTGGAGAGGGGCAGATTTAGACTGCAAATGAGGAAGAATTTCTTCACTATAAGAGTGGTGAGACACTGGAAGAAGTTGCCCAGGGACGCTGTGGCTGTCCTATCCCTGGAGGTCTTTAAGGTCCCTTCCAACCCAAACTATTCTATGATTCTATGATACTATAACATAGCCAACAAGGTAGAGAATACAAAATACTGAATCAGAACTGACAGGAAAAAGGAAACTGTGACTGGGTAACTCAAAGGCTATCTGATTGCTCATGTGTGTGGGAAGGAGGAGGGGATAAAATGATAATTTTAATTCAGACACTTAGTTTGTAAGATTGCCCTTGCAGCCTTTATCATTTCCTTTTAACTCTGCATCATGTGTCTGGCACATATTGGTGTTCATGCAGGCACTCACAAATCTTCCACACTGACGCTGCGTGTACACCTATATCTATATATTAAGTAATTTTCAGTACAACCAAAAATATACCTCTAGAACTAATATATTCAGTGTTACTGCACAATGAGGTAAACAAATTCACTTATAGTATAAATTATTCATGTACAATAGAAGCTTGAAAATATATTTTTCAATTCTTTTGAACTTAGACTAATCTTAAAACAACAAATGATGAAAGTTCAAACAAAAGCTAATTTTGTTTAATGAACTAATCAAGGAGGTATTGTGAAAGTATTGTGCAACCAAATGTTAAGCTAATTATTGTGAGATCAAATAACTGTTGCCATAGTTACTGGACAGTGTTTTCCATAACCACTTTTATCTCTTCAATAAATCTTTGTGACGCAACAAATATAAAAAGTTGGCTGTAAAAAGGCTATTATGTTTTGAACAGCATTTAGTTATGACTGACCTGTCATTGTGCTTGTGTTCCCATGTTTCTCAGACGATAATAAGACACGTATCTGCTCAAGTTAACAGAGAAACTATTATATCTGTACCTTGGCTTGGGGACTGCAGTTCAGGTTGTTGATTTTAGCATAAGATTTTTTCTTTTGTGTATCAAACACATTTGTGTTGATTTGTTTGTCTAGACTGTAGCAGCTAGCTTGCTGTCTCATTTTCCCTCACTACTGTATTATTCTTTTGTTAATTCACATTAGACAATGCAGTGAACTCTTCAGTAACTGAACGCTAAACCCAAAATTTGGGTCATAAACAACTGAAGATGAAAGTCAACATCAAAAGCATACACCACTGCATAATGAAACAAAACCTGCTGCTCTGATTGTATGTCCCTGCAAAGAAGCTTAGCCTATATCAGGTCACAGACTCAACAGCTGACTTCTGCAAAAATTGCTCTGAATTAATAAATATTTTACAGTATTTTTATGTACACGGTGTTACCAAGGGATTCACGAATAAATTTAATGCTTGGAATTAATCTAATTTTGAAAGGTCTTGAGAGAATGTTGGTTTTGACTGGAACTCCAGAAAATAAAAGACTAAGATAGATGCTGGAGAACAGGCTAACTCAGCCTCTCAGTAGTATTTTCTAAATTCGACATTTGAGTATAGATGTTGACATGAAATCTCCATGGCAGAAATGAAAAGTTTTCTAGACATTTGTACCAAATGACAGTTCTCTGTTTTTCTGATATCCTGCAATTTCATGTAACTCCTGCCAGCTTACACAGAATGCTGCAGAAAGCCCCACAAACTAGATGTGGCTCTGAATATGCTTGTCTTATATTCATAAGCAACACGTGATCAGCTAAACCTAGCCACGAATTCTACAATGAAAAACAGAAATGGACCAATTCTGTATGTTTTAAGAAAACACTGTGGATTTATACACCTTTTTTCATGTCACCAGCATGGTTTTGAACTTCTGATGAGTTGCTGGGGGAAAAGGAACTTCACCAAACACAAAACAGTCTTCTTGTAGTAGACATCCCAAATTTCTTGCTGCCAACTCAGGAATCTGGCCATTGTGAGGCCCACAAGATCCTACTCTTGCCAGACTTTGCAGCAGTAAGAGGCAAGGAAGCTCAAAGCTATGTTGCATGGGAGAGGTTCCATTACCACTGTAGTTTCTTTGATTGCCCTAAAAAGGGACTGTAGGTGTCTTGGATATTCCAGGTAGACCTGGAATATCTAGTGGAAGGTCTCCCTGTCAACAACAGCAGGGGTGAAACTTGATGATCTTTAAGGTCCCTTCCAACCCAAACCATTCTAGGATTCTAGAATTCTATGGCAGAACAGAGAAGAAGGAGTAGGTCTTCAAGGAGAGGTTGCATCAGAGCAGTCTTAAAGTTCTTGAAGCTGGAAGTGCCATTCCTGTCAGTTTCATAGTGGTTACACAAACAACAACATCACAGCTAAAGTCAACACTGGAACATTGCATATAATTTCTGAGCAACAACTGCTCAATTTATCCCAATAGATAATTTTCAATCCATAGGAAATTTTCTATTTTAATCAGCTCAACAAACAAAAATCCTATTTTTGGCTTTTTTTGACATATCTGTCAAGCAGAGGGACAAAAGAAATGAGATGGAATTTACAACCCACAGAAATTCCAATTCTAAAATATGCTCTAAATAAAAAAAGTTACATGGATTTCTACCAAGCTTAGATCTATGCAGACTCCACAATGTTTTTTAAACTTTACAGCTCAATTAATAAAGCTCAAAATACCACCATTTTTCTCTGAGGCTCTTGCACGGCTCACAGAAGAGATGAGTGGTACAGGCCATCTTTGCATTCCACTGATTTCTGCTGCTCCTATGGCCCCGCAACAACCTCATGACACCTGGGCAGTTCAGATCTAAGCCTAGAACTGGGACACAAAACACTGTGCCATTTATCTTCCTGCTTCTAAGCTGGATCAGAATCTAAGGTATTACGTTAAATAAGACAAGAAAATAAATGTATAGAAAAGCATCTGATCAGATGGTTAACAGAGGAATGAGGTAACTGAGAAGGCATGGCACAGACAATAATAGCTTATAAAACATCTGAAAACAGCAAAGAACAAAGAGGAAATCAGTTCCATAGAACAGAGAATGTTCTGGGAAGACCTTATTGCTGCCTTTCAGTACTTAAAGGGGGCTTAAAAGAATGATGGGACAAAAGATTTTGCAGAGCCTGTTGCAATAGGACAAGGGGTAATGGCTTTAAAGTAAAAGAGAGGAGATTTAGACTAGATATCAGAAGAAATTTTTTACAATGAGGGTTGTGAAACACTGGAACAGGTTGCCCAGAGAGGTGGTGGCTACCCAAACCCTGGAACCAATGAAGGCCAGGCTGGATGCGACACTGAGCAACCTGATCTCATTGAACATGTCCCTGCTCACTGCAGGGAGGTTGCACTAAATGATCTTTCAAGGCACTTTCCAACCCAAAATATTTTATGATTCTGTACAGAAGATTTTTATAGTGCTACAAGGAATGCTGAATTTTGGATCACAAGTCAATGATTCATGCATTGCTGGGTACATTTTTCCTCCTTTCTCATTTTCCCAGTATAAGTAAGAAGCTTCATTATTTATTTACCAAAGTTTGAACACTCAGCTCAAGCTAACCTTTCACATGTTTTCAATGCTTCCGTAAAGAAGCTGCCATCTCAATGTCACATCTGCAATATAAACTCTTGCTTACTAAACTTTTTTCAGCTAATAAAAAAACCCACAACACTAAAGTGCACCAAGGATAACTGTTTAAAGAGACAAATTAGATAGTTACATTGAAGTCACCTTGAAACAATGACATTTTAGAATGCTAAAAACCTTCCTCAAAAAAACAGCAATACACTCTGGCAGTAGCATAAATCCCCACAGTCCATACTGATGGCAAATGTATGTTTTGTCAGAGAAAGAATAAGGTTGCAAGAATTGTATTCATATCAATTACAACATCAGCTAATTTTGCAGCAACTCTATATAGTGTTTGAGAATGTTCATTTTTTTAATACAGGATATGTTGGAGATGGAGAGACTTAGTGTAGCCAATAAAACTTCTTTTAAAAAAAAATAAATTCTTCAGCTGTTCATTTGATAAGAAGACCGCACATACATAGTGCTGTCATAGATTTTAGCTTTGCTGGTGTTAAACTGCAAAATATTCAGTGAATTACATAGAAATTTCACAAGGTGAAAAAATTTAGTCTGCAATCCCTGTTAATGGGAGCATATTTTGCATTGTGAGCCCTGCTCAGTTTTGGATATACTTCTGTGCTTTTTACTTCTTGTAACGCTCATGAGCACCCAGTTATATAGCCTTACATAGTGCATCGCAGAGACAGCATCTCCTTTTCCATGCATCACAAAGATCTTGATTAAACTGAGCACCAGCTTCCAAGGCATTTTGGAACTTATTTCTCCAATAATTCGACAGAACAAACTCCTTATGAGCCCAGATGATAAGAAAGTATAACCTCTGACAATAGAAGCCATTCCATGATGCCAGACAGTCCTGAAGAACAGAGCGCCTGCTTCAGAGAGCAAAAGAGGTGAAGTGAGGAAGAAAAGGTGAACAGTAGTTGAAAGTGGGAATTCAGACTTCAGTGTTTGGGGAGATTTTTAGATCAAGGTCAACAGCCCCACTGTAGTAATTCTTAAGCTGTTCTTTCATAACCCCTTCTTGTAGGATTACAACCCTATTTTCACTGCAACTTTTGATAGTGTCCACACTTATGAATCACTGCTCTTAACAGTAATTTTGAAGTTTTAGTAAAATTATATACAGTTACTTCAAAGCATTAGACACTAGAGAAACAAAAACACGACTCTTAACTGCACACACTTGCATAATTTGTTTAGTGGAGTGTTCGTTGAATTCTAGCAGTGTCAGTGAAGGAGAGGATGAGGTTCTGCATCTCTCATAAATAGAAAGCATTCTTCACACAATTACATAAAACTCATTTTGCAAAAGACTTTCTCTAAAGCTTTTATACTATTTGACTTATTTGATCAGCTTTTAACCAAATGTAGATGCTTTCCCTGACCTATTTTCAAGGCTAACTAATCCTTAAATCGCCTAGTTATGCAATCTTGAAGGATTAAATGTTTGTCATGAAAGAGTCTGGATTTGTTTAGACTGAATAAATTTCAGCGGTTTAAATACAGTTCATTGATTAAATTACATTCATAGAATGCTGGCTGCTGTCACAGGGAGTCTGCCAAAGCAGCTCTATTTAGATGTATATGATATAAGCTTCTGCTCATAGTTTAGCCCACAAAATATTTGCATGTGGTGCATCCTGGAAGAGTATCAGGCTCTTTTTATATAAAACACTTGTTCCATCTCTGCAGAAGTATTACAATTACATAATAATATTGCAGGAGCACCTGAATGCCAGCCTGGTCAGAGCAGCATTATACTAGGCAAAATGTCACTCTCTGCTCCCAAGCATGCAACCTAAAAGGCAAGACAAACCAGGTGGAGGAGTCAAACAAGTGGGTTGATCTGGGGGTGGTAGCAAAGACAGGGTAACAAATAATAGGATGCACAGGATTTGCAGCCAATGAGGAAGAACAATCACATCATGCCATCTGCCCACCCATAATTAGATTAGAGTTCTCTCTATGCAGTACAGCCGAGCAGTTTTGAAGAGACACTTGGAGGAGCACAGGACTTTGTGTTGGAGCTTACTCTATCCTTAGTAAGGTGTCATGAGAGAAAAGATAAAGATGCCCAATGAGAAGTGGAAGATTCGGACCAGCAAGAAAGGCAGTTGTCAAGGACGTAGTGAGGTAACAGGTCACAAACAGAAAGGGCTCAGTGGTCAGAAAAGGTATATTCTGCTTGTTTAGATTTTGCTCACGCATTCAGAACAATCTTTAAAAGTCACCTACATGGTGGTTTACGCTAACTGGTTTTACTTCTCATTTACAATGGATTGGGAACTGCTATTTCCAGTTACACTATCTTAGTTGAAAGGGTATAACCTCAACTTGTTGGCACTGAACAAGTTTGCTCTTCTTAGAATGCACTGAGACAATCTGCAGCGAAATGAAGATGTCTTTATTGGAAGTGTGAACACAAAGGGAGTGATTTAAAAGAACTGAAAATGTATTTCTTCAGGGTTATACATGAACTTCTCTAAATGAGGAAGTCAAGAATACTTTTTTCCCCTCAGACATAATGATCCCTAGTTAGGTTTCTATTTCTTCCAAAACAGTACCTGCCTCTCTTAGGACTGGAAACCAGAATACATGAATTGCTTTCACAAACTGCTGCTTTCACCTACTCTTGCAATTGCTATTTTAAACACTTGAAATAGAATGGTTATACACAATTCACCTTCAAACCTTCAACATCTGTATATTCAGAATTTATTCAATGTATCTAGATTTGTGCACTTCAATTCTGAAGTGAAGAACCTGGGTTTCATTTTCAACTCATTCTGATAAATCACTCCATTATGTGAGCAGGGACTACAGATTAAACAGTCATGAAATTCAGGTTTAGCAAAAACAGTTATTATAGCATTGCAACATACCTACTGAATGTAAAGATACAAAAATAATACTTTCCACATTCCGTGACATTTTCTGTAAATAGTCTTTCACACAATTACATGGTCCCTTCTTTCTGTAAATGTAAGTCATTTTCAGTTTCTACTAGGACAGGAAAAACAGCTCACTGAACTTGAGGCCTTAGTATTGCAAAATTCTGTACAGATAAGCCAGCTCTTTTTAAAAGAAAGTCAGGCTACTTGCTCACATTATGGGTGGATACCCTGAGCAGCTGCAAAATTCAGCTGCAACCATTACCCTCTAGCAAGCAATAGATAAACACAGCTTTGCAATAGGTACTGGTGGCAGCATATTTGCTGCATTTAAAACAAAATCTGGAGGAAATTCACAGCTGTCACAGCTACGTATCTGCATTTGTAGCATCCCACTATAAGAATACTGATCAATAATGAAAAATAACTGAAACTGAAAGTAGAAAAATAAGACTACTTCTGAAAATAATGGAAATTAAGGACATTAAAATGAAGGGAAAATTGGTTACAATGAAGCACAGGCAAGGATGTCTAAAGCCTTGAGAAATAAAAGGAACTACACTAGTACACGTGCCTCATGCAGGGCAGCCTCACTGTGCAATCTCTGAACAGCTAACACTCATCAGAATATGGCTTAACAAAATTATAAATTACAAAATTATAAGTGTGGTGAGCAAGAGGATTTAACATAAATCTATTTCCAAGAAAATTAGTTCACAGAAGTAATTCAAGAATACAAAATTAATAAAACTAGCACGAAAGGTATTTTTTCGTTTTATGTTCCTAACTTTTTTAATCCACTGTGGGGTTTTTTTCCCTAAAGAAATGCAGTCACAATACATTGTCAAAGCAGTTTGATTTATTAACTGTTACACAAGCTAGACTGCACCTTAAACAGCTTTTACTGTAGGCTTCATACAGAAAAGTTAAAAAGCCTTGCTGGATTATCAGCTGAATTAGCAGAAATCACCTGGAGTGCACCTCCTGTTGTTCTTACTTCAACAGCAGGAAGGATGTAAGAGCAAGGTTATAGGAGTTGACATCAGGGATCTTTCAGTTTAACTGAACACTGATGCATGACTCCCCATCTACCTGGTGACATACTACAGGGCAAGTGGATTTCTAGATCCCTAGTGACGGCAAACCAGTTTAAACGTTTGGAAAGGTCTCTGGTGCCAGGCTGTCTCTCAAGGAAAGGACCTTCTAGGAAGATCTTCTCAAGCAGAGGATCTGGCTGGATGGCACTGCCACCGTTACCACATCATAAAATCATAGAATAGTTAGTGTTGGAAGGGACATTAAAGATCTTCTGGTTCCAACCCTCCTGCCAAGGGCAGGGACATCCCACTAGATCAGGCTGCCCAAGGCAGGTGTCTAACCTGGCCTTGAACACCTCCAGGGATGGGGCATCCGCCACTTCCCTAGGCAACCTGTTCCAATCCCTCACCACTCTCATTGTGAAGAAATTCTTCCTCATGTCTAGTCTAATGTCCATCAGCCATTGACCAGAAAAGCAAAGACCACAGGGTTGTAAAGCAAAGAAGTGAGATATAGGCACTACACAGAAAGCTCAAATCAGTGAAATCATGCTTAGTACATCATTTGACAGCAGGAGGTAGTGGGCACACATACAGAAGTGAATGTACACACAGTATGCAATGTATACATCATATAATAAAAACATTAGTAAAAGGGGAAAAGTCCTGCTTGAATTGACCACACTGATAACTATTAAAGACCATAAACACAAGTTTTAACAATAATGGCGCTGGGTCAAGTTCTGCAGTGGCCATGGGTACAGGCCTAGCTCATATTTTTTGTATTCTTAAGTGTTTCTGGGACAAATTTTTAATTAGTTGACAGTATGTTTCTAACAGCCCTTCAAGTATGGCAGTATTTCCTTTGGTGTGTGCTTCTGAACATAAAATTCATACATCTCATGCAGGAACAGCAAGCCATTTACATTTTTACTCTCAAACCTCGGCAGAATACTGTACTTTTGCTAGATTTTGGAGAAAGAGCAGTCAAATAGCTTCTAGCTCAGCTCTTGAAGAAAAACTAACTGAGGAGTAAAAAGATTGGCATTGTCAACAGATCTAGGGAAATGGCATTCTCAATCTCAATGGTTAGAAAAGGATCTTTGCACGCAATGCCTAACCAGTTAGAAGATGCAATTTCTCAAAAAAAATTGTACTAACATCTCTTTTCCATGTTTACAGTCATCAGCGTTCACTTAAATATTCAGTTTCATCTAAAATAATGTTGAAACGAAACATTAAACCAAATGCGTATGAATGTTTTAGAATAAGTTCACTATAGAGTGAGGATGACATTTCCCTCAATGCTGATGACTTGCATAAAATCTACACATACTTCATGACAGTGTTAAATGCTTGCTGTGGCACATATTTCCTGTAGTGTATCATAAGACTTAGTCCATGCAATATGCAAGCTTGTCCAGATTAAATTCTAGTGCTGTATATATGAAATGTCCCTTATTGTTTATGAAATAATTTCTACAAGGGAATTACATTTTGGTGTTACAACACTATCATCAGTTGAAAGAGAACTGTCTGGAATCATAGAATGGTATGAGTTGGAAGGGACCTTAAAGATCATCTAATTCCAACACCCAAAAAAGAGCAGAACAGAAAGCATTATTCCAAGTTAGATCTTTTGTTCAAGTCTTTTGGCTGGTTATTTTAAAGATAGGATCTTAAAAATTTTTTTTTTTGCCTAAAGATTGCTTTTCTGGTTTAAGTTTTAAACAATCTGTTCCTTGAACCACCTGGAAAAACGTGTTGAAAAATAGATGAAAAACATGCTTTCATTATAATTTATGTGACAGTCATATCTATAAAGAGATATCTGTATTTATGAAGACTTAATATAAATATTGTGTTGATGTCTTCTCCCCCTCCAAGCAATATTGAACAATGAAAGTTCAGTACGTTGACTGTTATGAATCAAATGCCATTATTTCTTGGTTTTATAATGAAGAGAGCATAAAAACACACTAGAGTAGAAAATATCTCCTGGTTAAACTGAAATGACATTTTACATAAAAACCTCTTTTCTGCCATTTATACTTGGATCAGACCTGCACTATAGAGCACGAAACATTGCTCTGCAATATCCCTGATCCACTCTCAAAGGCTGATTGACCCAAGAGATAGCATCAGGGGTTAGATTACTCAGCCACACGTCCTAATGAAAAACTTTCCCATTCCCTTAGCCGCAACCACTGACAGCTTGGCTCACAGACACACCTTTCTATGCATCATCCAGGCAGGTCAGTGGATTGTGCAGATGGTCTGAGAATACCAAGACAGAGAAGCCAGGGAATGCTGCAGTGCCTCATAGAGACTTTCTGTGCTTTTATGCAACTGCTTCTAAGGAGGTTAAGAAGCTGTAATTAGCATACATCACCTCTCTGTCACTGGAGCTAATCAGGCTGAAAAATCCCAAGCGTCTCCACTCCTGCGCAGTCCTGCTTCTTGAGATGGAATTTTCAAGCTCTTTCTTGTTAATTGCTTACACTGCTTTCAGACTCACTGGCACCACAGAAGGCTTCCTTCTAGTGCGGAAATAGGGGTGGGGGGTAGACTTTTGCTATGGAAGTGACCTTTTCTCTCTGCTAGGAATCTCATTACAGCTATGGATTCTTCTGAAGACAACTACTGGTACTAACAGTATAGATCACTTTCAAACTACTGTTACATGTTCAATTTAATTCTCATGAAATTTCAAGGGTAATTCCTGGCCTCTGTCTGCACTGTGAAGTCAACAGCTGTTGGAAAGTGAAGTATTCAAGGTATCATGCTGCCAGCTGCCAGCATAGCTGTAGCTCAGGCTCAAAGCATCCAAATTATGATTACAAACAGTAGAGATTATAGGATCTGCTGGTGAGCTGTGGTTGTTAGGTGCTCAAATCTACTCACACCTGATCAGATCAGACCACATGATTGACAGCTTGGGGTCAGGCTAGCAGCCTCAAGCTCTCCTTACTGAGAACATCTTCCAGAGTCAGAACTAAGTCCACACCTGAGCATACACTCAACATAAATAATGCAAGTCTGTAGCTGAGAATGGGCTTAATAGTTACTATTCTGTTGTCCTGAACAGACCTGTACGCAAACTGCAGAATTTATATCCTGTTCACTTAATGCCTGCTCAGATATAAATGTGATGTTCACAGCCCTTTGAGAGACAGATGATCCAAGTCCCAGCTTTGTAAATGACTGTCTAACTAGCTGCTCTATGTGGCTATGGCTACTGTCTCTTGGGCTTTTCTCTACATTGCCTTCCAAGACCAACAGTAAAATAGTTTTCATTGCAGGTCTTAAATGTTCAGTTTCAGCTTGCTTTCTTGGGTTGTTGATACTGTCTTCACTTATCAGCTTCAGAGTAATTTTTCACTGAAGTTATTTTGAAGACCACATAACTGTTTCACACTATGAAGTAAGAGTGTGCTTGTAGCAGAGGGCTTAATGTTTTAAAATCCAAACTCAAAAAATTGTCACTATGTAGGGAATGTCAGGAGCACAAAATAAATAGTAAAATCCAAAACCCAAATAATATTTAGATGACTTTCTATATATCCTTCTTATATCGTATCATGTTAATGCAATTTTATTTTTGCTTTTTAGCTATTTTTACAACCAAAAAATTTTTACAAATCAAGGCTTCATGAGTTCACCTTGAAAAAAAAATCACATAAAAACTAAACAACAAACAATCTTGTGCTGATATTTCAAAAGGATGATATATAAGCTGCTACACCAGGAAAATACACTTTAAATGTCAGCCTCTCAATACCAGAAATTACTTTTTTTTTAAGCTAACTGTATTGCCAACATAAATGCAAACCTTAAGTAGCTTTACACATTATAAGATTAATAAAATGTAGAACACATAAAAGCTTCTGAAGATTTTACTACAGGACATAGTTTAAAAATGTCAAGGACAAAGTTTGCTATGTAGAAGTAGGGCACTGCACTATATCCTTATTCAGTTTTAAGATAAAAAAAAAACCACAACAAAAAAACAAAACAGCAATCTCTCTACTTTATTGAAAGGTCACTGTAATGCAATAGGACACAGTAAGCAGTTGTGAAATTAAGCCCTCCAGAACCTGGTTGCAGCTTTGGAATGTGACCATTGTTGTGCAATGCAGTTTGTCACCATCATATGAAAAAAACATTGGGAAATAAATCTTTTGTTTACCTGCTCGTCACAGATAACCATCAACTGATTCACATTCTGTAGTATTTTACTAAGGTCTAAAACAATACCTGAACTGCAAACATCATGATCTTTTCCTTTAAACAGCTCTTTCCAAGCAGTTTTGGAATAAGCTTCATGCATCCCACATACAGTATGTTTTCTTTTTTCGGGTGTTCCTCTTTAAAGAGAAGGTATGTCAACAGGTTCACAGCCCATTAAAAGCTTCTCAGTTCTTGCTACCTATTTTTACCTGTTTAAAAAAAATACAGTAATGATGCTGTGCTAGATATCCAGTGTACTATTAATCATGCTGATGTCTCAAGCAGAGGCTTGACCTCTGCTCAGGAGGAACAAGCAGTAAAAGCAAATTAAACCACATGTAGAGACATCTGTATAAGCAGAAGTATGAGCACACTGTTCTAATTGCAATCTTCATTCTCTGGAATTTTAGAGAATCTGAGGGCACGTCTACATAGGTAGGTGTAAACACAGCTCCTTCACACATACCCTTGGGTGAACTGATGGAGACTAGTGCTGATTCACAATCTGTAGAGCCACATTTGCATGGTACTGAACTGGCTAGATGTAGAGACAACACAAGCAGAGGAACTTAATATGTCTGCACATGTCTGTAGACACTCATCCTGAGCTGCAGACTTTCCCCGATATACAGAGGGCAACATAATAAAGATGATAATCAAGTTTCTCAATCAGGGAGCTAAAGATACTCTAAGTTTATATATAAACTAAAAGTATGGCTCCAGACTGAGATTCCTAAATGTGGATTTAGGAAATTAACTTTGTAATCTGCAGTGCTGATGCAGAAAATTAACTTTCAGTATATTAAACTGGTCAATTGACACAGCTGATCTGAAATACACAAGCTAGTTGTGCCTTGAAGTAGGAGTTTCAAACTTGCTTAGTGAAAAATACATCTCTACACTCCCATTGTCTTTGGTGAGTTGAGTCTCCCAAGACTGAGTACTCTCGTGACTTGGAAGATGTTTTCAATTGCAAATATCTGTTTGCAGTTTCTACTCTGTAGTTAATCTCAGGGCAAATTTGTCCACTAATACTTCACCAAAACACCTGGCACCAAGAACATAAAAAGCTTGCCATGGATCTTAAGGGCGGAAGGAAAAAAAAACACACAAAAAGCAAACATAGTGAAATTTGCTAGACTAATGGCTTTTGAAAAAGTAACAAATTTGGCAGCTGTTTAGAAAAGAATGATTTAACATACAGTCTCTTCTTCTCAAAAGGTGACAGTGATTAATAGTCAGTCCAATGATGCTACTGCATCTTGTATGACTATGCTTCTGAATCAGACTCAGACGAACTGCAGCAAAAAGGGCTATTTTTAAGATTAAAAGCTCACAGGACAACCTGAGTCAGTAAGATTGGTTCCATAAGGGCACACAAAAAATAGTGCAATAGATGAAAAATAGTTTTTTCTGGCCATCTGTAGCTCGTGTTATTCAAGTACTATATTTAATGGCAGTTTTGCTTAGTAATAACCATATTATTCACAACTCATGGGAATAAAGAATTACATCTTCAGCATCCCATTCATTATATATGAAAAAAGCGTTCCTCAGGTTAGATGCACCTGATAAAATCAATTGGAAGCGTGGGAGGAAAAAGCCTCTGTTCTGCTGCTGAAAGTAGTGCTGAAACCAAGTGTCTCAACAGAACACTGTTAGCGAAAAATTCCTATCACCTTTCTATTAACATCTCACAGACACATTAGTTCCTAAACTATACCTCAAACACACTTCCAGACACAGCATAAGAATGCAACACGATAGACATCTTCACTGTTTGTAGTAATGAAGTGGATACGAATTCTTTCAGTACTGTGCATGATTTACAACCTTGTATAATGTGTTCTGTTTGTTCCATCATATGACAATATTAATGAAAATCATCTTGGGTTCATAACTGGAACAGAAAGCGATTTGAGAACTGAGAGTTTTCATGTGTCATTTTAGGATGCGTATGTAACATGACACTGGTTTCAATTCAACAGAGCATTTCTTATGTATGCATGGAAAACAGTTATACTTTGTAATGAAATTCACATTCAGTGCTAGACTACTGTGCTCCTCTGTGCTTAATCTAGAGCTGAGCACATCTTCTGATGCATCCTAAAGAGACAGACTCCACGTCACGGCCCTGCCCATGCTCTCTGTGTCAATATGTGTGAAAGTGTACACAGAAATACAAGCATATGTGAGGGGAATAATTTGTGATAGCTTAATGGAGGCATTACTTAAACAACATGTATAGAGATGCTCAAGAGATATCATGCCTTAAGCAGCTCCTATCTTTCTGATGATCCTCAGAGCAGAAAAACCTCCTACGCAGAGCTGTCTTTTAAAAGGCACAGTCTTACTCCTAACATAAATTCTCATGTCTATGTTCTGCATAACATGTCTGGAGGTGTGGCTGAGGTACAGCCTATTCAGTAGCTTTGAAGAGATTGCTAAAGAGCATACACCATGAGTAACTACTGAAAACATTTTAATAACAGTGATTTGAGGGTCACTGTCAAAGAGGTAACACAGAAAAAAATCAATATCCTGTACCACTTTACACTGTTTGATATAACAGAACCATTTTTTTGCCCTGGGTTTAGGAAAATAACATGGTATCATTTTTTACTATGACTGTTAAGTCAGGGAAACTTAAGGAAAAATTACTTTAACCTTATTTTAGTTAAGTTTACAGAACAAGTTCAAGTTTAAACAGAATTCTCTTCAGCGCAGTTATGTCTGTACTTTTATTCACAAATTCGTTTTGGCATAATGCAGAATAGTGCACATCAGGACAATGCATAGGATGGCACTGTTAAACTTAATTAATCATTCTTACTTCTCTTGTGAGCCATTATCACGATATTTTTCTTAAGTGAAACCACTTCAAGAGAATTTAAGTTGGTGTTCTAACTGATTAGGAAAAATGCTTTAGCTTATAAAGCTCCCGCAATAGCATGTATTATTAAATGTACAGATGAATGCACCATACAGCCTCCATTTCCATCATCTGTAGCTAAAGGAGGAGATAGGGTGCCTACAGGAAAACTGAGGAGGGGCTCTTTATCAGGGAGTGGAGGGACAGGACAAGAGGTAACAGTTTTAAGCTGAAAGAGGGGAGATTTAGATTAGATGTTAGGAAGAAATTTTTTACTGTGAGGGTGGTGAGGCATTGGCACAGGTTGCCCAGAGAGGTCATGGATGCTCCATCCCCAGAGGTGTTCAAGGCCAGGCTGGATGAGGCTTTGAGCAACCTGATCCAGTTGAAGGCATCCCTGCCCATGGGAGGGAGGTTGGAATTGGACAGTCTTTAAGGTCCCTTCCAAGCCCAACCATTTCATGATCCTATGATATACAGCAAGCTTTTTAACTGTACCCAGATATGTGGGATTTTACTTTTGTAGATGTTTTGAAAAATTATCAGTATTTTCATTTGATATATGGTACCTCCTTTAAACACAAGCAGAAGGTTGTATGCTGATAGCATAAATTTTTATTCCATTATCATAGTAATATATTTTTTAAAGTAGAAGCAATTATGAAAAATATTAAAGGATTTTGTTATCTATTGTTCCTAGAAGTGGCTTTTAGTTAGAAATGACATTTAGCTGGAACCAAAATTTCAGCATAGCGAAGAGTGATATTTGGCCCTGCCAGTCTATTTCATGATATCATCACATGGTTGCCTCAGCAAGTTGCTCTCTCATTACCCCTTCCCATCTGACTGAAATCAGCTGATCTTTTATAGGCATTCCCACAGTCAGCCAGCAAGCTACTCGCTGTCAGATACCAAGCTCCATATTTAGGGTGTGCCTTTTAAATACAGAGGCCAATAGGAATACAGTTGCCTCATTCTGTCTGCCCCTTAGAGCTGACTGCCTGCCCGTCACAAAATCTTTGTCGATCAAAGAGAAAACATTCTCAACCTACAGGCTTAGCTTTCTGGTTCCACATATGCCTTTGCTGAAAATGCAAACAAATCAAAAAGAAAAGAGATGTCTAAATGTTTAAAGTTTATCTTATATAATCTGGATAAATGTAATTAACTTTTAGCATCCATGCAATCATTTGGTTATTGCAGCTCAAAAATAATTCTCAGAATCCAGCTCTTCCAGAATCTCCAAGAAAAATACTCTTTGTTTCACCATTTTCTGATTCATTCTACTTTGGAAGCAAAATAAACACATTGCTGTGTTTAATATTGTTGCACAAGAGAATTCACAAGAATGAAATGTGTTCAAAGTTCCTAGAAAAAAATGTAGCAATGCAGGCTGCCAACTTGTTCAATGTCAAGCTCTAGGCAGTATAGCAGGACTAGCAGTAAATGACTCATAGTGAGTCACGCTTTAGCTATTTTTGCTTTTAAAGTAACGCCAGGCGCTGTGTTAATATTCAACCCAGAGTAAATTTAGCAATGCAAGAAAACAAGTGTTTCCATGGTTGCTCCTTCACAATGTTTATGGTATATATACAGCCATTAGGCACAGGAACCAAGCCAAATGAAGAATATGGAAATGTTCCCCTTTCATTTACAACTGAATTTTGCTACATTGGGTTTTGTGACTCACTCAGCTACTAGATTTTCCAACTCTAACAAAAATGTAAAGCCATAGCTAGCACACTACCAACCATACTGTTAGAGGTCAATAGTCACCACTTTCCTCTAAATGACGGCTTGTGCTGTGTAGACAACTGAGCTGGAAGCAGGCTGGCATACCAGTAACTGTGCAGTCAAAAGCAAGTGTAAATGAACCAAACATGAACAATGAAGTTAGATATATTTTTCTCAGGACAAAACAAGACTGACATGAAGGCCTCACTAGTGAAACTAAGTACATCAATCATGCATAACATATTCTGTGACACTTCTAAGGATAATCTGGCAGGGAGGAAAGCCGAAGAGGAGAACTGAAGGGAGGAAAGAGGCTGTGCCATCATGTGAAAAGGGAAAGCAGCTGCAGAAAAACAAGGAAGGATGCTGATTCAGGCTGCGGAGCAGTTGGGTAAAACGAGAGACGTGGTAAAGAGAGTATAATAGAGCTGGAAAATATCTTTCCATGACATAGCTGTGATGTGATGTGATGCAATAAAACCCATATGCAGGCATAATGTCAATGGAGCTATCTGCACAGCCATGTTTTCTTAGGTAAGCAGGTATTTGTGGAATATGAGCACAACTATGTAGACATCTGACATGGCATAATAAAATTCTGGTGAAGAACAGGAAGGGAAGGAAAAAAAAAACAAAATGCAAAACACCAAAGCCTTGGATGTTGCAGCAAAAGCTGGGTGAATAGCTTACTTTGCCCACACTCATAACAGAGCTGCCGAATGATTACATGATTGCTTGTTAAACTTTCTTGTTCACATTTTAATACAGGGATTTATTCATTAGTTTTAAATTGCAGTAATTACTATTTTTACTGCAGAGGCTGATAAAGCAATCAGGAAGCTTTTACTTTCTTTTCCCCTCAAGAACTCTTCAGCTTTTCTGCATGAAATCTACTAGCACGCTGTGATAACCAGGGCTTTTTTTCCCCCTATATTCCTATCTGATTAGAAACTAGCCACTTAGTTAATACTGGAGGTTTATAGATAGATCCAGATGAAGATCCTGGAAAGACACTGTTGTATTTCATTAAGTCTTGGACTGACCCATAAACTTTCAAATAGAGAGTAAGGGAGAATACTTAAGTCTCGGCCAGATCCAAAGATCTGAAGCAAACTGCAGACACTGAAGTCCAAAATGTTGGTACCTCCTGCTCAGTGTCCTCCTAACTCTGAAGGCATCCGACTCTGGTAAGCCTCTTCCAGACTCTCGAGGGATCTGAAGTTCTGACCTCCGTACTTGCCCAGAGCTGCCCTAGCCCAAGTGACACAGAATACACTGTCTATCCTGTGACCTCTTTGGCTCTTGAAAGTAGGCACAGCTCCATCCAAATGGAAGAGGAGAAGGTGGTGATGGAGAGATAGAGAACCCAGTTTCCCATTCCTTGCTTGAGTGAGTTAGCTACTGGATTAGAGAATCATGTACCCTTTTCACAACCTCCCAAGCCCCCTTCAATTTCTAGCTGCACATGGTGCAGATTTTGCTTCAGCTAAAGGGCTGCGGGGTGCCCCCTACAGCCAAGTCTACAGCCGAGGGGTTGCTTAAAAGTGTATGAGCAACTGTATTAAGTCAGATGTAAGGCCCATCCCATGCAGCAGTCTTTGATGATGAATAATAGCAAATCCCTATAGAGGGCAGGGAAAGCCTACAGCAATGTTTTCCTGGTCTTCTCCAACACAGTAATCTGGTCAGGGGCATTTTAAGGCCCAGAGAGGAGCAAAAAGTGATATCTTCCCTGCAAGGGATCTTTTTTACATGCTTATTTGTGAATTTATTTGCATTACTTCCTGAGCAACTCCTGTAGACACAATGCTATGATGAAAACACAAGCACTCTCACCATTGCTCCACTAGCTGCTTCTCCTCCTTATGAGATATTTTTGGTGCCTGCTGGAACACCTGTTAAACAACTTGCCTTTAATCCTGAGATCATTCACAGCAAGTCTGGTAACACAACAAATCTAAATCCATATTTTAGATGATAAGACATGATAAACCTATCCACACTTGTAAAGTCAGATGCCATGTCTCAAATAAGAGCTAATAACAGCTGAAAGATGACAACTTAAACCACTCCTCAGTCGTGACAGAACATCTGAATGCTCCAAGCCTGTTCTAGAGCAAGTGTGAATGCCAACAAAGGTGTTCAACTTCTTTGACTTTGTGCTAATGGTGACTGAAAGTAACATATCTTAGGTTACCCCTAAGAGACAGTACAGACAATTACCACTTCACTTCCCTGACAACATCAATCATTTGAGCGCTTGAAATTCCCAAATCCACAGATTAGAGCCATGGTCCATTTCCTCTCCAGCGACACAATACAACCATGTGCGCTCAGTCTCACAGAAAAAGTCCTGATTCATTCCCTTTGCGTTACTTTATAGTTAGCACATTTTTAGTCAACTTATGCAATACTGTGATTGACGTACAGAAATAAAGCACGCTATGCTGACAGAATAGATTCGTCACTGAACAAAGCTGTTCATGCAGATGTGCCCTAACCCTCTTTGGGGGAGCCAAGGCACATAACTCTGGGCTCTGGCATCTAGTCTGAGGTGCACAAACCTAAAAGATGTGTTTTTCAGCCCTTTACTGGTTCTCTAGCTTTCTTCCTCCATTTCAGCTCACCTTGTTTAACAGGTTTGGTGCAGTGTGAAGAAGATCTCCAATACATTTGACGCCATATTCAAGTTGGAAAGAAATCATGCTTTACTGTGAGGTTATTGGTGCCTACAGCATTCCAGAGGGAAATGAAACAATATGGATATCAAAAATTATGATAGCAGCCAACACACATGACCTTCAGATAAGGAATTAGAGGATGTTTATTAATCTTGCTGCACATTACTAGTTTGCATGTTACTGTATGTTCCAAATATAAACCAGGGAAATTCCATCAATTTCAGAAGCCACGCTGGCACTTACCAAAGCAAGGTCTAGCTCAACCTGTAGCTCTTTTGAAGGAGACACCAAACAGCTACATGGCAGATAGTTTCAGGAACCATAAAAACACCAAATGTCTTCCTTTCTCTATACTGAAGTACTCTGAAGTTACCATGCAGTGTGATATGCACTGATGGATTATTACTTAGTCAGCATTATCTCAGATCTACTTCCTTGTTATTCCTCAAATATTTTTGTATTGGCACTCAATCCAAATGTTCTTCTTGAAGTAATATTTCCTTTGATCACTGTGTATGCTGGTGGCACAAAGTCTCACTTATAAATTATTACATTGAACATATAGGCAGGGTAAAAAAAACACCGTTGTCCCTCCCAGGAATAAGATAAACACTAAAGTAACAGAAAAAATAGATCAGTATATAAACCAAATTTCCCTAAGTTTAAAGCTTCATTGAGCTTTATAACTTCAAAATGAGAACATCTCAACTGAAAAACCCTGAGACTGAGCTGCTCTCCCTTTCCTCTTTCTTTGCTTTCCTCACCTTGAACTGTTCTTCACCTCTTTTCCTGTGATCACACTGTAAGCTCATGGCAGAAGGATGGAATTCCTCCATCCTCTATCTTTTACATTTGCCTGAATAGCATGCAAAAGACATAGTGGCAAGTATAATTGTACTGAGCTGGCAGAGGCTGTCCTGCTCAGATTTTTTACAGGAAAAACAATATATATTATTACACCATGAAAGAAGCTAATGAAAACTCTTTGTGAAATCAGACATGTTTTATTACAAGAAAGCCTATTTTCCGTATGGTGTAATCCATGTATTGCAGTTTCCAAAATTTCAGATACAGGCAAACTTTAGCATCTATGTTTATGCTTCTGACTAATTTGAAACACACAAAACATTTCTGATTAGTTCAACTATGGCCACAAGACATGAGATTTTATGTTTCCGTGTTGCACAAATGGATCATCAGCATCAAGAAATACAGGAACTGACTGAATTGAACTAAACACCATTGAGGGACAGCATCTATATAAGCTAGGGTGTAGTGCTGGCACAAGAACAAAGGAGCAAAAACTTGCACACAGACTTGCTTTGCCTGAGAATTTCTCACCATCTGAGCAAGGTTCTAAGGTTTTTCATCATTCTTCCAGTAAAAGTAAAGGGCAAAAAAATTAATGTATTTTAAGATGGCATTTTATTAGATAATGTGGTTGACTGCAACATCAAGGGAACAGCATCAGCATCCAGCAGCTCCCTTTCTGACCTATACGTTCCTACAAACAGTAAAAATGCCATGCTGGTAGCTATCAATGTGCACAATTACGAGCAAATTATCCCATGACTGTAACAATAAATTACCAAAAGTATTATCCCTAAGTGTATAATAATAGTAAAAAATTATTTCCACGGAACACTCCCTTCACTCCCTTTCTTCCTAGATTTTATATAGTCAGTCCTGATCTGAAAGCCAGGCTGATAAAAAAGCAGGAATTATATCTTGCAAAGACTTCTGCAATGGAATAAAATTTAGATCTTTTAAAAATACATATATAGATCAGACGAGTGACACAGAAAGAGATAAAAAGAGTTTACCCTCAAGTATTCACTGATTGTAAGGGCAGATATTTATAACAAGAGAGACCTACATCTGATGCTCTTTCTGACTGAGACACCTCCCTCAGCTGAGTGCCTTTACCATAGGGCTAAAGGATCGGTGTCTCTCAGTACTTCCTTCTGTGGTTGTTTCCATTTTTATATACAGTTAAACACACACTGAACAGAGAGAGAGGGAGCCTGATTACAGAGCTACAGGTCAGCCACCTAGCAGGCCCAGAGTCAAGTTCTGATCTTAAATCACTGAAACTGGAACCCAGGTTTCTGTACTCAAAGTTGCTCATAATGGAGAAGTGCTGTTTAAGGGAGTGCATTCATTCCTCTTTCATTTTAACTACAAATTTGTCAGAGCTCTAAATGCCAAAGTAATAAACTTCTTATTTTGATCAATCACATTAGAAAACCAATCATTTCATCAAAGAAACTCTCACCAGCTCCATTGGCAATTTACGTTCTTCGTTAATCCATGAACCGAATTATGGTTAAGGCACATTTCTGCCTGCTTCCTGTCAACATAGCTATTTTTTGACCTAGAAAAAACGTCCCAGATTGTAAAATAAAAGTTCTGGCACTTTCAATGATTCTAGAGAAGGTCCTTCTTTGCAACCTAGCAAGGACACTAGCCATGATGGTAATTTTGCAATTTGGATATTCACCTTAGGTTCTGCACAGCACCCACCACTACAGTATTTAAGCACTGCATTTCTCTAGTGTGTTTCTCTTTCCAGTAACTGAAATAGAGGGCTTGTATGTCAGACATGATCACCATCACTTTAATGCATTTCGTTTCATTCCCAGGCCCTGATCTCCTAATCTTTCAAAACTACAAGCTCACTCCTAAGCAAACCAACCAGTTCCTTCCAGAAAACATCCAGACAGGACAGTCCCAAAAGGATAAAACCATGCCAAGTTTCTCTCTCAGGATAGTCCTTTTACTCTACCCAAAAGTCATGTCTCATTCACTAAAACGCCTCTAAACATATTCATGTCACTCCTCAGGGGCTACATTTGCTCCCTCGGCGTCATGCCATGAAAGCATTACTCTGGCAGACTACAACACAGTTATTTTATTATTTCCATCTCTTTGAATCAAAAAAGCCCACAAAAAGTAAAAACGATGTTTTAGCACCATGAGAGAAGCAGCACAACTGAGTGTCTGGCAGTGCAGAGTAAACATGGCCACTTTGCTCCACAGGATACTAGCCCAGAGCAGCAGGGAAATGAGGCAGTCCACATTCATTAGTCTCTCCTTGCACAGCCCACAAACACAATATATACATAGCTGAATTTTAGACATAGGGGTAAGGTCCAGACCCACAAAGTTTTTAGGCACCCAACTCCTAGTAATCTGTTCTGAACCCAGATGACTTGATCTAAAGCAAAAAGACTGTAACAAAGCAAGGAACTAAACTGAGGTCTCCTAAACTTCAGGTGACCTTCCTAAGTGCTACATCATTTTTCATTTCTGTACTAGTCAGAGGGCTGTCTATGAGAAATTTTACATAAATGAAAAGTGCATATCCCACACACATCACTGAGCTGTCACAACACCAATCCCACTTCCAGTTAGAATTTTCAACTTCTGTGCTGAAGTTGTTTTCCTATAATTAGTTAGTAAAGGGATTTTAAAATATTATTTTATATTAACAATACAAACAAAAATACACTAATGTTATTTTTCAGCTGATCCTCTGCCAGCGCAGCTAAGAATAAAGATGAAAATAGACCAACTAAGACATTAGGTACAACTGAGGAGAAACCCAGATCTGCAAATCAGTGATATGACTTTGCAGAAGTAATTTCAACTATTTACTCAAGTTTCACCTCTGTTATATGGCGAGGAATAAAATTAACTTGCCTACCTCAGTGTGATGGTGTGAGGATTAATTGCGTGAAACTTGTCAAGCGTTATTCTACTCAGTGTCTTGTTGCAGCTTGTTTTTCATCCTACTAAAAGCAAATCAAGGACTTAAGTCTTTCCTAGAATCTCCAGATAGACTGTTTTATGAATTTAAAAAGAATGCCTTTCACAGTGCCATTTTTCCTACCCCAAACTGCATCTAAAATAGCATTGTTTTACACCATTATTTCTCCTCAGATGAATGGCTTAAAATAGATGTGTCAACAGGGAAGAGCTTTACAACTGCAGTTTTGCTACCTTCCAAACTACATTACCACAACTGGTTTCCTATGACAAAAAGTTGCCTAAACTACTATTGCATCTCAAAATTATTTGTTCCCTATCAAAAAACCCTGTCTTTCTTACATTTGCCAAATTCACTCCTTACATTATTTGGCATATCTGGCAATATTTGCATTCACTCAAATCTCAGCACTTTCTACAAAATGACTACATGCATTTGCTGGGCATTCGAACAGACCATAGCTATAAAAGATTCCAAAGTGCACGTTATCAGCTGCTATAAAAGAGCTATGAAAGCTGTCATCCTTTGTACACCGAATGTGAAACTAAATAACCTTCAGCAAATACAGCCGTGGCAGCTAGGGTCACAGAAATAGAGATTATACCTCCAGATTAGCTCTTTTCACAGAGTATCAGAAACTTGAACTGATACACAGAGATTAAAGACAGCTCTTACTTTCATTTCATGAAGATAAAATTCTCATACTCTGTGCCAGAAGATGCCTTTGATATATATATACTGGCATGAAATAAAAAGACTTGGTAATACAACTTTAAACAGAAGGTAGGATTTTAAATTTACAGAAGATACAAAATGCAAAGTTACAATTCTTGCAGTAATCATGACTTAGTTTCTATGGGCTCAGTCCTGCAAGGTTCTGTACTGTGGTTATACTTCAATAAGGAAATGAAACATGCCAGCAATCTCACTCATTTCAAAGGATCTACTCATGCAATTTAATTTAAGCAACTTGCTTAAGAATTTCATTTAATCAAAAGGAGATCATTATGTACTTTGCAGGTCCAGGACCCTTATGTGTAAGGAGAACATCAGTCATGTAGGGTTAAGGTCACATAAAATTTTCCTTACAAACCACATAAGCAGTTATTTAGAACTTTCTGATACTACCAGATTTAGTGAGAATCCTTTCAAGTGCTAAGTTAGTTGGAAAAGATCACGGGGTACAAGAAATGGTTAAAAAAGAATTTTTTGTTTTAATTAAAAAATTAATTGACATTTCTACTGCTTACATTCGAAGAAGGTTTGAGTAGAAAAATGAAAATGTTTTCCATTAAAAAATAAGAAGTGGGAATTTAGAAATCTAAGATAGTTCTGAAAACAGACTTCAGAAAAATCACTTGCTGCTCACATAAAACCTGTCTGACAGTGTTTTGACACATATCATCAGAGGTGGAGATTTTGCATCATTTTGCACAAATTCCAGCTAAAGTATCTGCATAATGAAGGCTCGCATATTGGGAGAAAATGCCTGCAAACTGTCTAAAAGCTGAGCAGAATAGAAACTGCTCTGAGACATGATATCATCCTTACTGCCACAGAGATGCACTTTCCCAATTTCATTTCTGCACCTTAGCTTCAGCTCAAGTTCAAGGCTAAGAATGTCTCCTTCCAGCAGAACTGCCTAGAGAAGAGGACAATCTGAAGGCAAGACAGTCCTTTCTCCTCCCTGAGTATTAGAGTTACCTACTGTACTGCATGTCACCTCCTAGCAGGGAATAGCCCTGCAGCTCCCTTTCATCACTGTGGCAACCAATATCAGGAGAGAAAATGTATTAGCTTTCTAATTTTCTGTTCAAATAAGGTTATATTTAACTACTTCATGCTCTGCAATGCACCTAAAAACTTTGTGTCAATTTTTCTCCTTCAATCCTAATTAATTTCTAAGTAGCAAGACGACATGAGAATATCACATTTTCTTGTTCAGCTATGCTAGAATACAAATGTCAAACTCTGCATAAAAGAGATGTAATGATTAGTGGTAACTCATAATGGAAGGCGAATCATTTTAGCATCAACCCCATCTGCTCCTTTGAGATAGAAAAGGCTAGGACAAAAGAAAACTCCAGGAAAGGTCCTCTGAGAAAACTTGGCTGGAGTTTTGGTATTTTATCTGATTTAGCAATAAAACCAAAACCCAAGGAAGAGCTAAAAGTTGGACTGTACTGTATATGTGGTGCTTGAAACAGGCCAGGAGTTACACATCAAGTTGTGCCTAAACCTGGAAAGACCAATATTTGGAAACACTACATTAACTAGGTAGCTGTTGAAAATTATTAATATATGTAACTCACATCAAGTAGTATCCCCAAATTTGCAGACACTTTATAATATGCTCTATTATACGATATGTACTGTAGGACTCCTGCTTTTGAAATCACAACTCAAACAGCAGAAGCTAAAGAATACACAGATGACTCGACTTAAGCATGGCTGCTGAATATTTAACAGGGTGACCCGAATGTTCTCCTTATAAAAGAAAAATAAACCAACAAGTACACACAATACACACACTAGTGAATCACCAGTTTATTTAAACTAGTGGATGTCTTCTACGGATTCCATGAATCCTCAGTTCAGCTGCTATTGCAACACAAAATTCCAGCCTCTAAGCCCACTCTTTCTCTACAGCAATACTACTTTCTACATGGCAGATGTGATCTTTTGGATAATATTGACAATGTTCAACTATATTTCTCAGCATAATAATTTAATACATAAAACTTAACAATGAGAATAAGCTTCTTGTACCAGATAAGAGTACATGCATCAGTTTGGCCTCTCATGAAGATGTTAAGGCCAGAGGCCCTGATCCTATAACAACTGGAGTATCCCTCATTTTTAAGCTGGTGAATAAATCTGTGATACCCAGTTCTGTAGGTCTTTTTAAAGGCTAGCTATGGGTAAGGAAAATGCAAAAAAGGATAGAGTAAGGAGAAGGGTAAAGGCAAGATCACACAACTACAATAAAGAGAGAAACTGGACAGTCTTACTGGTTCCAGGTCACTGTGACACATAAAAGCAAATTTACTTATGCAGATATAAAGGGATTCCACTGATTTTCAGTCACCCATTATCATTCAAGAATTTCTGGGAGCCTTACTGGTAAAGAAACTTTTTGAAGGGGAAAGTAAAGTAGGAAGGTGACTTTATGGTGGATCAGCAGCAGAAGAGACAACACTGATGCAAGTTTAAGGCAGCAGAATTGTGCTTACTTTGAAAGATTTAACTTTGAATTTTCCAGCTTTTTCCTATCTGCAGACCAAAAATGGCATTTATTTATCCATTTCAAAAGAAGTTGGGCTGAACCATTATATTGCTCTGAGATCGTAAAAGCTAACTAACAGTTTTCCATTCAACCCTTTAAATTGCATTAAATGCTGAAAGAGGAGAAAATGTGACACATTTACCTGACCAAAACCATCATGAATTCTATAAAATCTAAGCTGATTCATCTGATCAAGTCCACGTCCTGAAGATTTAAAAAGTCCATCCAACATCATCATGCATTTTGTTGTGGGCACAGTATGACCTCTATGCAAAACCGAAACATAAATCCAAGTGGCTAAAAAGTCAAATCTGGATTTCAGGCAGTAGTAGCAGAATGATATCCTTGTATTTTTTATTTTTTTTTAAGTATATCTTTTACAGTGCTTATTTAATATGGGTTTTTTTCAACAGGTCTGCCAGTTAGAACTCAGTCCCATGGCCTGAGCTGACTGTATTACTGGGGCATACACCCCTTCCTCAGGCAATTCCAGGGTGGAAAGCAAATCCAAAGTCGGTTATCAAGATTTTATCATCTCAGTTACAAACACCTGGAAATTAGGAATTACAACATAATGGTGGGGCAGTAATAATTTCATGGCTATGTAGCGAGTGAAAATTACACTGTTTTGTGGTTTGCAACTTGGTATTTTCATTCTTAAAGTGGTGCCAAAAGACTATTAAACTCAGAGATCAGTGTGAATACTCAAATCCAAAATCTTAAAAAAACATAAAGATAGGAGACAAATATATTAAGCCCTCAAGCTCAAATCCTTGGGAGTCTTGAGATATCAGATCTAAAATTCACCTTGTCAAGCATGTGCTTACACTTCATAAATCTCTATGGGGAAGTAATCCAAAGTCCAGTGAAGTCAGCGGGAAAATTCTTTCCGTTAGCTTCAGTGGGTTTTGGATAGGGCTCCGAAAAAATAAAACTCAAGGAGAGCTAAAGGAAAGCATCCAGAATATCATTTTCCAGTGGTATAAATCATTAATCTGTTACTCCTGAAGTTCCTGAGATACCAGTTTATGTTGAAATCAAAATGTAGGGTGGGAGGGAATAGGTACAGGGGTCAAGGGACAGCAAGCAGGATAATATGATTTCAAAACACAATCACGATCAGGGAAGAACAGCACAAATAGTGTTAGAGCCTGTGAACTTTCCCAACAACAGTAATCAGAGTGATATTTTAATGGCTGCTATATGTGCAGGGTAATAAAAGCAAACAATTTTGTTGTGTGCCACAAATACTAGAACTGTTCGCTCCACAACTTTTCTGGTAATTTAAGAACAAATAAATTAAATTTTAACACTTGATAAGTCATGTGAATTTAGAAAAAACAGACTTTAATAAGTTTCAGTGTTACATGGTACAGGCACAGAAGCTGTAAACCTGAGTACACACAGTAAGCATTTTCCAACATTATAGTTCTACGATTAAAGCAAAGGTCTTCTTAGAGTTGCAACACATCCTAGGTTGTGAAACAGGAGCAATTTGTTTAAGTGACAAATGAAAACAGCTTACCTAATCCTTTCAGAAGATCGTATCAATTAAGAAAAAGAACTAAAAAGTCTTCAAATGAAAAAGCCCGCTTTACAAAAAAAAGATGTGAAGCAACATTTTCATGGTATTTGCATTCAAACACGGTAGGAACTGTGGGATTCTAAATAAAATTACCAAGGTTCTATATTTTAGGGCAGTTAGTCACATCTTACCATTTAGTATTCAAATAATGTATTTTTTTTAAATGAGACTTACATTGTTTTCTCATCTCTTTAAGTTGATCCTTAAAATATACAAATTTTTCATTTCTTTGCAGATCTGAGTCACTGTTCTTGCTCTCCAGTGCAGTAAATTTTTCTTTCACTAAGTTTTTTAAATCTGGTAAAACTTCTGGTTTTTCTCGCTTTATCTGTAAGAATAAGAAATAGAATGTTATTCATTATGACAGATTTTAATACAAAGCAAAAGATGTCAAACAGAAATTCATTAATATAATCTCAGTTTCTTTCAACTGCAGTTAGGTTTCCCGCTGTGAAACCACAACCTCCAGGTAATTATTTATTTCAGGTAAAGTAAGTAAGAAATGTAGGTATTATCTTCTCAGTGTCATTTAACGCAGCTGCTATCTAGAGGTTATTTCTCACACTAACAGTAGGGAAAACCAAATCTTGCAGTCAAACTTAGTTCCGTGAATGATAAAGGTCAACATGTGAACAACAACCAGCATAACACTGAACGTGAATGAAACCAAAGAATATGACTCTGTCCAAAAGGTGAGAGGATGACTGAAAATCAGAAATAACATTTCTAGAAGTCTTCTAAAAACCTCCACTCTCTCGGCATTTTTGAATCAGCATTGCAGAAGATTATCAGCTACATGCAAGATTAGTGTGATAACACTAGAAAAAGCACTACAGATAGCTAACGTAAAAAGAAATCACCCCATTGTATTTGTGCTATGGGAACAAGAAGCATTATACTGTACAGGCAGGCAAAAACGTAGTTTCTTGAAAAGCACTTGCTTAAAGTAATTGCATCTGAAACAATCTGAAGAATAGATGACCAGAAATAAAAGGGAAATGTTAAGATATTCCAAGAATGCAAAAAACACTTTGGCAACCTCCCCAAAAAATAACTAGAGTTTTCCCTTCGGTTTCTCAAGTCAATTTTATATTCCAGGGAACTGTACCTTTGACAAGTCTTCATAAGAACAAACTTACAGGCGGTGGGACTGTGCTATGCAATGATGATCAGCAACAGTAGATTCTGAAAGAAGGCGGGCATCTGTCAAATGCCTAATGCTAAGAATTTTCTGAACCAGAACAAGGCTACTTTATCCCAAACATAAGACAAAACATGCCAATCTGAAAAAAAAAAAGGAGGTAAGCAGTATTTCTGCTGCGCCACACTTCTCCTGCACACAATAATATTTGCCCCTCACCAGACCATGGTACTATTCACTGTGAAAAAGCCTACTGAGAAAAAAATGGTCCACTTCATCAAATTGTTTACAGCTTCCAGAGTTTACAGAGACCTTGGAAACACTACAAAACACATTTTATTTCAGTAACCAAAGAAATAATAAATGTTCATGTAAAAATGCACTTTGCAGATATCTAAAATGCCACATAGCCAAGGAAACTTTATTTTCCTTTAAATCAAAGGAAAGCAATCTATAAAACTATTATTTCTTCCAAGAGTAAAGCCAGTTTGGCACATACACTTTAGGCAGACGCAAGTTGTAGCAAGAAGAAAAATAAGACAAAAACATGCACTACCAGGTAGTAGCATGCAGTTTTCAAAGGCACCTGGAGATAAAAGACCACCTACCACAAAATCCAACTGTGAAAGACTTAGAAACACCTTGGTACCGAAAGAGCACAGTGACAATTAAAGACAAACAGCATTTGATCATAGATGCTCCTACTACTATATAAGGCCAAACAGTAGTGTACAGTCCTTATCCTATGAAACTTGACAAAAGGAGTAAAGGAAAACAGATATCCTGTGCCCAGGGCTATGGGGGCAATTGTAGGCACTGAAATGATCTGCCTGTGTAAGCATCACAGCAAACTGCTGCGAAAGAAGACTTGTCACAGACAAAACACTGTTCAGTACTCAGCTAGAGAAGAAACTTGGCCATCAGGTGTATGCAAGCATAAGAAAGGTTTCTAAAGCAAAATATATTTAAAATCTATCAGAGTATAGTATAATGATTTGATTTGGACAACATACTGTCCAAACATACTCCTCTCTGCAACAACTCCATCAGGCTGTTTTTACAGACATTCTCTCTTTAACATAAAAATAATGTATAAACACAGGACCACACCAAAAGCATAGCCCAAATAACAGCCCATCACTAAGACCTGCCCTTGCCACAAACAAGAGCACTGTGGCCAGATACCATATGGAAGACCGAGTTGTGTATACTAAAAAAAGCCCAAGTGCTTCTAAGTTACTGATACTCCCAAAAAGAATAAAAGAAATTATGTGGACATTCTTTACAGATATCCATCTGTAGCAAAGTCAATGTCAATAATTTTTTCCTCTCCACTGGGACTATGTTACACATTGATATAGTTACGTCATGTTCTTTTTATCTTTTTCTTGACTCATGGAAGATTTGAGTACAGAAATTCACCAATGTAGCATCTTCAATCACACCCTCAGAATGAGAGGTGAAGAGAAGGGCACAGACAATGTTAGTTCAAACACTGGTTCTCTCAAGTCCAGCTTCCAGAATTAAAGGGCTTTACATACATAAGCAGAAAAGAAGCAGGAACTATAACTTGTGCTGTTATATTAGCAAAAAGGACAGACGTTTGAGAAGCTGCATTACATGCACATGAATACACTTTGCCACTGCCACTGAGGAGCTACAAAAATCTGCATGTAGTCTTCTTCACAAGTCTCAAGAGAACAATTACACAAAATCCTCCCTTGGCTATGTAACTATAATCACACAGCTTGCTGCCATATATCTAACAAAGTAAGAGCTAGCATGCTATTTGCTAAAGGCAACATGAACAATTCCACCAGCTAAAGTCTTTCACACCAGCTATTTTCCCAATAGCAGGACGTTAAGTTGTGAGGATAGCACATGTGAAGCACATATGGCAGTGCTTCAGCCAACCATCTAATACAGAAACCTGAAAAGTCATATGAGAAAGATGTTCAAAGAATGTTCTTTCCTGTAGTTTAGCTTCTTTCATGTTTACGATTTAAATTCAGTTTCTGTTCACCTCCAGATGACGGCTTTCATTAAAATGATTAGTAGAGACACCATTCCTGACCATACTCAATTCTGCACCATCACATAGGCTATTACTGAAATGCCAGGTGGACCTTCTGGAAGGTCAACACGTCACAGGTGAATAATAAGGCATGTCCACCCACTGTAATAACAAGTAAATATACTTGCTGTGCACAAGCATTTTCTCTTTGGTGCTGCATATCCTCTTCCATGAAGAGGGTTACAGACAGTATAAGCCAACTACTTAAATGACAACAATGAAAGAAAATGTGACATCAGTCCTAGTTCCTCACAGTGGGACAGGATTGCAACATCTTAGACTCTGCATCAGCAAACACCCTTACAGATACATTACAGTTCCCTTTAGTTCTCACCACCCACTCCTACCCTACAGATTCATGATGGATGTAGTGATGAGATCAGCATAACAAAATGTATGACAATACAAACATAGGAGATGGCTAAGGGACATGGCAAAATTATCAGTATTCAGGGAAACAAGTTGGGGTCATAAGTCTTTTTGGTCTCAGCCCCATGTAAGACAAATGCTTACTAGCAAATCTGAAGCCACTGGCATGTTCAGCTTGTCGGTAAAAGTTACTTCACATGGGAATCATGAAAGACATGTTAAGCAAACAACTGTTCCTTTAGTAGCACTGTCAGCCAAAACCAGCATGCTAAGTAGCACCTTGCAGTCATTAGTCAATGCCTTGAGAGTTACATTGATTTTGAAATGGGGTGGAGGCATACACACCCTACAATGCATCCTGGAAATGACATACAACTATGAACTGGGAGTGTTCAGGACATACGGTGAAAAGAAGTATCAGTCACAACAGCTTGTTTACTGCACGAGAAAAAGCAAAAGCATCTGCTGTGACAGTCCCATAGCAGCAAAGAACCACATGGGTATTTACATCGGAGCTCAGCAATAAGAGGGAGAACAGACACGTTATACATGATAATTAATGATACTCCATACAGGATCTACCAGCCATGCTGACAGGAAAACAAATTTAGAAACACTAAAAAAATAATTGCTTAGAAAAATATATCTGTGGTTTACCTATCAAAAGATACATTTGCTCATGGCAACACACCATGCCAACTGGTCACAGCTGATATGTGCAAAGAGGTTTGATGGGCAGTGCTTATAGAATGAGTCAGTTCATGGCAGATCATTGACTTCTGCCAGTACCTGTCCGTAAGGACGAGACTTCCTTTGTAGATTCTTCCACTGGTATAGTATGTATTCCATGCATAAACTATTAGCCTTTGCCTCTGAAAATCAGGGGTTTTGAAAGGCCAGTTTGCACAGCCCAAAATAACTGTAAACTCAGGGTATCCTACAGGGCAATCTGGGGAATTTTATTTTGTCAATTAACATAAGCACCAAATGGGAAATAAACTGTTCTGTTCCAGACCAATGCCAGAATCAGTAAGGTCAAAGGTACCATTGACTAAAATCAGACCAACCTGCGGTCTTAGTCTATATATAGTAAGAGATCAGTGTCCAAAAAGGCACTAATTAGCATAACTCTTCATGCAGCATTGCAGCATTTAGTAATTTGTCCTTCCCAGTATTATGTCCCAAAGCACTTCACAAACATTAAAGAAATTAGCCTCAAATGCCCATTGTGACATATGTACCATCAACTGTACCTCACGAATGGGGAGACTGTGGCATGAAGAGATGAATAATATGGCCTAAGGTTGCACAGGGATACTGTGGCAGAACCCAAAATAAATAAATCGCAGTTCTGTGCTTTGAGCACAAAGCCATCCTTTTGCCTTCTCCTTTAGCTGAGGGAAAGTTCAAATTAATATGTACATTTTGTTCATTTTCTACAAAGAGGCTCAAAACAGCTTGTGGCTGCTTGTCAAACTTTGTGATAAAGAGCAGCATTCTGCGTACCACAAAAATGCTCCACTGGACTTTGCATTGCAGTGGTTCAGCATGTGACACTCCATGGTTATTTTTTAGCCTTTTTTCATGTCCCTCTAGCACAGAAGTCCTTTAGCTGCATAATTTTAATCTCGTAGCTGTTCCTAGGTACCCTTTTCTCAAAGTTATTGTTTAAGTCTCTTGGTTTTGGGCAGTTTGCCGGTGCCATCCATTTTATTTCTCAGAAATTTCTTGCCACACCTGAACCATGCTGAGGTTTCCTCAAACCACTCATGCAATCTGCACAAGAACTATCTTTCCAAAGAATTCAGAATTCTTACCTTAATCTTTCAAGCCACGTATTATCTGTTCCCTGTAATTTAATCCCTACAAAATATGATCTTTTAAACTTTAATTTATGAATATTATTGACATTTGGTATTTGTGAGGTAAGAAATACCCCTGCATGCAAATGACCGTTTTAATAACCAAGTCAGTTGACATGGCAGAATTTCATCATTTTCCAGATTATTTTTTGTTTCATTTATGAAAGTGAGGGTGATGAGTCCCTCAGTGCTAAGAAGCTTAGAGGTATGTAGATATGGGTATGTTGTAGATACCAAGATACTTATATCCTTCTGGGACAATCCAAAAAAGGATACGCGGATGTCTCCAGCTAACCCTAGACTCAGTAATTTCAACTGTATTTACTATACAGCCATGTGCTGGTGCATATGCTTATGAAACACTGACAGCAGCTGCACCTTTTGAAGAAAAACTTAGTATTTTAAAGCTTCTGTTGGGACAGAATTTCTTATCTCCATGAATTTGATATTGTAAAGGAATTTGGTCAAGATTTTTCAGGCAGACAAACTTTGGGGACATCAGGTCTTGGGGTGACAAGCCTAAGACATCCTGCAAAGACACAGTTTTCAGAACCTAAGTATCTTGCACTTTCTGAATGGACATCACTTTAAAATGCCTGACCCAGACATGGACACATCTAAACCTACTTATTTGAGACAACAAATGCCAAGAGTTGCTATAAGGACGGACACTGCCTTTCCGAGCATCTCTACCAGATATAAATATCTATTCTTCCTTTATTTACATCTTCTATGCAACAGAATTAACCAAATACGCTTGTCGCATTTCCTTCTTGTTTAACAATTCCTATGTCCTATTATTTCATCCTTACCTCACTAAGTAATTTATTATTACAAATACACAGCCTTTCAACACACACATTTATTTTACCTCAGGGTAAGTCAAAGTTTGCTGTGATTATTTATTATAACCAATTTTTTTTCACTAAGAGGGAAAATAACATGGGAGCTAAGTAAATTTGTGGCCTGAGTCACCATACACTTTGTGAATCATGTGAGAACCAACTCTAAGTGAGTCACCGCTGTAACTGAATCAGGCTACAAAATTTCAGCTCAACCTAAACAGTCACTTATTATTCTTCAATGGCTGGATTCAAATCCTTAGCGAATATCAGATCATTTGTTGATGCACAAATAAAACGCAGCTCTTGGAAACATCTTGCAAGGGCAGTCAAAAAGGATACCATCATTCAGCAGCAGGAGCTGCACTAGTTTGCACACAGCTTTACTGCAGTCAGAATTGCCTAAGGGCCCACATCTGATTCAGGAGATTCAACACCTCTACACACCATGGCTGCAGGGCTAGGACTCCAGTTGAGCAACACCTTCACAGACAATTGTGAAATGCCAAGAAAGGCATATTTATAAGGGCTGACCCATACTTATGACACATACTGCCTATTAAACCAGGCCAGCACAACAGAAAATGACTGTCAGCACGTTTCAAATATCCCAAAACTCTGCCAGAGTAACAGTCTGACGGTGGGGCAGGTAAGGTGTCCCCCATCATGAAGCTGCAAGAACCTCCCACTGCTTCTTCTCTCTACTTTGAACTCAGCTGCAGATTTTTAATCTTTACAAAGAAAGGAAGCAGAGAGGGGCACATACAGCTCCCATGAGTCCTGGGGTATATCCAAATAAATTCCTCACAAGTAGAGGCATGTCAGATGCATTTTGGTAAGGCTAAAAACGGACTTTGACCCACCCTGTTTGCTTGCTTTCTCCTCTTCAGAAAGGAACCATGTATAAAGAGTGGGATTAAAGTAAATGAGCACCAGGTGAAGAAACAAAATTGTCTGGGTGCATATGCAAAGTTTACAGCCTGAAGAGCATTTGTCTGACAGTTCCCATCTGTCAGACTTTTCACCTTAGGTAAAACGCTTTACTTTGCACACATTTTAACAGAAAAAAAACACGCTCTTCGTATTTTTCTGTTATCCTCTATGGTAGAGACAAAGCTGTGAACACCTTTTTGTTTCCCTCCAAGACCTCCTGTGTGCTGCCTTGCAAAATGCAAAGGGGCAAAAGAAGCAATGAAAGGGAATCTTATTGAAATGCTAGTATTGAAATTACTTACTACCAACAGTGTAAAACTGGCTCATAAGGACAGCAATAAATGTGAGCATTAGAGGTGAGGTTTTCCCAAGGTACCCAAGTGAAGAAAATTAATGGATATTTAGCACCTCAATCCCTTCAGCATTTCTGAAAGCTCAACTGGCTGCGGTTTGCATGAGAGTTGGACTGAATTTTCTTAATGATTTCAACTAAAGGGAAGCCTGTCTTCATCTTGCTTCTCTGTAGTTTTTCAGTATGTGAAATATGAATACGACAAAGCAAAAAACCTCTACAGTATTTAGAAGACATTTATGACACCTAAAACACCTACAAATCATGGTTCAAGACACAATGGAGGAACAAGCACATAAATTTACGAATCCCTTCTCTATGTACTTTAAGGTTCTGCCACAAACATAGTTTATATGCAAGCTAATTTTGGTGCCCTAGAGATACAAGCATATTGTTCTAAGTAGTTTTGCCTGAGCACAGATTACGGCCTGCAACAGCAAAAATAACTATTCTTATAAAAATGTTGCCCTGTTTTAACAGCATGTTAGAAACCAGGAGGCAGATGGTGCATCTGTTTTAGCAAAGTTGATTCAGCAAATGCATCAGGCTGTTGAACCAGTTTACCAAGCTGCTGATTAATTCACATATTTAGAAAATACATTAACATGGATATTAGAGCATTTTTTTTGTCTTTAATATCCCACTCAAATGGATGGGAATTTAGACATTGATTTCAGTAGGAGCAGAAGGCCCTCCGGTGATTTCAGATTAACAACTTGTTTACTCTTGTATGGCTCTGCTTGGTTGACTGAGATCACTAAACCCCATGTTTTCCACAGTGTAGAAATAAAGAGCTAAATCCTAAAACAAGTACAATTCAGTGTTATCTTCACCAGCTCCTACAAAACACTGTTGATTTATGCCAGCTGTGAAGCTGATCGTGTTGAAATACAAAGTGTGACTTATCCTTTGGAGAACAACATACAGCATGTATTGTTAAAATCAGCTGATTTTCCACAGGGATGTTTTCCATATTTCTTGGGTGTACCTCCAGTGAAAGTCGATGAGACTTTTTCATTTTTTATTCTCTTAATTTCTTTTTTTTTTTCATTTCTTGTCCTCAAGAAGTTCTTCAGCATTGACAGCATTTCTTTTTCATGCTCTCCAAAACAGCAACGTGAGTCATGTTGTCATTTTTCATTAAGACTAAATGTAACCTTTAAACTTTTGGGAAGCAGCAATAAGATTTCTAAGTACAAACTCATGCTTTATTTGAATTGACATTAGTTGAAAAACACGTATCCTGGCTGACACTTACAGCCTAGACTCACCAGATTAATATGTCTGTATTAATTTACAGATGAAGATGGCAATGCTTCCATCAGGGTCAACTCCACTTTTACCACAGAACACTGAATTTGGTGATGGTACAGAGCTGCACTAACCAGAAAAAAACTAAACTGCAAGTGCAGTACGCCCCCAAACTTCCTTACAAGCAGAAAGGACCTTCCTTCCTTACAGTGCAGTGAGTGCAGAACACTTCAACCATACAAAAATCCCAGTCTGTGCCCTGTGGCAGAATTGCCTTTTACTTTACACTTCACTGTGAATGCCTTAGAGACAAGTGTCTCCCTTGAGTCTTTCCACATGTCACATTCTTCAATCATTACTAGTGATGTTTTCTCATCCAGCTTCCTATTAGGATGGCCCTCGATAGAGCTATTAGCCACTAAATCCCAGGTCTTGCTTCCATTCTTATCCTTCTTTATTGACCACTTGTGGCTGAGAGCTTGCACTTCCTCCTCTGTCTGGGAAAACGCTATGTGCTTTCCCAGTACACGCACAAGCATTCCTTTCTGTTAGGTTGCATAGGACACTGGAATGCCAGTATACCCTCTCTGCTCTACAGGTGTCCCAGGATATCCCAAGTCCCCAGTTTTTACAGGCTCCCTGCAAACATTTGTTCAGCCTGGAGAAGAAAAGGCTCAGAGGAGATCTTACAGTGACCTTCCAGTACCTGAAAGGGGCCTACAGGAAAGCTGGAGAGGGGCTATTCGTAAAGGCTTGTGGGGATAGGACCAGGGAGAACGGGTATAAACTGGAGAGAGGCAGATTTAGACTAGACATTGGGAAGAATTTCTTCACTATGAGAATGGTGAGGCACTGGAACAGGTTGCCCAGGGAAGTTGTGGATGCCCCATCCCTGGAGGTGTTCAAGACCAGGTTGGATGGGTCTTTGGGCAGCCTGATTTAGTGGGATGTCCCTGCCCCTGGCAGGGGGGTTGGAACTAGATGATCTTTAACCCAAACTAACTAACCCTTCCAATCCAAACTATTCTATGATTCTGTGATCACATCATCTGACAGGGAAGGATATTTCCAACTCCAATTCTTTTCCTCATCTTTGCTTATAGGTCCCATCTCTGTTACTAATGCAGTTTCAGCAAAGCCTCAGAAACAGAACTGTATCAGAAAAGCAGCATCCAAAGGGCTGTTGCTCCTTCTCTGCTAAATTAAGCTGCTTGCATGTTTCTCTATAGTCACCAGAAAACAGAAAAGAAATGCCTTCACACTTTCTCCTTCCTGGTTCTCCTGCTGTGGAAAAGTTCCTCATAAACATATTGGAATACATCTTTAAATCCTTCTTCAAAATCCTTGTTTAAAAACATCTTCCTTTATTATGATGCCCACAAACTCCTTCACAAATGTCTGACTGTTTCTGTGCTGACAGCTGTGTCCTGCACAACTGAGCCCAAAATTCCAATTCCAGAACATCCATTTTTATACAGAGCCTCGCAAATTTGGGTCCTGAGAATTTCGATAAAATTTAAACATTTTTTTAATTGTAGGTCATTGCACTGACTTCCACATCTTAGCTCAAAGCCAGCTTGCTTCATAGTCTCCACATTAAAGGAAACTTTAAAAATTGTGGGCAATATAACAAGCTGTAATTAAATACAACATTAGCAACACTGATGTCTAACTGTACAGTGGATGGACACAGTCTGATACTGACTGTAGAACAGAAAGCTATAAGAAGAGTTTTTAAAAATTCAGAGATTTGTTTTGTAACTCTTGCAATGTATACACCTTTCTTTAAATCTAAATGCAAATTATCAATTCGGGTCTAAAATTACGACTAAAAATGAAACAATATTCCAAATCTCCAGCCAGTATAGATTCCTCCATTACACATAAACTCTTGATTTGTACATGTTGTTGGAACTAATTAAAATCCAAATTTAATTTAAAACAGTCCTTAAATAGTTCATGGTTAAAATAACAATTTCTGTAAATGAGACTGGTGCATGAGAGCAGAATTGGTTTACTCAGGGCTGCAAAATGTGACAGCAGGGTGAGAAAAAACAGGAAAAAAATGAGAATCCTAAACTGCAGTTACAAGGCTGAAGGGGATGGTTCTATGTCAAAGCGAGTCTGTGTGGCAAGAGGAAAAAAAGGAGTACTAAACAGAATTCCGAAATGGAATATTCTTCACAGCTAGTGTTGAAATACTGTTTGTAAAAGCAAAATAAATAAAAAACTAGCCTCAAATTTAAATACATGTTTCTTAATATTGCCTTGGCTGACAAGAAAAGGTTATGGAGCAGAAATCTTGTCTCAATAAGAACTTACACAGGAAGTATGAGTTTGCCACAATAACAGAAAAAAATCAGTACTTTTTTGACTTATCAAAATCATTCTCGTTATGCCAGCTGACAATCCCAGAAATGTGATGTTGTCCAGTAGTAGAAGCTGCCACTTACTATAGATTTAAAACCATAAAAAAGAAATCATTGCCTTCTGAACTTATCACTCTACGCAAGCATTTCCTTTCTGTTATTTTCAAACTCCACAGACATATCTTTCTCTTGTTCCTCAGTTTCTGCAATGCTATTGAATTTGTCTCCCCAGATTCTTTCAGGCTGCTAGCACAAATCCTATGCCAGCCAACTCTCTTGATCACACCTCCCCTGCCATTCGAACCTCTCCCTACATCTTGTTGAATTTACAGCTCTTATATTTAGTATTGCTTTTGAACTCACCCTTCCTCTTTCTCATCTTACTTTGCTTTCTCTTTTTTTAGCTCCTTTTGAAGCTCATCTCATCACTACTCATCAGAATTTTTCAATACCACATTTTCCTTCTTCCAACTCTATCGAACTCACTTTTCTATCATTTCTCTGACTCATTCACTGTATATCACATGCTAAACTGATTCCTCTCTTGTTACTAGCCTTAATGATGGGATGCCGCCATTATTTCTTTTATATATCACATTCTCACCAAACACCAGCTCCTGAGTCACTGGCAAAGGATTTAAGGAGCAGACAGAGGAAGTGACAGCCACCTCACTATGCATGGGTCATTAGCCTCACAGGAAGGGTAGGTCCTCTTCACACCGCATGTGCTCTCCCAAGTGCACCCAGTGGTACCTAGGAATATTTTGTCCCAAGAGTGCTACTGCTTTGCACTTTCTTCAACCGTCAGTGACCTAAACCTATAATTGCATTTCGCATTTCAACAGGGATCTCCTCTATGAATACACACCATAATAAATTATTTAAATTTGACTTGACGCTACTCTGTAGTCATTCACAATCAGATGAAATCTCAGCTATGTCTCAGCTGATCACTTGCTATTTTGGCCAGTTCCTCAGATTAACTACTATTTATCTCCACTATGACCGCTCCCCTTTGTTTCTGTCATCTGCCATGAAATAATACAGTCGCATTATAATACTTCTTGTTTCATTAGTTTCTCTGCTCCACTAAACTCACAAGCATATTCTCCTGTCCAAAACTTTAGTTTTGACAGCAGATACATCTCACCTCTACAAAATTTAGGGCAGTTGATATCTGTCCTTGTTTCTCAAGTTCATGACAGACTGCTGTGATGAGCAATGAGGAATCTCAGCTTGTTATATAAAATATTACAGGGAAAGGAACCCAAGAACAGGACAAACAACTCCCTGAGGAATTTATGGATTACAATCAGCAAACAGACGGATCGTTAACTGGTCAACCATTTCATTGTTTGCATGACAGAGAGAATGAGACTTGCCTACTGCAAAGTTGGGTAACAAAAGTGGAATAAAAAAAGAACACCCAACTCACTGGCAGAAGAAAAAAACTCTTTTGCAGAGTCACTAACTCAAAATGGAATAATTAAAACTCCCACTTCAGAAGCTACCCCTTTGAAGTGGAACTGCAGATCTCTCTTTGCATATTAGGAATGCTTGTGTCGATTTCCATGCTCCATCTGGGCATGAGATTGCAGATGAGGATGACAAGGCTCTGAATTAGGACAAATCAAATGGATGCAGACTCATTAAATCCTGCAGAGATAATTATGAGTCTCAAGATGATGTAATTAGTATATTAGCATGGTTTCCTCCTTTAGCAGTAAATACATTTTAACAGTATGTAACATCTTTATGTCTGCTATTTGATACATCAGCCCTGCAAATGTTTGCTCTGTTGGCACCATTTTAAGTCCCCACTTTGTGGCAGACAACTAGATGCACAAAAAGACTAGGTTGTAGCAAAGATGCTAATTATAGCACTTAAGATCCTGCTATCTAACGCAATCCCTAAATTAGACAGTTAGACTTTTTATAAAATGGGTGGGGAAAGCTAAGTGTCAAAAAAAAACAGGCCTCACAAAAGCTAGCTATCTAAGCAAAGACTGCCTAAGAGACAGTGCTCTAATGCAATGGGTGCCTCTACCACAAACCCTTTCCTTGAGCCAGTTGCTTAAGTCAGGCAAATCCTTCCTTATAAATAACGATGAGAGAAATCCACATACTATCAGATTTAATATCTCAGTGGTTAAAACAGTCATCAGTAAGGAGAGTGACCCGTTTTCAAATCTCTACTCATCCCATATTAGCTGTCCTAGCCCATAGGCTATTGGGTATTCAGAGGTAAAACATCTTGATCTCTCCTGTTTGAAGTTGTTCCACTTTGTATAACTAATCAAAAGATAATTGGAGCAAGTACTTGAACCTGACTCTCCCACATCCCAGGTTATTGCCTAACTATTCAGCTGTGGATTCAGCTTCTCATTTTGTTTCTGCAAGGTTCTTAAATCATGTAGGCATGTTTGAAAATCCTTCTCTCTGTATTTTACATACAAATATTCACAGAGGAGAAAGCCACATTCATTTCAGAATTACCACTACAAATATCTCCTGTTTGTCTCATATATAGTACCAGCTCTATTGCTCAATGGTGAAAGCTAGGTGGTTTGTTGGTTTGTTTGTTGTGAGGAGGTTCTTTTTCAAACCTTCTGTCACAATATAACCCATCTGTGCAAGTACAAAACCAACTTTTTCTGTAGCTCTTAGTTTTGGTTCCTTGCTTGGAGAAGGCGACAAGAAGCCTCAAATAATACTCACACCTCTCAGAATAAGGGGATATTGCTCTTTCACAATGATTGATGATGTTTCTTTGGATTCTAAAAATAAGGTATGGGCTTCAGAAAGCACATGATGTGACAGCTCTCTGCCCTAAAGAGCTTGTGAAGTAAATGATGGATCTGGCACATGAGCAAAGACACAATATAAACCACACATCTGGAGAAACATAGATTACAAATCCAGGATAATGAAGCACAAGTGAAAGCTTGTAAAGTATTTCAAAATAAGGATAGCCTGGTATAACAGGCATTTGTTCAAGGAGTACAAGGGCATTGTGAGCTGATAAGAGAAAGATAGCAGACTAGGGAAGAAGTAGTTCAAGAAGTAGTACACATGACAAAGTAATTCAAGGAAGGCTGTTCAACTGGTCTATGCAAGAAAAAAATGTTTACATTTATTTTACAGATAACTCAGTATAAAACTTGCAGATCCTTTTATTTCAATTTAGCTTATATGTCCTATATGGCAGTTTAACAAAATAAAACAAAACAAAATAAAAACCCATCAAAAAAAAAACAAACCATGAGAAAAGCAAGAATGCAGGGGACACAGATAAAACGATTTCAGTTGTGGCACTGGCGAAACCTTGCCCATAAACAAAGCCTTAGTTTCAAAATATGAAGTAACTACAGTCTGAGAAGAGATAAGGGAAAATTTTAGAAACGTTGGGTGAACAGTGGCTTAGGAAAAATTAAGAGTCCAACAACAGTATTGTGAAATGTTAAATGCAACAGCATTAAACAGCAAGCAGGGGCAGATCTAATTCAAAAAAAGCAAAATTTTGGCTGCACAAAACCACACTGGCTCTTTTATGGTTTCAGAAATGTTTTTGCAATACAGCATTTGTTGGTCTTCAGCTTACAGGAGTTCTTCCCCATAGCAGAGGCTTGTGGTGATATAATACAGGCACAAACCAATCCCTAGAACAAAAGGTTAAAGTCTTTTACAATATTTAATTTCTGTAGAGATTTAAACACTTAAATATGGCATTACAAAACAAAATGACTCAGTCTAGATGTAATTCAGATGTACCAAAATGCATTAGTCATTCAATAAAACAGGCACTGAGGGTTTACTAAAAATACTGTACAAAATAAACCCAAAACTAAACAAAAACCAACATATATTTACTTTACTGAATTGTTGTGGAAAACTCACAATACCAAATACAGTATAAATCGCCTTAATTTGCCTATCCCAAAACTCGGACTGCTAGTCCTAGTCCTAAAGCAGCATGGCTAACTCATATCCAGTTCCAACCCTTGTTTTGAACAGCAGTACAAGAGAAAGCAATGTGTGATGCAATCAAAAGACAAGCAAATAGGGCAGGGAACTAACCAACAGCATGAGGAGCTCACAGCCAGGTGGGAATCTCTCTAGGTGCAGAGCCAACCTGCATCAGCTTCCTACTCATCCAGACATGGAATGGTGTTGCTTAGTGAACACCAGCAACAAGAAGCCCTGCCATCAGGACACAAAACCAGAAGTAAAGCAGTTAATATGGCAGTTGGATTGCAGGAAGTGTCAAGAAATCCCTGAGATACCACCAACAGAAGCTTCTCCTAAAAGACGATAACACAGGACAGGCCACCGGTACAGCCCATCCTTTCTAGTCCTTCAGCAATGTCAGCCTCCATGGAAGTGCTGAGGGCACATTCTGCCATCCAGAGCTTGGACTACTTAGCTGTCCAGTGCTCCTCCCTGAAGTAGGGAGCCTGGGAGGTGCATTCTGATCAAGTCAGTGCTGTGCTCGGTGAGGAGCTGCCAAAAGAGGTCAGCAGGCTTCAGTGCATCAGGGGTGCTGCACACGAGACCAGTAGGATCTCTGGAGAAATGTCTCCAAGACACAAGATTAAGCCTTACTGGGGTAAGAAGAAAGGCATGACTGAAGGACCAGGAAGAGGATACAAATTCACAGAAGGTGGAAGCTGGAAGCCTGTGACTTCAGGTAACAGGAATAAAGCTCTGTTTCCTCCTCCAGCAGCACCTAGGTAATAGTTTCAGGAACAGTAGGGGCTGTTTGGAGAGAAAATTCTGAGTATCTCAAGTCTTTGGATTAACACCAGCACTAAAGAAAGCATAGGTGTTAGTCGTTGATGGTTCTTCCCTGTGTGAAACAGAAGAATCCATCTCTATTTTCCAGGTGGGTCGGTCACTTCCCCAGAACCTAGATCACTGATGTTGCAGAGATATTGATGACACTCCTCCAGCCTTCCAAATTCTGCCTCTTGCTGCTAATCCTCGTGAGACAGAAGTAACACAGCCAAGGGAAACCCTGAGCAGCTCAAATAGAAGAGAGAGCTCAGAGGAAATATGAGAAGGCAGAAATCCCAGCAGTGCTCTCTTCAATCCTATTAGTGAATGGAGAGGCCTGGCTAGCATATGTATCCAGCAAACTGATGCCTGGTTGTACAGCTGCTGCCACCAGAAAGAATTTGGTTTCTTTGGTTACAATGCTTCTTCTGATGAGGAAGGACTGCTACGAAGATATGGAAGCCACCTAACGAAGAGAAAGACATCTCTGTGAAAAGACTTGTGAGAATGGCCTCAAACTGAATTCTCCATAGAATGGATACATAGGCCTAGAGGTAAGTGAAGGGTGCATATCAAGGATAAAATGTGTGAGAGAAAAGGCCACAAGCGAAAGTTACATATTTCTACTTGGAGAGAAAGCATGCAGAGGCTTACCTCAAGCCTTTGGATACTAACATTCAGAGCTTGGCCAATAAACAGGAAGAACTGGAAGCCTATGCACAGTCAGAGTTCTGATGTGATCAGCGTCACAAAGATTAAATGGGATAGAATTCATGACTGGAAGAGCCTTGTGGAGGCTGTTCACGAAGAACAAGCAATGAAGAAGAAAAGAGAGCATCTCCTTCTCCATGCAGAGGTCCAGCATGAAACCAGAGACACATCTCACAGGAATCTTCTGGTCAAAAGCAAAGGTAAAAGCAGCACTGGCGACGCAGCAGTGAGGGCCTCTTACACACCACCTGCCAAAGAAGATGAAGTGGATGAAGCTGTCTACAACCAACTATCAGAAGAAACCCAATTACCTGCCTCAGTCCTCACTAAGGATTTCAGCCATGTGGGCACGGCATTTTGCAAGCCATCCAGAATTTTTCTAGACTGCACTGGTGATAACTTTTAAATGCAAATGCTACAGAAACCAAACAAATGTAATACTCTATGTGACCTCTCTGCACAAGCAGCAGAATAATAAGAGGCAAATGTGGTCACAGATAGTCGCTTGGGAGCAGTGACCACAAGCTGATCACATTAAGGATCCAGAAGAAGGTTGGGAAGGTAAGCAGAAGAATTAGGACTCAGGATTTTATGCAAATGGGCTTTGGGTTATTCAGGAAATGTCTCAGCAGAATATCCTAGGAAGCTGAAGCAAAAGGCACCTAGGATAGCTGGTAAATTTTTATAGAAAACTTACTGAGAGCTCAGGAATAAATAATCCTCTTGGAGAAGACTGGCAATTTCAGTGAAAGACCCACTTGACTAAGCAAGGAGCTGTTTAATGAACTGTAATGCAAAAAGACAGCATACAGGAAACAAGAACAGGCAATAAAAAAGGAGTACTAAAGGACTACTAATGTTTTGTTGGGCTGACAGTTGGACTTGATGATCTCAGAAGTCTTTTCCAACCTTAATGATTCTATGATTCTTTGATTCTTTGGCGCTTAGAAACAAAAGTGGGAAAACCAAAGCAGATTTAGAATTAAAACAAGTAGGGGATACAAAGAGCAGCAACTGTCTAAATTCAGAGGAAACGTAGGGCTGTTGCTGAATGGGGGAAGACAACCTAGTTCAGATGGAAAAGGCTGAAGTACTCAATACATTTTTGCCTCAGTCTTCACAGGAGAAGATTATTCCTAGATTTCCATGTGTACCAGGATGGTTTGGGGAGAGGCAGGTCAGGGACAAGTTAGGAATCAATTAGAGCAGCCAGATGTATTTAAATCCATGAGGACAGATAAAATTAACCTCAAAGTGCTGAAAGAGCTGGCTGATGTGACTCTAAGAGTCCTGCCTGGCATCTCCAAAAAAGCATGATCATTGGGACAGGTCCTGAAAACTCAGAAAAGGCCAGCACTATGCCTGTCTTTAGAAAACCCATGAGTAAAAGAACTCAGGCAACTACAGGCCAGTTAGCCTCACCTCAGTCCCTAGACAGATTACATACCACATCCTTTTGGAATCCACCTCCAAACATGCAGAGAATAAAAAGGTTGTCAGCAACAAGCAACGTGGACCAACAAAGGGCAGATCATGCTTGATTAAACTGATTGCTTTATGCGATTAAATGACCTGAAATGCAGATGTGGGGAGAGTGGTGGATGAAATGGTCTAGTAGTTAGACCAAAAATTACTGGGACAGCTGGGCATAGAGGGTAACACAATAAACATTCATTTGATATCTAATTGGTAGCCAGTATCACGCAGAGTGTTACGGCGGTGAACAGTAGTGCTGAAAATGCTTAATGTATGCTCACCAACATCCTGGATGATGAAACACAATGCACTCTCAGCAATCTTCTAGACAATACTAACCTAGTAGCATCTGACACATCAAGCAGTAGAGCTTTAATCAAGAAGTACCTTGAGGAAATTCAGGACTGGAAATGACAAGTTCAACAAGAAAAGTTCTGCAGCTTTTCCAGGGGCAGGGTAACCCAATGCATCAGTGCATGCTAGGAACTGACTGGCTCTGTAGCACTCTGCTGAAAAGGACCAGGAGGTTAAGGTAGATGCTAAGTGAAATGTGAGGTAATGATGTTCTCCCTGCTAATAAGGCAAACTGGGCACCGGCTAACTTAGGAGTAGCGTAGCCAGCAGGACAAAGTTACTCTCCCCCTATACAAGCATTACGTAGGTGATAGCTCAAATGCTGCATCCAGTATCAGACTCCACAGTTCAAGAGATACGTGGAGAAACTGGAGTCTGGGAAGAGGCCATAGGGTCATGATTGACAGAAGCTGAAGCAGCCGAGATTTTTCAGTCTGATAAACAGGAGGCCGAGAGAGGCAAAAACTACTTGAAGAAAAGTTACAAAAATAGTGCCACTAAGCTTTCCTCTAGTCCTCTAAGTAGATATAAAATGACGATTTTTTTCTGACAATGTCATCAACTTAGAGATTTATTTTTCTAAAAATAAACTAGGTTTTGTTGTCTCGTATTCAGTACCTCCTATAATAAGTAGTCCATAGTCACAACTTAGTTGGCCATATATAATTCCAATTGGATCACCTTCCTAGTTTACAACACTTGCATTTTTATGTTCACTGATCTAGGAATCTCAAGGTCTGATCTTAAAATGTTCAGATTCTGATATATTTAAATAAGTTAAAAAACTACACTGTATATAGCACCTGACCATCCAAGAAAACATTTCATCCTATTTGGTTGAGATCAAAGCAGATACTTATGCTGAAATTTCATCAAATTTCTAAGAAGGTGCCCCAGAGGATACTCTCCCAGAGCTGTAGTTCACCTCCTCTCACCAATATGAGATGCATCCCAGAATCCATGAGATGCATCCCAGAGTCTATGAGATGCATCCCAGAGTCCTGAAGGAATTGGCAGATGTGGTTGCCAAGCCACTCTCCATGATATTTGAAAAGTCATGGCAATTAGGAGAAGTCCCTGGTGACTGGAAGAAGGGTAACATTGTGCCCATGTTTAAAAAGGGTAGAAAAGACGACCCTGAGAACTACTGACCTGTCAGCCTCACCTCCATGCCTGGGAAGATCAGGGAACAAATCCTCGTAGAAGCTATGCTAACGCACATGGAGGACAGGGAAGTGATTAGTGGCAGCCAGCATGGCTTCACCAGGAGCAAGTCATGTCTGACCAACACGGTGGCTTTCTATGATGGGGTAACCGCAGCAGTGGACATGGGTAAACCGACGGATGTGATCTATCTAGACTTCTGTAAAGCCTTTGACACAGTCCCACACAACATCCTTCTCTCTAAATTGGAGAGATATAGATTTGATGGGTGGACGGTAAGGTGGATAAGAAACTGGTTGGATGGTTGTATTCAGAGAGTAGTGGTCAATGGCTCAAAGTCCAGATGGAGATCCGTGACAAGTGGTGTCCCTTGAGGGTCCGTACTGGGACTGGTGCTGTTTAATATCTTTATCAATGATATTGACAGTGAGATTGAGAGCACCCTCAGCAAGTTTGTGGATGACACCAAGCTGAGTGGTGCAGTTGCCACACCGGAAGGATGGGATGTCAATCAGAGGGACCTGGACAGCCTGGAGAAGTGGGCCTCTGAGAACCTCATGAGGTTCAACAAGGCCAAGTGTAAGATCCTGCACCTGGGTTGGGGCAATCCCCGTTTTCAGTACATGATGGGGGATGATGCGCTTGAGAGCAGCCCTGCAGAGAAGGACTTGGGGGTGTTGGTCGATGAGAAGCTCGACACAAGCCGGCAATGTGTGCTTGCAGCTCAGAAGGCCAACCGTGTCCTGGGCTGCATCAAAAGAAGTGTGGCCAGCAGGTCAAGGGAAGTGATTCTGCCCCTCTATTCCTCTCTTGTGAGGCTTCATCTGGAATCCTGTGTCCAGTTCTGGAATCCTCAGCGTAAGAAGGATATGCAGCTGTTGGAACAGGCCCAGAGGAGGGCTACAAAGATGATCGGAGAGCTGGAGCACCTTCCCTACGATGACAGGCTGAGAGAATTGGGCCTGTTCAGCCTGGAGTAGATCTTATAGCGACATTCCAGTACCTGAAGGGGGCCTACAGGAAAGCTGGAGAGGGGCTATTCGTAAAGGCTTGTGGGGATAGGACCAGTAGGAACAGGTATAAACTGGAGAGGGGTAAATTTAGACTGGACATTAGGAAGAATTTTTTCACCATGAAAGTGGTGAGACACTGGAACAGGTTGCCCAGGGAGGTTGTGGATGCTCCATCCCTGGAGGTGTTCAAGGCCAGGTTGGATGGGGCCTTGGGCAGCCTGATTTAGTGGGAATGTCCCTGCCCCTGGAACTAGATGATTTCTAAGGTCCCTTCCAACCCAATCTATGATACTATGATAATATTACAAGCCAGATTTGTGATTTAGAGCAAGTTATTAAGTTTTTCTTGGGCATTATGGGAGAAAACTGTCTGCAAGACAAGGACCTGGTTGAAGATTCCTCCCTTCTTTGGTCCAAATGGGTGCAGCTGTGCTAAATTCAAGCTGGATTTTATCTGGTAGTACCAATTATTAAATGGTTTGTGTGGTTTTATATCATAGATATTTGAAGTGAGTTTTGAGATCAAGAATTTTTCAATTACATAACAATGCCCAGAGCAGGAGCTGTTAATTTACTCATTTTTTAAAACATCTTACATCTATCAACAAGCTTTTCTTCCATTATTCATTCCAGTAGCTTTTTAAACCTATTAATGCTTCTGGTCTCCATAACATCCTGTGGCAATTAATTCCACAATTTAATTATTCACCGTGTAAAAAGTTACTTCCTTTTCTTGTTTTAACACTTGCTGCTGAATAATTTTATTAAATGGCTCTTGGCTTTTATGTGACACATTGTGAACAAGCACTTCTGTTCCACCTGTGAGTGTACACACTGCTATTATAGTCACCTCTTACCTGAATTAACTGACAGTTTCTCCTTGAACAGAAGTAAAGCCACATCTGTGATCCTCTATAGGTGCTTAAAAAAAAATAGTATAAGGAGGGACCAATATAAGGAGTTTGGGCTTGAATTTTGTGGGGTTTTGAAACAGCTGAGTGTAAACTGACTATGAGCTGTTAATACACATTACAACCATAGTTATCTATGCCGTGCATATAAACCTGATTGATGGGATTTGTCTGAATATATGTTTATAAACCTGAGTGGTGAAGGAGGCCAGGCATATGCAAACCTAACTGGTAGATTAAGGAGGGTGACCAGCTATACTCAGGTCTAATTAGCTCACAGAGGGTCAGCAGAGCCATACATGGTTATAAGTGATGGAGCAGCTTCTGTGCAAATCCAGCTGATGGGCCAAATTCTTTTAAGACACTGTTCAGCAGGATCTCTACTGCTCTGTCACATTTCGTATGCCAAGAGGTATAATGCACTGCTGTGGATGGGAGAAGAGGCAATGCTTCTGTAACTCTTCTCGAAGTCAATGCCACCAGCTAACAACAGTCAGCTCTGCTTTTGGTCAAAAGAAGAGAAGTAAAGGATTCTAAAGCCTGAGCAGGCTGTAGGAGGGGAAGGAAGGTGAGGGGTGCCCACCAACCTGAACATAATCAAAGCAATTCTGGGGAGAAGAGGTGGTGATGACGGCTGTGGCTCCAGTAGCTGGTGGAATTTAACAGGCAGCAGTGGGGGAAGATGGGGTTATTTTGCAGAGAGTAAAGTCATACTGTGGGGTTGTTAATAGCTAAGACCAGAAACGCCCTGTTTCAGTAGAGAGTTTTACTGAACTGGACCAAACCGCCTCTAGTGCAGCCAAGCCTTTACCTGTATCCCTTGATCATCTCCAACTAGGCATAAAAATATCCATGGAGAAACATTTCATCTACAGCCCACACTTCATCATTACAACAATTATCACACACCACAAAACCACACCCCGTGTGTTTTCCCTGCTAGAGTTGCCATCTTCTCAGCAACCCCTGTAAACTCAGCATTGCATCCAGGCGCTTGCTGTCCTATCCTCTCCCCACAGAACAGACTGCTGGGGGGAAAATAGCATTGTAACAACTCTGAATGGAGGATGAGTATCTAGCTGAATAAGCATTGTGAATTGTTCACACGGAAGAGGTGGTAATGCAGTAAGGCACCGTCATTCAGAAAGAGTCAGGAGACCTAACAGTAGCAACATCACTGAGCTTTTTATTTTTCTGGTTTTGTGGAATTCACCAGATGTAGTGTGTGCGAGCACATGTTAACAGGTGAACTTCACACGGGAGTTTTGAGCATATCTGAAGCGCACATTTATTTTCTTAAGTCTTGTAATATATTTTTCATTCACTGTCAGTGTTAACAAACAAGCCTAAGGATAAAAGAAATACTTCAGCTCGTTAAATCAGCTTACTCAGGCTATGCACTTAGCTCAGTTAAATAAGATGAGAGCCCAGAAATTAGTCCAACTTGACAATCCGTATTATCAAGCACAGTGTCTGTAACACAACATTGTTTTCAACAAGAGCGCCACATGTGGGAGACACAGTGACATCTGATATTGATTTCTGGCAAGGCTTAGGTCTTTTTTGAAACCTCATCCTCAAGTTGGAAAGCTAACAAGATGCATAGATACTATTAAGCAGACTTTTTATTCTTTTAGTAGACATTAAAACAGGCATAGTTACATACTACAGCAACTCACAAACACAAAGAAGTCATGCTTATTCTTTTAAATCAAAGCGCTACCTCCCATCAACAGAAGCAATGTGAAAGGTGAGGAAGAGAAGACAATTTAACATTTGCAGAACATGTTGAATGCATGTCTTAAAAACACATGAGAAAGCCATTATAAAACTTAATGAAATAAATGTCAAAAAGCTGCTCTGAACTCCAAACATCAAAAAAAAAAACCAAACAAAACAACAAAGAAATGCTCCACGAACCTTCAGTTCTTTCTATTTTGACAAAAGCCCTGTAAACGTTTAAACTGTAAAAATAAAAACGTTCTGAACAATCCATATTATGAAGTTGCAAGAATTTGGTACATTCTAAACTACACATGTTGCATGCAGACTCTTTCTTACGCCCAGTATGAAATGCTTCACCCAGAAAAAGTCTCAAAGTAATTTATGAGGAACCTAAGAATGAGAGTAGCAACCTCTATTAACATAAGTGAAATTCTTTAACCAAATTCATGATAGCCATAAAAAAGCATGGTCTAGTTAATGTTGTTAAGCAACATTTTATCTGTGATTCATTATAAAGCTGCTAAGAACGTTGCAGAAGGAAAAAATTGATAAGGTCTGTTAAAAAACATACTAGGAGAAAGAGCAAATGTTTTTAAATGAGTGACCTAGCATTTAAACTTTTGGGGCAGGAATATTAAGATACCCAACACACATACATATTTTCTGGAAACAATTACAGTAATTAAAACAACACTGAACATTTGGAGAGAGAATTTTTATGGAAAGCACTCCAGAACTGCCTCCCCAAAGACACTGACCAACTTGGGTGTGTTCAATTAAACAGGAGAAATTAATTTCAAGTCAACCCCCCTGCTGATGAGAACCATCCAGCCTTTAGCACTTCCCCTGCACCCGCCCTGGCCCCAGCATTTAAAATCTTGAACTGTCAGCAGGAGCTTTCTAGATGAGATGGTTAATTTGAAAGACTATTTTCACTACTGATCAACTGAAACTACAGCTCCAGTGTTTCCAATAATAAGTTTCATCAAAATAAGTTTTTTCAAAAAAAAATAATAATCCATTATTTGAGATGGAAGATGGCCTTCTAATTTGCACTGGCTATCTACCTCAACACCTACCAATTTCATTACTTTACATAATTTTATCTTCTTCCTCTAGGCTAAGCTAAGCCAGACAGAGGTAACTCATGTTGACTCTGAAATGCAGACATTGCCTAGAAAAGCAGGGATCCAAATCACAGAGTCTTTCAGTTGCTGTCTGTTGTGACCTTCTGGAATTCCAGAAACAGTTCAGACTGCCAACTATAGTCCTGAGTATTAGAATAAAATCATTAAAAAAAAAAGAATTTGAATTGCTCAGGTAGAAAAAACACAAATCCCTCTACAGACAGAGATATGAGATGCTGTTCACATGGCTGAGTTTGTGGTTGAACTTGATAGTAAATTCAGTTTCAGTATATCTGCTACAAGACCAAAACCACCACAGCTGCATGACATACTGATGAAGCGCATTCTTGCCAATTCTAATTTTGCCCAGCTATGCTCCATCAGGTAGCGTCTGTCCTTCCAAAACCAGCACGCAGCCAGCATAAGCGTGGTATCGTGTGATCTGGTTTATTGGATGAGAATGTGCTACCAGGTGATTTGGTACTGCACAAAAGCAGTATTAATGAACATGGGACCATAGCCCAAGGCAGAGTGAAACAATTTGTCAAGGTCAACCACAGTGGCTGCTAGTAGATCTGAAAACAGTAACCAGTCCTCCTTAATCCCAGGCTAGTTTCCTACCTACTGGGCAGCACCGCTGCCCAAGATAACAAACACAGTATTCAAATTACAATAGGGTTCTAAGGATTTCTTTGGCACATTTGTTTTAATTTCTCTCCCTGCTGCCACCCTGTCTACGGAGCAGAGCTCCGTGTGATGGTCTTAGGTCCAAAACACTCCTTTTCACCCAAATCGTCACTCTGCTAACCAGCT